>NC_043713.1:67405222-67509236 GCF_006229205.1 Suricata suricatta
TAAACCCACTCTGAGCCCCTTTCCGCCAGGTTCTTAACACAGTTCCAAAGCGGTGCCAGCTTCTAGTCCCAGGCACAGGGGACTCTTTGCCTTTCAAAGTAGCACGCCTTCCCTGCCCAACACTGCCCATCCCCCTTGCCTGCACTATGCAGGGGACCCCATTCTCCTATCAGGGCCCTCCTCACTGAGAGATCTTCACTTCAACCAATGGGTGTGTGAGGCCGAGGTGGCTCTTTAATGTCCCCTCTCCCCTTGAAAAGCTGGGGGTCCGCCCCCTTCTCTCAACTCCATACTGTTCTGAGTCAGCTAGATTGCAGCTGCAGCAGCTCTGAAGCTGTGCCCAGCACCTGCTGGGCGACCTTGACCAACACTTGCCTTCTCTGGTTTTCATTTCTTTGGGGGTTAAAAGGGGAGCTGGTTGACCAGCTGAGCCTCTTACTCAGGGGAGCTACATGATCCTTCCTGAAACTTTCTGTACAACTTTGGCATTTTTTTTGGGAAAGGGTGTATAGGCTCCAGCGGTTTTCAAACTGGTCTGTGATCCACAATGGATAAGAATCCTCACCCACCTTAATGGTTTCTAAGTCTTTGCCAACACTAGCAAGGAAAGCTAGGACTTAGATATATGGTTTTTCCCATTACTTTTCCTCTCCTTTGCAGTGGCAGAACCTTCCCCTCCCCCATCTCTGCAGCAAGACTCCTCCCAGAGCAAACCTCTCTGCTCTCTCTCGAGCTTTGCCCTTCACACAGACAAACCATCCCAGGACTTCTGGCCCATCCATCTGGTTTCCCTTCTCCCGGCCCCACCTCAGGATATTCACTTTCAGGAGATGTAGATTAGTCTCCAGACCTCCACTGATCCTGGGAGAACGTCTGGGAACCTGCAGCCCATTGTTCACAGGGGCCAGGGTGTGGCTGTCATTGGCACAGGGACTCCTGTGCTAGAGAATGTGCAGCCAGGTGGGGGAAGGGACAAAGGAGCTGAGATGTGGGCCCCAGGCACTGCAGTGACCTTGGGTTCTACAGAGCCAAAACCTGCAAGGAAGGGGCTATGGCTACACAGTGGCTCATAGCACCTTCATACCTCCAAAGGTCACAATCTCATTAATTTGTTCAGCCACATGCTCAGAGTTAAGCCCTGGTCGGCAAGTTTCACATCTGAACACTAGTACTGCCAGTCTTTGCTGGGAAGCTGAACTGGGTATTAGGACCAGAAATGGGGGCTTCTTCTTCTGCCCTGTGGGTTTTCAGATCCTGAATTGGGGGAGACAATCTAATCTTTGGAACCAGATAGACACTAGATTTGAAACCTAGCTCTACTGCTTACTAGCTAGGTGACCTTGGATAGTAGTAATTTGCCTATCACAAAGGATAGGGTGGATTAAGAATCCAAGATGGCACCAGGCACTCAGTAGGTCCTCAACCCATGCATGTCACCATTTGGATCTGGGCAGTAGAATCCAAATCCAGATGTGTCTAACTCTGTGCCCTGTCCCCTTCTCCCCCAGTGAGGCTGGACCGACTATCAGAGGCAGCCAAGGTGAACACAGATGCCATGCGCTCAGCACAGGAGGAGATAACTGAGTATCGGCGCCAGCTGCAGGCCAGGACCACAGAGCTAGAGGCGCTCAAAGGTACTAAGGAGTCACTAGAGAGGCAACGCTCTGAGCTGGAGGACCGTCATCAGGCCGACATCGCATCCTACCAGGTGGGCAGGGATGGGGCAGAGAACCAGACTACCCTACCTGGTTGGGTTATCCTGGACAAGTCACTGCCCCTGTCTCAGTGGGTTTTTTTTTTAATGCTTTTTAAAATTTATTTTTGAGAGACAGAGAGAGACAGTGCCATCAGGAGAGGGTCAGAGAAAGAGGGAGACACAGAATCGGAAGCAGGCTCCAGGCTCTGAGCTAGTAGTTAGCACAGAGCCCGACATGGGGCTTGAACCCATGAACCGTGAGATCATGACCTGAGCCAAAGCCGGAAGCTTAACGGACTGAGCCACCCAGGCGCCCCTCAGTGGGGTTTTGGTGTTGAAGACCATCGGCCTTGGAGTCAGTCAGACATACAAGGGGTACCAGTATGTCTTTCTAGCTGAGTGGCCCCAGGAAAGTTATATGCCTCTCTGAATCTGAATTCCTTCAATGCAATGAAAAAAAAAATGCTCGCTTTACAGAGCAAAGTGTAGGTTAAAGAGATGGGCAAACTTTTCATGAAGATACGTGTGAGCCTGCTCAGCAAGGTCTTAGTCACAGTGGGCATTTGGTAAACAATAACCAGTGTCTGGGAGTGAGGGTAGCCTGGGGAAGGCTTTGGCAGATTCCTTGCATTAAAGATACTTTGAAAGAATGTATTATGCAAGTAGTAGGCAATTGTGGATAAATTAGAAAACGGAGAAAGCAGAAAGGAGGCAATAAAAATCAGCCATAATGTTTCATTTTAAGCAGTGGCTAAGTGAGTCTGGGGACAGGGGAGAAGTTTCCACTGGTATTTAACGTGCTTCTGTGTGTTGCTTGTCATCAGCCACGCGTCTGCCTCAGCCCTTACTATCTGGCAGGTTCTTGGGAGCATTGGGAGCCAAAGCAGACAAGGCTGTGTTCCTGCTGAGCATGTTCTAAGCTTAAGAGATCTGTAAAACGTCACCCATCATCCCTGGAGTGTTTCATTCCAGACCACTCCCAGGTTGAGGTTGTATACATGCCCAGCAGGAGTTTTGCTCTAGCTGGTTTCCATGTCCATGAATGAGGGTACCACAGCTTTGACAGCATGGCCCCAGTGAGTGTGGCTAAATTGAGCTGCTTTGGGTTTGCAGAGTCTGCCCCAGCCTCTCTGGTGCTGAAGGCCAGTGCTGGCTGGTGCGTGACATGCGTGTGTGACCTCTCCTCCCCAGGAAGCCATCCAGCAGCTGGACACCGAGCTGAGGAACACCAAGTGGGAGATGGCAGCCCAGCTCCGAGAGTACCAGGACCTGCTCAATGTCAAGATGGCTCTGGATATTGAGATTGCCGCTTACAGGTGAGGTGGTCCAGGGGCCTTTGGGATGGTCGGGAGCCCTTGCATTCTGATAAGTGAAGCACTGAGTTTCAAGTTCCCAGCAAGGTGCCTGTCTTAGAGATCAAAAAAAAATGTTCTGGTAAAATGCATATAACCTAAAATTTGCTATTTTGCCATTTTTAAGTATATAGTTCATTGGTGTTAAGTACACTTACATTGTTGTGCAACCATCACCACCATCTATCTCTAGAACTTTTTTCATCTTCCCAAACTGAAACCCTATGCTCAATAACAAATAACTCCCCACTGCCCTTTTCTCCCTTCCTCTGGTCCTAGAAACCAGGATCCTAATTTCTGAGAGACAGAAGTCTTGGGAGTGGTTTATTTTCATTCTGACAGTGACTTTGAGGATTAATGTTCCTTACCCCTCCCCAAATGCAGCTGACTAGAGGCCTGCTTTTGAGAGAAAGGAGATACTTCCATTGTCACGGGCCTTTACAACTCTCTTGGTATTTTTTAGCTCCCTGAGCTTTGGTTTCCTGGGGAAATAAAATGGGAATGATAATAACAGTAGTTCCGTTGGGTTGTTGGGAGGAGATGCTAATCCAATTTCTGAGCAGATCTGGGAACCACTGGATTGCCACAGAGCAAGCCCTCAGTAAATGGTAGCCAGGAGAAGGCCAAAGACATCCCAAATTGGCAATCTCTTGCCATGATGACCTGTCCTGGTTGCTGGCTGGCCCATTACTTCCCACCTCTTGGGTCTAGTCTGTAATGTTGGTGCTCAGAGTGTGGTTCATGAATCAGCACAATTGGCATCTTCCACAAGCATGCTAGAAAGTCATACTCTCAGGCCCCACCCCAGACCTACTGAATCAGAATCTGCATTTTAACTAGATCACTGGGGAATGCTATTAAATTTGCAAAGCACTGGTCTCTAGGAGTAACCCCTCCACCTACTGTGAGACAGGTACTGCCAGGTCCTTTTTATTCATTATCTCATTGAAACAACCGTCTGAAGTAGGAACTCTTAATGACCTTCTTTTTGCCAATGAAGAAATTTGAGGCTTAAAGAGTTTGAGTGGCTTGGCTAAGGTCACATATCTACTGAGTAGGAAAGAGTAGAAACTGCTGCCCCCTCCCTATTCCTAAAATTCAAAGGATGAGAATGTAAGGCGAAAAGAGACCCTTGAAATTCCATTGGTAATATTCTGAGACCTCTTAATCCTAACCTTATAAATGTGGAATTGTTTGCTCAGGCTCCCCCCTTCCTCTTGAATGTTTTAGTTGAGGGACAACTAATGTAATTTTTCTTAATGCACATGCTCTCTCTTGAGGACCATTTTGTGTGTGTGTGTGTGTGTGTTGTGGGAGGTTGTTTTGTAAGTTGGGGCCTTAGCTGCATAAAATAAGAGCAGTGCCATTGGGATGCAGATTCTGGGTAGTTCCTAGGGTGATTTGCTAAATGACTTTCTCTGATCTCAATGTGCCCACTACTCACATTCCTTCCTCCACAAAGTCCATACCATTGGATTTTATGGGCCTTCAGAGTAACTCAAGAAGACCCCCAATTCACCAATCTGAGTCAATAATAATAATGTGTTCCATTATCCATTCTGCAGAAAACTCCTGGAGGGTGAAGAGTGTCGGATTGGCTTTGGCCCCAGTCCTTTCTCCCTTCCAGAAGCACTCCCCAAAATCCCCTCTACGTCCACTCACATAAAGGTCAAAAGTGAAGAGAAGATCAAGGTGGTAGAAAAGTCAGAGAAGGAAACTGTGATTTTGGAAGAACAGACAGAGGAAATCCAAGTGACTGAAGAAGTGACTGAAGAAGAAGAGAAAGAGGCCAAAGAGGAGAAGGGCGAGGAAGAGGAAGCAGGAGGAGAAGAAGAAACAAAATCTCCCTCAGCAGAAGAGGCTGCATCTCCAGAGAAGGAAGAGGCCAAGTCACCAGTTGGAGCCAAGTCCCCGGTGAAGGAAGAAGCTAAGTCCCCAGCCGAGGCCAAGTCCCCAGTGAAGGAAGAGGCTAAGTCACCAGAAAAGGCTAAGTCTCCCATGAAAGAAGAAGCAAAATCACCAGCTGAGGCCAAGTCCCCTGTGAAGGAAGAGACCAAGTCTCCAGCTGAGGTGAAATCTCCCGAGAAAGCTAAATCCCCTATGAAAGAAGAAGCAAAATCACCAACTGAGGTGAAGTCCCCAGAGAAGGCCAAGTCCCCAGTGAAGGAAGAGGCCAAGTCCCCTGAGAAGGCCAAGTCCCCAGTGAAGGAAGAGGCCAAGTCCCCTGAGAAGGCCAAGTCCCCTGTGAAGGAAGAAGTCAAATCCCCAGAGAAGGCCAAGTCCCCAGTGAAAGAAGAGGCCAAGTCCCCTGAGAAAGCCAAGTCCCCAGAGAAGGCCAAGTCCCCAGTGAAGGAAGAAGCCAAGTCCCCTGAGAAGGCCAAGTCCCCAGTGAAGGAAGAGGCAAAGTCCCCTGAGAAGGCCAAGTCCCCAGAGAAGGCCAAGTCCCCTGTGACGGAAGAAGCCAAGTCCCCTGAGAAGGCCAAGTCCCCTGAGAAGGCCAAGTCCCCAGAGAAGGCCAAGTCCCCAGTGAAGGAAGAGGCCAAATCCCCAGAGAAGGCCAAGTCCCCTGAGAAGGCTAAGACTCTTGATGTGAAGTCTCCAGAAGCCAAGACCCCAGCAAAGGAAGAAGTAAGTTCCCCTGCAGATATCAAATCTCCTGAAAAGGCAAAAAGCCCTGTCAAGGAGGAGGTCAAGTCCCCAGAGAAGGTAAAATCTCCTGTGAAGGAGGAGACCAAGGCTCCTGAGAAAGAGGTCACAAAGAAGGAAGAGGCAAAGTCCCCCGTGAAGGGGGAAGAGAAACCCCGGGAAGTAAAGGTCAAAGAGCCCCCAAAGAAGGTAGAGGAAGAGAAAGCCACAGCCACACCAAAACCTGAGGAGAAGAAGGACAGCAAGAAAGATGAGGTGCCCAAGAAGGAGACTCCAAAGACTGAGGTCCAAGAGAAGAAGGAACCTGCTGTGGAGAAGCCCAAAGAATCCAAGGTTGAAGCCAAGAAAGAGGCTGAAGATAAGAAAAAAGCAGTGACCCCAGAGAAGGAGGCTCCTGCCAAGGTCAAGGAGGAGGCCAAGCCCAAAGAGAAGGCTGAGGTGGCCAAGAAGGAGCCAGATGATGCCAAGGCCAAAGAACCCAGCAAAGCAGCAGAGGAGACAGAAAAGCCAAAGAAGGAAGAGACACCAGCAGCACCTGAGAAAAAAGATGTCAAGGAGGAGAAGACCACAGAGGCCAAGAAGCCTGAGGAGAAACCCAAAGAGGAGCCCAGCAAGGAGGCCCCTACACCTGGCAAAGCCAAGACAGAAAAGGCTGAGAAATCCTCTAGCACAGACCAGAAAGACAGCAGGCCTCCAGAGAAGGCTACAGAAGAGAAGGCCTCCAAGGGGGAGAAATAAGTCAGGGAGAAAGGACTATCCAGAACAGCCAAAGAAACTCAGGAGGGTCTAGGAACTCAAAGGTTGACATAACAAATTTTCATTTTTTCTCCCTTTTCTTTATATAAGAAACTCTGCTTAGATGATGGGGCCCTCCTTAACCAAAACAGAAATTTCTATTAGCAATATGTTAGCCAGAGAGGGTATTCCTGACCCCAACTCCACACCCCAAACCCTCCCCAGGCGATGGACATTTATGTTATGATAGCTTATGTAGCCGAATGTGATATATGCCGAATGCCATGTGTAAACACTTGAGTATAAAAACTGACCCCCCTCCTTTCCAAATAAGTGCATTTATTTCCTGTATGTGCAACTGACAGGTGACCGCAATAATGAATGAGCAGTTAGAAACACATAATGCTTGAGATGTCTTAACTTATTCCTGAATGCCTTCTGTTTTCCAAAGGAGTGGCCGAGCCCTTGCCCAGAGCTCTCCATCCTGGAAGAGCTGGAGCAGGTGGGGCTGTGCTCTGGCCACTGAACTATGCCAGGGCACACTTTTCCACTGGAGTTCACTTTCAATTGCTTCTGTGCAATAAAACCAAGTGCTTATAAAATGATACTGTTTCTGCTGTTGTTTATTCTCTTTCCCCAGGCAGATTGGGGGGCACGACTAGGGGACATTCAAGACAGCAGAGGACTGAGTAAGCATCAGAGGAATCATGCAGATATGGGACCAGTTAATGTGGCCCCTCGGGCTCTTTCTTGGACACAAACCATGTGCCAGGCAATGTGCTTTATTTTTATGATTGTGTAGATAAGTGGTCCTGTGTATGGTTCCATAGGGTGGTCCATGGATCACCTGTATCAGCGTCATCTGGGAGCCATATGAAAATGCAGATTCTGGATGGGTCAGTTGGTTGAGCATCCAACTCTTGATTTCAGATCAGGAAATGATCTAGGGTCATGGGATCAAGCCCCATGTCAGGCTCTCCCTCAGAGGGATTCTCCCTCAGAGGATTCTCTCCCTCTGACCCCCTCACCCTATTTTCATGTCCACTCTCTCTAAAATTATATATATATTTTAAAAAAGTAGATTCCTTGATTCCATTTTAGACCACTGAATCAAAATCTGAGCAGTAGGCCTGGGAAAGTACATGCTTTACCACTCGATTCTGATGCACACTGACACCTGAGAATAGGTGAGGTCCTTTGAATATTAAAGTTTATTTATAGAGCTCTATGTCCTCTTTTGTAAAGATGGACGAGCCTTCTGAATAAGGGGCCATATGTTGCCAATTCACCTGTAGTGAATACTGTAGTCACCACCATTGGGAACAACCTGTCAGTAGTCCCTTAGTTGGACTCCAACACACTTACCCAGACACGATTTTGAAAGCTGTGTTGTTCTGGTGGACTCATGTTGCATCTTTACTGTAAAATCCTTGGGTGTTTTTCAACTTTAGCACGGTCAAGACACCTTGTGTTTGCTTTTAGCACCTCTCCTGGGAATTCTTTACCTGCCCCAACCAGGTGGTTCTCAGAGCCACCATGTTTTCTAATTGTTCTATACTACTGGTCACTGGTGATTGGTCCAAGAATGGCCACCTGACTTCAGGTGAGCCAGTGAGAGCCCTTGCCTGGGATTTCAAACTTGAGACCAGACTGGCTGGCAGTTTTCTCATTGTGGGGAAGGTCGGAAAATATGGGAATCAGTGGCAATGGGCTACCGTTTTTCCAGCCTCGTGGAAAAGGTAGTCTGTGAGAAAGGGAGAGCTAGATGGACAGAGATGAAATACCTAGAGAGTCATTATGGATTTTAGGTCCTTGATTCTGATGATCCTTCGATGGCTTGTTGGCTATTCTTTGAGCCAATAAAATTTTGCCAAAATTCATTTAGGATTCTGTCTTATGCAACCAGAAAAGTTTTGAATGTAGTGACTGAAGGGGGCTGATCACTGTGCTAGAAAACAAATGGTGATCTCTCAGGGGATGAGCAAGCAACGCCTTAGAGTTCTGCCCAAGGCCCACATCTCACGTTTGGCAACCACCTTCATCTATTAGAGGTCTCAATTTTTATTTTTGTAATTTATGTATTTTTTAAAGATTTTATTTTTAAGTGATTTCCACACCCAGCATGGGGCTTGAACTCACAACGCCGAGATCAAAAGGTGTGTGCTCCACCAACTGAGCATCCAGGAGCCCCATAGGTCTGGCATTCTAAAAGAGAGTATCAAGGCAGCATAGGGCGGTTACATTTAAACAAAGGGGTTGTTAAATATCATTTTAGAAACAGTTTTGATTGGCTCTTCAAGTTATCAAACACATCCACGGATTCTGGACAAATGAGGATGAACTGAAGGACAACAGCTGTGCGACCATATCCAGATTGGAGTGAGTCTGGGGGATGTGGGGGCAACAGCTGTGCGACCATATCCAGATTGGAGTGAGTCTGGGGGATGTGGGGGGTTCCAAGAAAAAAACTAAACTGATAAACTGCTTGACATGATCCATCATGTATAAAATTGAAAGCCTTTAACTGAACTATTGCAGAGTGTGGGAAGATTTAGTCAAATCAAGGAAAATTAAAAAAAATAATAAAAACAAGTACAAGACAAAAATTATGTATAAGAGGAAGTATAATATTGATAGTCAACCCAACAGGTAACAATATTTATATAAAGGTAACAGACGAGATCGGGCGCGTTCAGGGTGGTATGGCCGTAGCCTACATAAAGGTAACAAAAACAATGAATGTGGATTACACCCAAAGGTGAGATATATATAAGGAAAATATGGAGAAAGGGAAACTGGAGTGTGTAACTGATCAAAAACACTCATCTCTCATACCAGTCTGGAGAAACGGCTTGAAATTGATAAATCAAAGGCCTGAGAAGCCATCAGACTAGAGGAGACTGAAGAGACATGATGACTTAATGCCATGTGGTTACCCTGCATTGGATCCTGGAACATTAAAGGAAAAAGCAATGAATTCCAAATGCAGTCTGTCATTCAGTTAAGAGGAATGTACCAATTTAATCTCTTTATTCTGACAAATGTACCATGATCATGCAGAGGTGACTATTACAAGAAACGAGTTCCTAAGGGTATTCAGGAACTCACTATGCTGTCTTTGCAACTTTTCAGTAAATTTAAAATTACTTCAAAATAAAGTTTAAAAGATGATATATCAAGAAGCTGCATGGGGCTAAAAACACAAAGGTAAAATATCAAATACCAGAACCTAAGACATGGAGTTGAAGATAAAGCAGATGAGGGTCATGGAGAGGAGACAAAGACCCCTATGCATCCTTATAAGTAGATCATAACCAGTAAAAGCCAACAGGGACCCAAACAGCTTCTAGCTCAATCTCCTTATTTTAAGATGAGGCCAGAGAGGCAGGACCATGCCTGAGGCCAAGTTGGTAGCAGAAATTTGCTTTCCTATTTGTTCTATAGTGAAAATATGAATTACCTGGCTATCAATTTTTTACAGTCTGATTTTTTAAAAAAATTTCCCTCAGTGACCCTCATTTAGAAAATGCATACTTACTCAGTTTTGAAATTGCAGGGAAGGGGCACCTGGGTGGCTCAGTTGGTTGGGCGTTCGACTTCGGCTCAGGTCATGATCTTACAGTCTGTAGGTTCGAGCCCTCTGTTGGACTCTGTGCTGACAGCTAGCTCAGAGCCTGGAGCCTGTCTTCCAATTCTGTGTGTCCCTCTCTCTCTGACCCTCCCCTGCTCGCTCCTCTCTCTCTCTCTCTCCCTCAAAAACAAACAAAACATTGAAAAAATTAAAAAAGAAAAGAAATTGCGGGGAAGACATGATTGGCATTAGAGATACAAGGTTCTTACAAATCATTGACTCAGCCAATGTTCACCGAAAATAAGAAGAGGCTTGTCTAGATTAGAACCCCGGTCATCAGCTTTGGTGCACCATCATGGTCACCACTTACTGAGCCTTTTCCAAGGACTCGGCACTGGGATACACATTTTATATCCATAGCCTCACAACAGCCCGATAAAGTGAGCACTATTGAACCCACATTTCTCAGTTGAGAAAGCTGAGGCTCAGAGAAGTGACTTTGCCCCAAATCCCAGAGCCAGGAAAAGGTGGGGGCTGTATTTAAATTTGAGCCTGTCTGACCACACAGCCCAATTCTTCTTTTCTTTGCCATTCTGTCTCCTTACATATTACATGACTGCCCCAAACCAGACACTGTAGATATTCGGAATGCCAAAAGCCATAGTCTTCCTTGGGGATATCATTCTCTTGGTGGCCCCAAGTGGCACAGGTAGGGCAGAAGGATCTGACCCCGCTGTTCCTCCTCTTTTGCCCTAAGTGGATGTGCTCCCAACACTGTAGGGAGGATTAGCCAGCCAGATGCCAACTAGGACTAACTTTAACCATCTGCCAAACAAAATAATTCTCCTTCTGGGGGGGCTAACAACGCTTAGGAAAAACTAAGGGACTCAATTTGCTAAGAAATTTCTTGTCAGATGTCAAAGGCTTGGAGGACACAAATGATACATGGAAAGAAGCTGATTGCTTTAGGATGTGCCCTTCCTGCTGGCTAGCTGTTGGCTTAGCAAACAAAGCTGGGTTGATAATAAAAACATCCTTCACTTTTTCCTCAGGGGAACTGTTTCAGTAGGGCTCGGTTCCTTTTCTGTCTGTGATAATAAACAACTACATCTCAATGGCTTAACCCAAAGAAACCTCTTTTTTTTTTAAGATTTTTTAAATTTGATTTGATTTTTATTTTTTTTAAATAGTTTATTATCAAATTGGTTTCCATACAACACCCAGTGCTCTTCCCCACAAGCTCTCCTCCATCACCATCACCTCTTTTCCCCCCTCCCCCTTCAATCCTCAGTTCATTTTCAGCATTCAATAGTCTCAAGTTTTGCGTCCCTCTCTCTCCCCAACTCTCTTTCCCTCTTCCCCTCCCCCTGGTCCTACATTAGGTTTCTCCTGTTCTCCTGTTAGACCTATGAGTGCAAACATATGGTATCTGTCCTTCTCCGCCTGACTTATTTCGCTTAGCATGACACCCTCAGGTCCATCCACTTTCCTACAAATGGCCAGATTTCATTCTTTCTCATTGCCATGTAATACTTCATTGTGTATATATACCACATCTTCTTGATCCACTCATCAGGTGATGGACATTCAGGCTTTTTCCATGTTTTGGCTATTGTTGACATGGCTGTTATGAACATTGGGGTACATGTGCCCCTATACATCAGCATTTCTGCATCCCTTGGGTAAATCCCTAGCAGTGCTATTGCTGGGTCATAGGGGAGTTCTATAGATAGTTTTTTGAGGAACCTCCACACTGTTTTCCAGAGCGAGAAAGCCTCACTCATGCTACACATCCAGTGTGAGTCAGCAGGGGTCTCTGTTCATAGTGGTCACTCAAGAACCGAGCTAAGAAATGACCCATGTAGACCCAGGCTTTCCAAGTTCAGTGAGGCAGGAGAGAGAGAGAATGTGGCAAACCACGCACAGGCTCTTAAAATTCCTACTTGAAAGTGATATAGGTCTCTTCTGGCAACATTTCACTGGCCAAAGTAATTCACACAGTTATATATAACATCAGAGGAGATAGGCAGAGCAGTCCTACTAAGGGCTAGAGGGAGAAGAGGGAAAACCTTTTTAAGGGGCAGCGCTGATAATTCCATAGCAATGTCCCAGAGAATTCTGACCAGCATCTCCTGAGGGGATGCACTGGAGGTTTCCATATTCATCAGCATTATTTCTGTTGCCAGTGGTCAGAACAGAATCAAACTCATTTAAGCAAAATAGCATTGCTACTGATAAATTAATAATAATAAATATATTACCTTACAGAACCAAGGAGTTTAAGAAAGTTGACTTGCTTCAGATAAAGCTAGATCCAGGGGAATTCTCATGATGTTCCCCAAGATGCTGTCATTTCTTTCTCTCAGTTGTTTTCTTTTGTGTAGGCAGAACCTCTCCATGTGGTCTCCTCCAGGTTCCGGCTTACATGCCACCAGATGAGTAAACTCTTGTACAATATTTCAGGGAAAGTCCAGGGGTTGGTTCTCCTTGGCTGGTAAGGTCACATGCTCCTCTCTGGGACACTGATGAGCTAGGCTATAATCACTTGCTCATCCCTAGAGCTGGGGAAATACATTAGGCCCCCAAATTGAAATTGAGAGTTTAGGAAGTGTGGTTCCTAAGGGAAATTGGAGCTACTGCTATTAAAAGGGAGTGGATACTGGGCAGTAACAATGATAAACGTCCACAGTGCATGTAGCAGAAGAGCCAAAGGAGCAGTATACTCAATTTTAGAGGGTATGCTAGGAAACCTGAATTTTCTGGAACAAATGGTTGGAATGGAAACTGACAAAATCTTCCTGGAAGGCAATCTAATGAGATATATCAGAAGCTTAAAAACTGAGATACTCTAACCAAAATATCTCACTTTGAGGAATGTGTCCTAAATCAATAATCAGGTCTGTACAGAAATATTCAAATACAAAATATATTCACTTTGTTTTTATTTTGGAAAAATGGAAAATGCCCTGAATATACAATAAAAGGAGAATGACTAAATAAATTACATTTATATTAGTAAACATTCTAAAGCAAAAAAGAAAACTGTTTAAAACATTTTTAATGTTTATTTATTTTTGAGAGAGAACAAGTGGGGAGGGGCAGAGAGAGAGGAAGACAAAGAATCTGAAGCATGTCACAGAGCCTGACATGAGATCATGATCTGAGCTAAAGTCAGACCTTTAACTGACTGAGCCATCTAGGTGCCCCAAAATAAAACTAGTTTTTAATGTTACAAGTAATTTGTATCAATTTATAGCAAACACCTATAGAACACTCCATGTAAGCACACATGGAATATTCTCCAGGACAGATCATATGTTAGGCCATAAGACAAGCTTCAACAAATTTAAAAAGGATTGAAATAGGACAAAGTCTGTTCCCTGATCAAAATAGAGTGAAATTAGAAGTAACAAAGAGGGGCGCTTAGGTGGCTCAGTTGGTTGAGCGTCTGGCTTCGGCTCAGGTCATGATCTCACCGTTCGTGGGTTTGAGCCCAGCATCAGGCTCTGTGCTGACAGCTAGCTCAGAGCCTGCCTGTTTCAGATTCTGTGTCTCCCTCTCTCTCTGACTCTCTCCTGCTCATGCTCACTCTCTCTCTCTCTCTCTCTCAAAAATAAATAAAACATTAAAAAAATTTAAAAAAGTAACAAAGAATTTTGTAAAACTCACAAATATATGTAAATTAAACAACACACTTCTAAATAACCAAAAGATCAAAGAAGAAACCATGGGGGGATGCATCGAGGTGGCTCAGTCAATTGTGTCCAACTCTTTATTTTGGCTCAGGTCATGATATCATGGTTCATTAAGATCAAGCCCTGGATCAGGCTCTTTGCTGACAGCATGGAGCCTGTTAGGATTCTCTGTCTCCCGCTCTCTCTGTCCCCCTCCATGTGCATGTGTGCGCTCTCTCTCAAAATAAATAAGCTTTTTAAGAGAAAGAAACCATGGGGTAAATTAGAAAATACTTTGAGGTGAATGAAAATAAAGACATATGGAAACTTATGGATGCAGCTAATGTGATGTTCAGAGGAAAATTTATAGTTGCAATTACCCACATTTAAAAAGGAAGAAAGTTTTCAATTTGTAACCTAAATTTCTACCTTAAGATTAATGATAGAAAAAGAAAACTAAACTCAAAGCAGCAGTAGGGTGGCAATTAATGATAAAAGAATAAAAAATAAGACACAAGTCAGTGAAACTAAAAGTTGGTTCTTGGAAAGATTAACCAAACCGACAAAGCTTTAGCTAGACTGAAGAAGAAAAGAAAGAGCACTCAATTGCTAAAATCAGGAATGCAAGAAGGGACGTTAATACCAAACTTACAGAAATAAGGAGGATTATAAGGGGATACTGTCAACAACTACATACCTGACAATTTAGGTTAAATGGAAAAATTCCTAAAAAGACACAAACTATTGAAACTGACTCAAGAAAAAAATAGAAAATCTGAATATATCTACTGCAAATAGAGATTAAATTAGTAATTTCAGGGCCACCTGGGTGGTTCAGTTGGCTGAGCATGAGACTCTTGATTTTGGCTCAGGTCCATCCCAGGGTCATGTGACCGAGCCCCAATGGGCATGGAGTTTACTTAATAAAAAAATATACATCTATATTTTTAGAAGTTTCTAGATACAAGGGCACCTGGGTGATTCAGTTGAATAATCACCCAACTTTGGCTCAGGTTATGATCTCCCAGTTCCTGAGTTTGAGCCCATCAGTCTCTCAAGCAGAGCCCACTTTGGACCCTGTCTCTGTCTCTCTCTGTCCTTCTCTGCTCATGCTTGCTCTCTTTCTCAAAAATAAACATTAAAAAATTAAAAACTAAAGTTTATTTATTTATTTATTTTTGGGGGATCCCAAGCAGTACCCACATGGGCTTGAACCCACAAACTGTGAGATCGTGACCTACGCCGAAACCAAGAATCAGATGCTCAACAGACTGAGACACCCAGGTGGCCCAGCCAATTAGCCATTAAAACTAAATTATGGAACATCCACTGAATGGAATACTATGCAGCTATAAAGAAGGATGAAGAAGCTCTTTATAACCCTGCACTGATATGGAAAGATGTCTAAAATTATTTTTTAAAAAGAACAACAAGACGCAAAACAGTGTATGCAGTATGCTATTTTGTGCAAAGATGGAAAATAGGGGTGCCTCACTGGCTCAGTCGTTAAAGCATGTGACTCTTGAGATCTCAGGGTTATGAGTTTCAAGCCCTGCATTGGGTGTGGAGCCTACTTAAAAATATTTCTTGGGGCGCCTGGGTAGCTCAGTCAGTTGAGCATCCGACTTCGGCTCAGGTCATGATCTCACAGTTTGTGGGTTTGAGCCCCATGTCAGGCTCTGTGCTGACAGCTCAGACTCTGTCTCTCTCTTTGACCCTGCCCTGCTCATGCTGTCTCTCTCTCTCTCTCAAAATTAAATAAAACATTTAAAAAAATATATTTCTTAAAAAATAGAAAAATACTTTGTGTTTGTTCAAGGAATTTGAAAGGATACAAAAGAAAGTAAGCAACTTGGTCACTTATTTGTGAGAGAGATGGGAACTTGGCAGATGGAGGATAAGATTGATGGTAAAACTTTTCACTGTGCTTTCACTTCTCACGCTTTCTGACTCTCATGAATGAATTACTTATTCTAAAAAATCAAATTAAGAATTTTGCATACTATGGTTTTAATAAGAAAACAAATAAATATGAAATTGGAAAATATGAAGCACCCAGGCAATAAGTGATTATTCTACATACAGTAGGAAATAAATATGGTAACTGGTCCTGTGGAATTTGACCCAATGGAATAAGAAAATGTATAGTGTAATTTCAAAGTGTCTGCCAGTTCTCTGCATTGCCAGGGTAGATATTCCATTAGGCATTTTAAAAGTTGCTCACTAAAATCACCACATATTTTCACTCAAGCTGCTGTATCCCAGCACATGGGTGAGTGATTGATTGGTTTTTATGTCCTTCATTAGGACTTTACATTTCAACTTGTTAGACTGGGTCCATCTTTGAAGTATTTTGGGATGCCCCGACTGATTCACTCATTGCACAAATGTACTGAGGGTACTCCACCAGCCCCACTGGGTAGTGCTGGAGTTTTTTTCCCAGTTTAGGTCATCTGTGGAAGTAGTGAGAAAGCCAAGTGAGGAGAGGGTGTGGCAAAAGCCCAGGCAGTTGAGGTGATCCTCTGGTGAGAACCAGGACACAGGCCCACACACAGCAGGGAGATGTGAGGCTAACAGGCTTTGGTGGCCTAGTGACAGGTAATGAGGGCTTGGCTCCACCTGAGGGCAGAGCCCAGCTCAGCCATGACTGGTGAAGTGCTGCTGGCAAGGAATGACAGGCCCAGAGACAGCTGGGCTTCCAGCACCTGGGAACCCTCTGCAGGGAATGGCACATCAGGCAGGAAAGGCCTTTGTTACTCAATAGGCCCCTTCTCAGGGCGCCTGGGTGGCTCAGTCAGTTAAGAGTCTGACTCGATTTCTGCTCAGGTCATGATCTCACAATTCATGAGTTCAAGCCCTGTGTCAGGCTCTACACTGGCAGTGCAAAGGCAACAATGGGAGTTTTTCTCTCTCTCCTTCCCCTGCTTGTGTGCTTTCTCTATCACTCTCTCCCTAAGTATGTAAATAAATACTTTAAAAAGGTAAAAAAGAAAAGGGAAGCCTTCACAGCAGTTAGACCTGCTGAGATCTCATCCCGGGTACACAGCTTGAGAAGGCCTCCAGGTATGGACACCTCAATTAATTAATCCTCTGAGCCTCACTTTCCTCATCTGTAAAAATGAAGAGAACGCATATTCTTGGTGGCCTGTTGTAATTAAATAGGACAGTGAATGTAAAATTGTGACTAGCACAGGGCTTGACCCAAAATAGATGTTTAACACCTGTTCTCAACAGAGAGACTGCTGAACATCAGGGCAAGGACAGAGTTGGGGCTACAGACAGGGAGAAATTTCCTCAGGCCGTCTGGCAGCCGTCTTTTAGCCGTTTCCCCACAGTGATCAGCAGGAACACCCTTACAATAAAAAGGGTCTTTTGGATTTTATTTCTAGAGAAAACAGGAGAGAGCAAGCTGAGAAGAAAATGATGGAGAGACTAAAATATACAAAGAAATCAAGAACATGGATGGTAGCTTTAAAAAGGCAAGGAGACAGGGCACCTGGGGGGCTCAGTCTGTTGAGTGTCCAACTTCAGCTCAGGCCATGATCTCATGGTTTGGGAGTTCGAGCCCTGCATTGGGCTTGCTGCTATCAGCACAGAGCCCCCTTCAGAACCTGTGTCTCCCTCTCTTTCAAAGATAAATAAATCTTTAAAAAAATAATTAAAAAATAAAAATAAAAAGGAGGAGGGGCACTAGCTGTCTGTCGGTAGAGCACATGACTCTTAATCCCAGAGTTGTGAATTTGAGTCCTGTGTTGGGTAGAGATTATTTTTTAAATACTAAATTAAAAATAAATAAAAAGGTAAGGAACCTAGGCTGAGTCCCAGATATGGGAGGATGACAGAGGGACTGCTTTCTGGGATGTGCTCCAGGGAAGGCCAAGGCCAATTCTGGTTGAGGAGGAAGCTTCGAGGTCTTCCCAAACCAGGCCCTTCCCCTAACCTAATGACTGGAAGCACAAGTAGCTCAAAGGGGTTGGATGGTCTTGGGTTTCTCACTAGTTTTAAAACACTTCTCTTTACAGCCAAAGGATTCTTTTATTCAGCCAGCTCCTTTGAAAAGGGAAAATCTCTTCTGGAGGGCGAGAGGTTCTGACATCGTCAGGCCCAGGAAACAGAGCTTTTCCCCTGCGCTCACAAACCATCTTGGCAACCTTGTCCCAGCTATTGGAGACAAGCTTTTGTGCTGAGTCAGTTTGGCTGCCTTCCAGCCAAGAACAGTGGAGGCTGCAATGCGGGGGCCATTAAAGGAACTATTTTTAGGCCACGTTTCAATCTTATTCAGCACAGACGGTGAGATGCAGGCGCTGAAGGTGGCCAGACCAAGGGGATGCTGGCAGGGACACAGTCCAGGCAAGTAGGTCAGGGAAATGACAAGGAGATCTCACTACATGGAGAGAAAGCAGCACACGGAGGTTCACTCTGCTGCCCAAGGTACAGAAGACAGAAAATCGGGCCTTCCTGCATCACAGGAGGAGTCACCGAGAAAAATGAAGGAAGGGAAGGAAGTATAGCTGCTTCCAAAAAGAGACTAGAACAACATGCACCTAGGGAGCTCGTTAAAAATACACTTCCTGGGCCCATCTTAGGTCAACAAAGTCCGAATATTAGAGTGAGGCATGGGAATCTGTTTTTCTTTTTTTTTAATTTTTTAAAATGTTTTATTTATTTTTGATACAGAGAGAGACAGAGCATGAGAGGGAGAGGGGCAGAGAGAGAAGGAGACACAGAACTGGACACAGGCTCCAGGCTCTGAGCTACCTGTCAGCACAGAGCCTGATGCGGGGCTCAAACCCACGAATGTGAGATCTGACCTGAGCCGAAGTCGGAGGTTTAACCGACTGAGCCACCCAAGCACCCCGGGAATCTGTTTTTCGAATGCCCTCTTGGGATGGGGGGCTCACACACACTGAAGTTTGAGGACTTCTAGGCAGAAGAGTATCTACCTTTGAATTCAGAGGAATGATGCAAGTTGAGGAAAAGGAGAGGCACAATTGGTGGCAGTCATTCAGCCACCAGAGATGACATTCTCCTTTCTTCAAGGGCTCAGGCTTCCATCTGTAAAATGAAGGGCCCTGGAAGGGCCAGGAATCTCCTGGTTCTTTCTCAGAAAATCCTTACTACTGGGATGCTCCGTGATCAGCCGAGAAGACATGAGGAAAGAGCTTTTATACCAGAAGCCCATTTTATCCAAGGATATTCAGTCCACTGAGTGAACAGATGCACGATAGGAAACAAAGTTCCAAGTATGTTCTGGGAGAAAAAAGCCACTTTTAAAAAAAGTAATTATTTTTATTTTAAAGAGAGAGAGAGAAAGCACAAGCAGGAGAGGGGCAGATGGGGAGAGAGACAGAATCCCAATCAGGCCCCAAGCTCAGCATGGAGCCCAATGTAGGGCTTGATCCCATGACCCAAGCAGAGATCAAGTTGGACTCTCAACTGACTGAGTCACCCAGGAAGCCCAGAAAAAAGCCACATGACTGGACTGTCACAAAAAATAAAATTGATGTACATTGAAAGTTGCTACAAAAGATTTTCATCGTGTAGCTGAAAAGCCTTATAGATTATACTTGCAAGAACGTAATAATTTTTTTAAAGTTTCTTTATTTATTTAAGTAATCTCATGCCCAAGGTGGGCTTGAACTCACAGCGGTGAGATCAAGAGTTCCATGCTTAGGGCACCTGGGTGGCTCAGTCAGTTAAGTGTCCGACTTCAGCTCAGGTCATGATGTCACAGTTTGTGGGTTTGAGCCCTGTGTCAGGCTCTGTGCTGACAGCTCAGAGCCTGGAGCCTGCTTCAGATTCTGTCTCCCTCTCTCTCTGCCCCTCCTCTGCTCATACTGTCTCTGTCTGTCTCAAAAATAAAGAAACATCAAAGAAAATTTATAAAAAAAATTTTTTTAAAAACTTAAAAAAAATGTTAACCTTTCTTTCAGAGGCACCTGGGTGGCTTAGTCGGTTAAGCATCCGACTTTGGCTCAGGCCATGTTCTCATGGTTCATGAGTTCAAGCCCCACATTGGGCTCTGCACTGACAGTGCAGAGCCGGTTTGGGATTTTGTCTCCCTCTCCCTCTCTCTGCCCCTCCCCTGCTTGCTCTCTCTCTTTCTCAAAAATAAATAAATAAAACATTAAAAAAAAAAAGTTGCATGCTCTTTCAACTGAGCCAGCCAGGTACCCCAATTGTGTAAAAATTCTTAGGTATTTTTCCATCTTTGTATCTTATTTCTTAAATAATGAATATAGATTTTTTTTGACGGAATGGGCATAATTTTTCTGAAAAACTGTCCAAGAACACTTCATGCCATCCTTCACTTTGACTTTTGCAAAATTATAAAAGAGGTCACTTTGCAAGGGTTTTAGAGGGTTTTACCTGTTTCCCTATGACCCCTCTGTTTATAAAAAATTTTTTTTAATGTTTATTTTTGAGAGAGAGACAGAGGGGTGCCTGGGTGGCTCAGTCGGTTAAGCGTCTGGCTTCGGCTCAGGTCATGATCTCACAGTTTGTGGGTTCGAGGCCCGTGTCGGGCTCCGTGCTGACAGCTAGCTCAGAGCTTGGAGCTTGCTTTGGATTCTGTGTCTCCCTCTCTCTCTGACCCTCCCCTCCTCGTGCTGTCTCCCTGTCAAAAATAAATAAAAAACATTAAAAAAAAAAAAGAGAGAGAGAGCCTGAGTGTGAGTGGGGGAGGGGAAGAGAAAGAGGGAGACACAATCTGAAGCAGGCTCCAAGCTCTGAGCTGTCAGCACAGAGCCTGATGTGGGGCTCGAACTCATGAGTGACAAGATCACGACCTGAGCTGAAGTCAGACACTTAACCGACTCAGCCACCCAGGCGCCCCTCCCTAGGACTCCTTTTAACTCTTTAAGAGTCAAACTATGTTTTTTTGAGGCACCTATCATGTCATCATCATGAATATTTTCCTCAGATGTCACCTGGTCTCACTCTGACCGAGTCTCACTAGATGGTAGCTCTTCATACAACTCTCCCAACACCATCATCATCAACTTCAGGAAATCTTGCAATGTTTACAATTATTCCTCATATCTGTCTTCTGTGTGTGCTATACTGTCAGTGTTTATAACATCCAAAGAGAGAATATGGCCCTTGGAGGCACTGACAAAGTTAGTGGAGGGAGTGAGGAGAGGAGAAAGAAGAGCTTTTGCTCTTTGTGCTAGGCTGACTTGGCCTTCCCCTGCCACCTCCGAAGAGTGAGGACCTGGGATAATAAACATCAAGGTAATGAGGCCCTCCCAAAGCAGGAACAAGAAAGGTGAGTGGGGACAAGAGGGCAGCTTGCTTCTACAGAACCAGAATCTTCTGCACTCTGCTTTTCTTGGTCACCTAGAGAAGGCCTATCCACAAAAGCTCTTTCACTCTGTGCCGTGGCCCCCTGCAAACCTGCCTTCCTCCTCCCCAAGGAACCACAAGACAAAGGCTACTTGGTCAAGTGACACTTTAATAGGCTAGAAATAAAAAGCCTGTCTTTGGAGAATATCAAGAGCCACATGTGGGCCAGAACAGAAAGCAGAAGCACAGCACTTAGGGCCTAGGGGGAAACAGGCTGAGTGGGAGGTCAGCGATGGCTGAAGAATCCTTGAGGATGGTTATACTTAAATGGCTTCATCCTGCTGGGCCCCCTAGAGAAACCGGAGAAGGGAGACCAGTTAATACCATGCCCCTTGGGCTGACAAAATAAATTACAATTCACCCACACAAGGGAAAACTATGCAGCTGTTGGGGGAAAAATAAATATTGTGAGAAAAGCCGACTGTAAAACATAAAAATATGCTTGCAAATGCATGCACACAAACCTGGAAGAGCCCACACCGACAACAGGCACAGGGCTTGGGTACCCTCACTTGTTAGTGTTTTTACAGAACTGCTTGTTATTGTCTGCATGTTTAACAAGAAACATTTATTTCTATAATAAAAATAAAGGAAAAACCCTTAAAATCCTCCTTTGCAAAGAGATTCCCATGTAGCTAGGAGTCTAGGAGTGAAAAGAATCTGCACTAACTGCCTGCCAAGAGCTACGTGCTTTATACTTACTACCTCTTTGATGTTATTTCTACCATTTTGTAGATTTTACAGATGAAGAAACAGGCTTGGAGAGGTAAACTGGCTGCCAGAGATTTTTTGGTCAGAAAGTACAGAGCCCAAATTCAAAACCAGGTCTGACACCAAAGCCTATTTGCCACAGGCCGACTGACAACTATGGCCAAGGCTCCAGTGCTACAAAGCTAAGGTGTCAGATATAATGCTGGGCTCCCAGGCCAAACACACAGCAGCCTCTTCCACACAACTCCACAGTAAGTGATGTCCAGCTAAAGGGCCTCTTTTGTTTGTCTGCCTGTGACTGACATTCAGTGGTAACTAGAAAAGTGACACCCTGGATCCTGATCTGAAGGGAGGGTGAGTGGGTGTTATGGTAGAGATGAGGAGAAAGAAGGTTTTAACTCCAACACCAATGCATCCACTTATTCATGTGAGAGTTTACTCTGCGTGCACCATATTCGCCACTTTGCAAGCTACATCTAGTTTAACTTCATCCAAGAGCACCTGAGGTAGATGCTGTTTTACCGATGAGGAATCTAAAGCTCATGGGGCTACGTGTGGACCTCACCACACAGGAAGGAGTTGTAATTTGAGCTTAACATCTTTCTGGCCCCAAAGTCCTTGCTCATAACCACAATGACGGATACCTCCCAACACCAGAGGGGCACAGAGTCACCTGGGTGAGTCTCGGCATGTGGCTAATGGAGAATGCCCAGGCTGAAAGTAGCCAGCCACAGGCAGAGTCAGGCCTCGGGTCCCTGCTGCCAGGCCAGTGCTATGCAGCCCAGCCCCTTGGCCCGATCCCAGTGGTTGGCTGGACTCCAGGCCAACAAACTCACATCTCACCAGTCATGGAGCTAATTGGATCTGAGTAGCCAGAGGAGCACCTTCCCAGCATGCCCCGATAGAGAAGCTCAGCCTTGGTGATGCACAAAGTGCTACAGGAAACAGATCCTTCGGGAACCATTAGATAAGAGAATATCAACACCGGCCGTGTGAGAGCTTCCACCTTGGAAATGTGCTAAAGCAGACTGAGAGGGTGTGAAGAATTGAGTTTTCACATAGATTCACTAGGGAGAGCAAGTCCTAGAAGCCACCACCACCTCGCTGCTGCCTTCCCTCCTTGCAGCCCCTTGGGGGCTGGAACTGGCTATTATCAGGTAACAGGACGAACCAGGCCAGGTGGCAGTGCCAGATGGAGGCAGGAGGGTGCCGGCATGGCTTCTGGGGGCTGGCTATCTGAAGAAGGTGAGGGGCAGGTAAGGTACCTTTAGATCGATAGGGAATAGGGGGACATGCCAATTAGAAACAGGTTATAGCCCTTCCCCTCTCCAGACACCATTCCTCCCCAGTCACTTGCTCAAAAGAAAGGGGATGCCTGAATAGTGTGGACTCTGGAGTTTTGAAACTGGCTCTTTAAAAACAAGAGCATAAGTTAGGGGATGACAGGGAGAGAAAGGACCCGACCAAAGTGAATGGAAAATTGGCTAGAAGTGCCATGAGCACCGACAGGCTAAACACCAAGCTGTCAGGACCTAACAGCATTTTGTGATCCCCCATCTGTGCCAGGAATCATTCTCTTAGTTGACATGAATTATCTGTAATTCCTCACGAGCCAGATCGTACTTCTACTTCAACTTTAGGAAACAAGTCCAGAGCTAAAGTGACTCTGCCAAGGTCACACAGTTGGTAAGCAGCAAAGCAGAGATGTGCAACAAACCCTGTTGTTTTCCAGAAAACATAGCAAGTTCAGCTAAACCTTCTTGGTCTGTGGTCTGGTGCTGCTCACTCAGTGGGTGGCCCACCTTCAGGGGTGCTGGTAAAGAACAACTGGGCCAGGATGGTAGGAAGTAGGCTGCAGGAAAAGTTTCAGGAAGGAGGGAGGAAGCTCTCTCCAGAAAAGCCAGCTATGGAATTTTAATTTCCACTATGGACAGAGACAAGCACACCTGGGAACATGCACACCCTCCATGCAAGGCTCTGATCTCTCCCCCAGATCCCCGTGAGAGGCAGGGCTCTAGGGACCCAGAACCCGGGCACTCCCGCCCCTCCCCTCACCTGAAAAGCCGCAGACACATCTTCTCCTGGGGAAATTCCTTGGGCCCTTCCACACTGTCGTCGTGGCTCTCCGTCTCCAGGTAGACATCCAGCAGCACACACAGGCGCTGCAGCTGGTTGGTCAAGAGCTGATGGCTGGGTCGGGGGCCACACAGCTCCTTGTAGCACACGTTGACCTCACTCTCCATGGCCTGAGGAGTGGGAAAGCCAGGCACCTAGCACTACCTTCAGACTGACTGCGTCTGGCAGCTCCACAAGAACCACAGCCAGGCCTGTGCAGGAGCTGGGTCACGGCAGCTCAGGCCAGACGGACTTGTCCTCAGGTTCTGACCCAAAACTTTCCCTGCCCAATACTTGCACAGCCAAGAAGATGGAGGCACGTAGAGAGATAAGATCTAAGTCAGAAGGTATTAGGGTTAAAAGCATGATCCATGGCCAGAAGGCCAATACAGAATCAAATAAACAGGTAAAACAATAAATTAATCACTGCAATGATCTTATACACCATCTCATTCCATCACTTCTGTGGTCCTGTTTTTATTCACATTTCTACAGAAGCCCAAGATAACAACCTTTCAAAGCAAGTATTTATATTATCTCCATTTTAAAATGGGGTGACCCCCAACTAGGTAAGTGGTTAAGATGGGTCTAGGCTTTTTCTTCTACTGTACTACACAGGCTCCAGCACATTCTACAAATCCCAGCAGGTCCCTCTGTCCTTGGAATTATGCCAATGGGCAAACCCTCAGCTGCAGTAGGTTCTGCCACCTCCCACCTCCTAGGGAGGCTCTCTCCCCCTCCCACCACCCCCATCAGGGTCTTACCCGAATGTTGTCATCGTTGCTACTGGTTTTCTCTCCTTTCCAGTTCAGACACAGCTGGAAAACAGGTGGAATGGAGGAGTAGCCAGGGTTCAGCACTACAGCAGCTTGGAGTTTGGCTGGGAAGGGAGAGGAAAGGAGGGAAAATCAGTTCTGAGACCCAGCTTGCGAGCCACGGACCTTCCCCATTGGACCCCTGGGACTAGTTCTTTGTCTTACATTAATCCAAGTGCTGCACAGCACATTCTGGTACTGACTGACTTGTTTCTGCTCGAGAAAATTGCCAGGCTGCAGAAATATGAGGTCCTGTGACTTTGGTCCCTCTAAGGATGCAGAGGGGTGTGGACTCCCCAGGGTCTGGCCCACACGGGTCTGCCCAAGAGTTTTATTTACTCCTTTGACAGAAGTTTAACTGGCATTTCTTTCTTTGCCCACAAGTTATGGATTTTCCCACATGAAGGCTTGCTGTTTTTTCTAACAATACTGTGTATTAGCTATTACATCAACATATTTTCTCTATTGTTTCTTTTCTTTTTACTATTTCATTACGTAAAACTTTTACGGAATACTTACTATATTCTAAGCACTGTGCTAAGTCCTTCACATCCATTTTATTTCATTCTACCAATGACTGTTTGAGATGGGTACAGTTATTATCATCCCCATTTTACATATAAAGAAACTGAGGCTCTGATAGAAATTTCCTTAAGAACAACAGTTGCAAAGCAGCAGTGCTCAGTTTAACTAGAACTGTCTGATATCAAAGCTGTGTTCATAGTCCTTACAGGAAACAGTTTTTTTTTTTAACATATTCATTTTTTCTCTGGCAGCAGCCTTTGCCTTTCTCCATAGGATGACATTTTCTTTTACCACCAATGGGCTAGGTATGCCATTCCTTTCTCATTATTTATAGGGGGAAAAAGAACTATGACACATTAGTAATTCAAATAACAGAAGACAAGAGAGTGGAGGTTAAGATAATTCTTCTCTGACAGTGGCAACCACATTTCTTAAAAAGTGAGTCCTTTCTCTGCTGTATGGCTTCTGTCCTACCAGTTGGCATATATTTCTGGATTTATCTCCTTTCAGTAATTTTTTGTTTTTAACTTAACAGAGAGGGGAGCCTGGGTGGCTCAGTTGGTTAAGTGTCTGACTTTGGCTCAGGTCATAATCTTGTGGTTGGTAGGTTCGAGACCTGCATTGGGCTCTGTGCTGACAGCTAGCTCAGAGCCTAGAGCCTGCTTCGGATTCTGTGTCTCCCTCTCTCTCTGGCCCTCCCCTGCTCATGCTGTCTCTCTCTCTCAAAAATAAATAAAAAACATTAAAAAATTTTTTTAAATAAATAAAACACAAAGAAAAAGAGAAGTCAAGAAACGAAGGTAGAGAAACTCTAACATCACCGAGCGCAACCTCTCCTTATATTTCTCGCACTGTGTTAGAACCACAGCCAACCCCCCGAGCGCTGCAGCCACAGCACCAAGCTTCAGGGGTCGGACTCTTTGGGCAGTGGCAGGCTTGTCGAAGCAGGAGCCAGAAAACAGCTCCACAGGCAGCACCTAGGTGGCTCCACAGAAAGCCTTGGCAAATGAGACTCCAGGACAACGTGAGGAATCACAGCTTGTGATGTCTCCAAAGTGAGTATTGGAACAGTAGACAGGGAGGAAGGTCCTATCGCCCTCCACTTTACAACCTGAGAGTGATAGGTCGGCCATTCTGCGAAGAGGCAGAAGAACAGGTGTATCTGCTTTTAGAGATCAGTAAAGCAAAAGGCTAAGAGCTCAGGCTCAGACTGCATTTGTGGTGAAGCCTCAATTTTCTCACCTATAAAATGGGAATAGGAATTCTCCTGCTATCCCAAAGTAGAGCATTCCTATGAAACCTTCTGTAAGCCAAAATGGCATAAGACGGGGAGCAACCCCCCCGCCAACTGTCCAAACATTAATGCCACTTTACTTTTACACAAGACCTACAGTAGTACAGTAATGGCTTTTCTTGTAAAGGTGAACATCCTCCTTTCTTTCAGTTAGTGAAAACAGGTACTAACGTAGGTTTTGTGTAAAAGCAAAGTAGTGGAATGCAAACTTCAGGAGAGCAGGGGGCAGTTGCATTACCACTCCCAGCACTGTCATGAGGATTAAATGAGATAAAATTTGTATGTGGCTGTGTTATGTGACAAGTCCTCACTGAATGGTGGCTCTTATAATCATTACTATTTGCTAAGTCACCTCAGCAAGATTCTCGGATCTTTTGCTTTCTTTGGGCAATCCTTAGGAATGTTTTATTTTTACTAATTTCCCTTGCCTACCACTGTGATCAGAAGAGCAATTACCTGTGCCCCTTTCCACAAGGGCCATGTAGTAGAGATTGGTGTCCTCAGCCAGTCCTGCCTCCACAATGTCCTTGGTGAAATGCAGCTCCTAGAAGTCACCACAGAGGAGGGAATTCCTGGATTCTCCAATCAAATCCCTTGCCCTTCTGGGAAAGATGATGTGGGTCTTTGGTACAGCAAGGGTCACCTGTCAGTCCTTCACTTACCATGTAATCTTCATGGGCAATTGTCACCCACTTGACCAGACGGGAGACAACCTTTGCAGGGAAGAGGTACTGGCAATCACTGGTTACTGGTACAATGCCATGTTCTAAAAGAGAGCAAGACAGGTCGTCTTACAGGTAGAAATCAGATGCCACAGCTGGGTAACTAGGATCATCTGGAGGGCTCAGATGGACCTGCCAGCTGTCCAGGTACATGAGCATTCAGTAGGTGCCCTGGTCAACAATATGTGCCAGGAATGCAGGCACACCAACCTGACCTTCACCCCTGCTATGTGCTTGTGGCGGGACCTAGCACCAGCATTCATGGTGCTTTATCTTTAATGCAAATGACGGCCAGCAAAGCAAACCACCCCCCCTGGCAGCCAGAATCAGTGACAGTGCCTCTGCAGCAGTGACTGTTAATTAGATCAAATAGCCAAGAGGACTGTGTTTTCACAGCTGACCTTGATGGAGGAAATGACTGAAGTGTTCTGTGTCAGTTCCTCTAAGGGAGAAGAGCTAGAGAACTGCTTCAGGGCAAATTCCTGCTGGTATTTCAATCCACAAATATGCCAACACAGTAAATGCTGTCCAGGATGACAACCAACCAACCTTGGGACAAAACAAGTTTAGCAATGGTGATGGGGAGCAGACCCACACGCAAACAATGCTGCCCTGAAGAGATCGGAGTTCACACAGAATACAAGAAGTGCCCCAGATGGGTAAGAACTCCAGACGGGTCCTGGAAACCTAATGGTTTTCCTGACAGTGATTCTTTTCCATCAGAAAGATCTTAACTCTCACTACCCCCGAAGTGCCTTATACATGATAAGCCCTCAACAAATATTTATTGAATGAATAAATGAAAAGGAACACCCATATGGCCACCACCTTTGTCAATGGCTCATTGGCTCCGTGGCTCAGAATCACCTGTGAGCTTTGAATAACACTGGGGTTCCACCTCACCCTGGAGGATGCTAGCTCAGTAGGTCTCAAGGGAGGCATGAGGGGGTGGATCCCTAAATAGCTGTAGTCAAATAAGCTAAACATAAGCTCTATAAAGCATGAAGAGTTTTCTATTCAACACTTGTAGAATGTACACCAAAGTCTGACATGCACTAACCTAGAATAAGCCGTTCCTGACCAGTCAACTAACTTGGACCACTGAGAAGGCTTTGGGCCTCTTTTGTGAGCTAGGAGAGCCCTGATGGTCCTAAGGGAAGCTCCAATCCCTGCCTGGATGGGCCTGTAGCTCTCCCCAGTGGCCCTGCCAACACCTCTGTTCAACAAGAGTCAGGAAGTGTCATCAGGATTTAAGAAATGAATGAAGGACTAAGTCATCTTTGTCCCTGTGTTGTCCAAATGGGTCTTAAGCCACAGCCCAAGCATCAGCTTACCCAGGGATGCAAACTGCTTATGGAGGGCCAGGCGGGACTGCACCCTGGTCTTCAGTAGTTTCATGGTGGTCTCCATGTGGCTGGCACTTAGCGAGTGGTCAGCAATCACTGTGTGCTGTGGATGACAGCGAGAAGCACACTTGAGTCCTAGGCCTCTCCAGGCCCTCCTTGCAGATGGCAGCCATCTTATAGCAATGGCAGGGTTTAGCTGCTGTGACAGGCCAGATGCTGAGTTCCAGTAGGAACAATACAAGATGCTGGGTTCTCAAGAGGCCTGGCCAGCTCCTGAGGAAGGAAGGCTGCTGCTAAGGTGCCAGATGCCAGTTCCCCTGGGGTTCTGCTGAAGCCTCATTTTTCGCACTTTTATACACAAGCCTGAGGGGCAGTAGAGCCTGGAGTCATGCAGCACCCAGAGCAAGGACTCAGGTTACTTTGATCTCAAGGGCTACTAGGCTCAGGGAGAACCAAAGGTACCTAAACATTTGTAGGCCTCAACCTTTCAGTATCCTGAGTGGAGGGAGAACAGACCATAGCCCCGAGGGAAAGCATTCTGATATTCAAAGCCCCCAAAGGCCACCAGAAGCCTTTCTGGATTCTGTCTGGGGGGTGAGAAAGTAGAGATCCTTAGCCAAGGAGGCGAGAACAATGTACACACCTGGGGCTGCTCTTTGGGAAAGTGGAGACCACCCAGCTTCTGGACCCACAGATAGGGGTGACCTAGGTCAAGGACGTAGTCTCTCAAAGTCAGGATGCTGCAGAAAAAACACAGCATAAGATGTAAGTCCTTTCTGCAGTGGTCCCAGGATACAGCCTTCCTCTCATGCTCCTGAAGCGGACTGGTTCGGCAGGCTCAGCCATACTCACAGCCAGGCTGCCAGCAAAGCCTCTAAACTCCATCACCTTCCTACTCTCCCATGTTCCCTTTTCTCTTCCCCCCAACTCATAAGCAAGTCTGAATATAAAGGCAATGCCTTTGATTTCTTTACCAGTCCACCAATTTATAAAATGTTGTTCAAGTTTTTAATTCTCAGAGAATTAAATGTTAAAACCATGTTATCCTCTCATGCGTTCTTATCACGTCCTCCAAGTTTGATCCTTCCGCCCTTCCTCACTATTCCATGACCTTCATTTGCCCCTTGTGTTCCTTTCTTTTGACATAGCACCCCTCCAGCTCCAGGGTCTCCTTGTCTCCTGAGAGGCCTTTGACCCTAACAGGTCTCTAATGCTGGGCTTGAGGTGCCAGAGAAACTCCAAAGCAAAGATGCTGAGAGAGGAGGAAACACTGCTGACTCACCCAACTTTATCAAACTGATACTGATTGGCTGGATTCGGAGTCTTCTTTCCATGATCCCCTGGATACAAACAGCTCAGGACTGAGTCAGGAGACAGCAAGTCACTGGAAAAGGGAGAAGACCACAGTGAGAACACTGACCAATGCCTTGCCTTGAGGCAGACTTGGGCATCTGGAAATAGTAATGCCACCTATCACGGATGATTATGCTACCATTTACTGAATGCTTCCTGTGGGCCAGGAAAGTGGAGGAGGGACAGACCATAACTCTTATACTTGAGGTCACCAGATTTCACACTCCATGAGGTATCACCATTTCCATTTTACAGAGGAGAAATTCAGGCTTTGAAAGATATGGCTTGTCTAAGATCACACTATTAATAAGTGCTGAAGTGCTGGAGCTGGGATTTGCACTGTCTGATCAAAGACAGTAGTACTACTAAACACCAAATTTTTTTGAAAACCCTATCCCTTTAGGGGCACCTGGGTGGCTCATTCAGTTAAGCATCCCACTTCAGCTTAGGTCATGATCTCACGGTTTGTGGGTTCAAGCCCTGTGTCGGGCTCTGTGCTGACAGCTAGCTCAGAGCCTGGAGCCTGCTTCAGATTCTGTACCTCCCTCTCTCTGACTCTCCCCTACTCACAATGTCTCTCTGTCTCTCAAAAATAAATTTTAAAAATTTAAAAATGAAAAACAAACAAAACAAAACCATATCCCTTTAAGAGAAATATATGGTGACCTTATCTTCAAGGGAGCAAAGTTCTATGACATTGGAGATAAAATAATTATAATTTTCATAAGAGCAGAAGAGATTCCTTTGTACCCCAAAAGAACAAGTATGCAGCTTTGATGGTGTGTCTACCTCACTCTGACCAAATCTCATGCTACTCACAGAAAAAGGTCCCCAGACATTATCACATGTGCTGGACACAAGGTGACCCAGGGCTAGAAGCAGAGAGACAGCATCACTGCCACCCATCTGGAATGGTTAGGGCACAGCCTGTAATTAAACGCTGACAAGTGGAGAAGGGATGGGGAGGGGGAGGAGGAGGAGAATGGAGTGAGGAGAATGGAGTCATCTGATCACAAAGGATGAGGCTCAGGCTTTCTCTCCAGCAGCAGGGGTTCTCCTTCATCTTTCCGGGTCTGGCACCAGGAGCAGCTCGGGCAGAATGGGCTAATCTTACTGCCCAGAGCCCAGGCATGCCTTCAAGAATTTAGCAGTGGGGCGGCAGCTCTGACTCTTCCCTGTTCTCTGTCTCTCCAGTCTCCCCGCCCCACCTCACTTCCTTTCATGGAGCTGCCTTCACTGCCTTTCTTGGAGAACTGGCTAGAAAATAAATAAGAATTGTCAGTCTTTCGGCCAATGTTATTTAGTGACTATTACTGATAAATAAAATGAGTCAAGTCAATAGAAATAATAAAGCAGAACAGCTAAAACTGCATGACAACGCTTTCTAATTAACAAAACCTGATGAAAGAATCAAATCTTGAAAAAGTCTGCATCAGTAATTTGTGGTTCGGGACAACTGAACTTGGTGAAAATAATGGACATAAAAGGAGAGATTATATATGGTCATAAAAATACAACACCAAAACAAAAAACTACTCAGTCAAATCTTTGTTGTAAAATAAAAATGGGTAAAAAGGGGTTAAGAATTTGGTAAAGTAAAAGTGGAAAATCATTAAAAATAGTTTAATGGTTTAATGAAAAACTGATTAGTGAGTCAAAATGCTCTAATAGAGATCATTTCATAAATTGATTTCTTGAAGAAAATTCGGCATGGCTGGTTAAATGTTAAAATATTTATATTAAGAACATCAATTCCCTAATGAATTAATAGATCCTGGCAACAGTCATCAGTGCGGCTCCTGCCACAACACAGAGACTGCCTGAGCCTCCTGATGGAAGCCCTCGCGTGCATGACACCGGCCTGCTCCCTGGCCCTCCTGCAAAACAATCCAAATGGAATGTGATCAAACCTCTCAATCTAACAATAATTTACATGGAAACTCACTAAGTTGTAATGCAGGGATGCAACCATCAAAATCCAGGCTGGGGAAACCTATAAACCACCCATTCTCCTTGACAAACAGATGGCACAGGGACAGTCAGATGAAAAGATGCATGAGAGTAGCTTTACCCAATTGCAACATAACCTTATAAACATCCAGATTCAAAACCCAAACTGTAAAAACAACTAATGAAAAACACTTATGAGAAAATCAGTGAAATCTGAACTTTGACTGGATATCAAATATTAAGGAATTAGCGTGAGACTGTGATTATATTGGGAGGAAAAAAGTATCCTTATGTTGTAGTAGATGAGTAAATAGAACCATACACCAGGCTGGTATCTTCAGGGGCCAAAGCAGCCTGTACTTCAGCCAAGGCCTCTGAGTTGGGAGTTTGGAGCTTTAGACCCAGAGCTCCCACAACTGGTCATATACCTCCGGACCTCAGTTTCTCCATCTGGAAAATGGGGGATGACCTAGACAACACCTGAAGGCCCATAAAGATACAATCCTGGTTTCAGGGTGGTGCTTCCTTTTGCATCTCTTCTACTTTGGGGCCAGAGACCATCTATCAATGGTAGTTGCAGTTTCCTCCCCTTATAAAGTTATTGTGAAGAGTTAAGCAAATTCATGATGATAAACACAGCTGTCATTTACCAAGTGCTTTACCTATGCTAAGCACTAGACCTGATCCTTCATAAACACCCTGGAAGTGTATATTATAATTCATGACCAGAGGAAGCAGACTCAGAGGCCAGGAAACTTGGCTAAAGGTGCACACACAGCTGTAAGTGGCAGACCCAGGACACACTGGAGCTGAGCCCAGCCAGTATCCACTCAGCAGTATTGTCCCCAGTACTGGTGTGTGCAAAGCTTAGGGAGAAGCTGGAGTTAAGATGCAGTGAGGGCAGCCAGCAGCCCTGTCCTTAGTAGGTACGGCATCTGAGAGGCGATCAGGCAGAATGCTGGTGACAAGGAGCTCCACTGTGGCCAGGGCTCTCAAGCTGCCCGACTGAGAGTTCTGGCCGGGCAGTGTAACTGGGCACTCTGAAGAAGCAAGCCCTGGGCTCCCTCTGCTGGGGTCAGGTAAGAATAGAGTCAGTTTCATCCAGAGTGCCCTAGCATGATCAAGTAACTGTCAAGTGCAGGGACCAAGGCTGCAGCCTGAAGGGGGAATGGATTAAGTAAAGCAAGGAGAATGCAGGGACACGAGGCAGCCATGGCCATGGGAAGAGCCCCACCCCACCAGGCACCAGACTTCTGTCTCCCTCAATGGTTTCTGTACAGCCAACCCAAAGACTCAAGTGTGCAGGAATACCAGGCCAGGATAGTGCTCCTGTGAGGGTATTCCAGGCCCTCCTGGTCCTCTTCCCTTCTTCCCACTCCTAGCTGTGGAACAAGACAGCCACAGCCAGGAATGCCCAACCTGTGGCTATCACTACCATGCCTCCACTCGCCCTCCTCAAAACCTCTTCCCACTGCCAGATAAGGACAACCTGGGATTGAGCTGGGCTGTGAAGCAAAACTCCCAGTACCTTCGGAGAGAAAGAGTAAAGGAAGGCCTAAATTTGTCAACCTCATAATGCCTGCCAAATTCCATTTCTACATTCATTCACACCGTTTCACTTGTCAGAAAAAGCTGGTGCTCTGCCCTGCCCACTCAATTTTGCCATACATTGTAGTCATTTTATCTGCTGTGTAGTAAAAAGACCAAGTAAAGTCAGCAAGTGCTTTCTAAATACCAGTGAGGTGCCAGGGCTTCTAGACCACGTGGTCATGACAACAGAAGTCAACAGAGCAGTGCACCTCCTTAGAGCCAGTGCGTAAGGAACCAAAAGCAGCCTGCAGAGAGGCCCTCCTCACACCCACCCCACTCTCCACAGCGCCTTCCCAGTACCCTGCACTGATGGGGGTGATCAGCTCCGTGGTGGTCGTTACTTTGGCCTTTACTGTCATGATGTTGAGGTTCATGAGGTAGTAGAAAGTCAAGTGAAGCACACTGTCATCTGGAAGGGGAGGACAGAAAGAAAACCATGTACAAGTTGAACACGAGAGCAGAGTCTACAGTATCCTGGAGCAGAAAGCGAGGCTTTTAAGACCTTTTACTGTAAAAACAAAAATTCAATGGCAATTTTATATTGAGTAAAAATGTCTACAAAGTCTTTGCAACTCCTGTCTCCAAGAGGGGGAGCTTCATTTCCCTCCCCTTGAATGTGGGCTGGACTTAGCTGCTTCTAAAAAGTAAAATATGGAAGGGGAGTAATCAAGTGATCACCAAGTGGATCCAGGTTAGTACCACCAGTAATAAGACACACGACACCACGGACCCCTGCTACGACTGGACACTGAAACCGTGTCTACAGCATTCCTCCCCAAACCCCAAGCTCAGTCTCATGAGGACAAAACACAAGACAAAGCCAAATTGAGTTGTTCTACATAATAAACCTGATCCTCAAAGATGTCAAGGTCATGAAAGATAAGCAAAGACTGAGGAGACTGTCCTGCCCGCAGGGCATGACAACTAAACACAATGTGAGATCTTAGACTGGATCCTAAAATGGACAAAGGACATTAGTGGAAAAAGCAGGGAACTCTGCATAAATTCTGTGGTTTAGTTAATTGTACCAATAGGATTAACATTGGTTTCGATCACTGCACTATGCTTAGGTAAGATGCTGACATTACGGGAAGCTGAATGAAGAGCATGAGAAGTCTCTCATTACGGCAACTCCTCTAAGTCTAAAATTATCTCAAAATAACAAGTCTTTAAAAAATGTAAAGTGTGTAGAGTGTGTTTCCATTTGTGCAAAAACTAAAAGGATAAATATACACTTTTATAAAAAAGCTTCTAAATACACAGAATAGTTCTAGAAAATATGTAAGAAATGTGTTACAAAGAGGTAAGACCTTGAAGGTAAGATCAAGGACCAGAGTCTGGCAGTCCCAAATGAGAGGAAAGTTACATGCGACAGTTAGCTTTTATGCCGTGTGTACTGCTTTATATCTACAAAACCAGTTTCAACACATTCTCTGCAGAACACAAACTTCGACTTATGTTTACAAAATCAGGCAACTGGTCATAGTACTTGAATCTTGCATACTCTTACAACTTGTTATGTGTATCTGACTTAACCAATTCAGAAATTGGTGTAATTTTATCACGCCATCTCATAGGTGTCTAGTTTTGTTGCTATGTTGTTATGCTTAGGACTTAGAGAAAAAAAAATCAAACTCCATGCAAAACAATGAGGAAGAACAAAGAAATATAAAACCAGAAGCTTTTCTTGGTCAATGAGGACTTTGGCTTGCTGGCCCCTGTGCACCAGCCAAACCCTTAAATGCTTGGATCCACCAGAACAAGGGGAGTCAAACCTTTACACTTTAGATCCAGCATAACAGACAGTGGGTGCCTCTTCAGCATCTCCTTGCGCTTGTCATCCAACTGAACACCCAGTGTGGGCCGCCGGCGTTTCTGGACAAACGATATATCAAATGAGATGAGAGCTGGTCATATGAATTTCCCCTTCCTTCTCCCTACTGGCCAGGGCCTCGGCCTCGCTGTCTGGGACCTGCTGCTTCAGCTATCCAGCTGCCAGACCCCCAGCGGCTCTTTCTTCTGCTTCTGGGGAGGATGGCACCTGCCACCCAGCAGGCCCCAGTGCAGCTGCCTGACACACTAGGAGGGGCACCAGCTCTCACCGTGGTCTGCTCCTCTTCAGCATCAGAGTCGCTCTCGTCATCTGCAACCACAGAAAGATGGCATCAGGGTGAGGAGGCTCCCAATGCTCCTAAACTGCCCCAACCCACAGGCATAAAGGGGCCAAGACTCTGTGTCATTTGTAAATGGGTTTCTTTAGAATACATGATCAACTAATTTGCTGCTGCAAATTTGATACAGAAAACATGGTGATGTGAGGAAAAAAAGGAGGAATGCCTCATAAACCCACCGCCTCTATTTTTAGAAGTGGTTTTTAATATAATCCTATGGACTACAAGCCCCCACCCCCTTGCTGGTAGTGGTGGTGCAGCGGTAACAGCATTATAAATAACAGCAGTAGCATTTCCTACAACTTGAGGGGTTGCTATGTGCCAAGAATGATGCTAAAAACTTTGCATGCATGACCTTGCTTAATCGACACAATAGTTCTCATGAGGTATTACTATCCTGTTTTGACAAGTAGTAAACTGAGGCTCGGAAATGCTAAACAGGGGCTCCTGGGTGGCTCAGTCAGTTAAGTGTCCAACTTCAGCTCAGGTCACGATCTCATGGTTCAGGAGTTGGGGCACTGTGTTGTGCTCTGTGCTGACAGCTCAGAGCCTGAAACCTGCTTCAGATTCTGTGTCTCCCTCTCTCTGCCCCTCCCCTGCTTGTGCATGCTCGCTCGCTCTCACTCTCTCAAAAATAAACATTAAAAAGAAAAAAAGAAAGAAATGCTAAAGAGCTTTCCCAGATCAATGAACTAGTGAGTGGCAGGGCCAAAATCCATAAGCAATGCTTTTCCCTGTCTACTCTTGAGCATTAAGACATTGAAGTCAAGCTCCCTGCTACTCAGAACTAATACAACTAACTTCCAAAGGAACAGCATTGCCCTGGAGTGTTGACCTGGTGCCCCTGGACCCAGCTATGGAAGACCTGGCGAAGAATCTGACCACATTACCTTGGGAGTCCTCAGGAGGCTTAAATAGAGCCTTAGCTTCATCCACACTGCCTTCAATCGCCACAGACAACATCTTATCTATGAGCAAGAAAAAGCTTCATATGACAGCCGCTGAGAAAAGGAGCTAAGCTACACAACAGGCTAACTCTGGGACTGCATTTCTTCTTCATTTGTCACAGCTCCTTACTGACTAGGGTTGGAAGGGGGTGGAATGGCAGAGGAGGAGGAAAAAGGAGGGAAACTTAAGGCTTTCTTCCATTATTTACTGAGAACAAAGAATCCGAAGTGCAGACTTTAGACAAGTACCATCCAAAGTGCAGACTTTAGAGACTATGGTCTCAGGCTTACACCAACACATAATCCCACCCTAGCACCTAAAGCGTAGGATACTCTTCTGCCAACCGTCTTACGGGTTCTCATCCAGAAGCCCGTAACTATCCACATCCCGGAAACAATGGTTCTCATCTAAGTGCTTACTTACTTTCTATTCTGTACCATGCCAAGCAGCTGGCTAGCACCGTCATATTTAACTGGGGGGGCGGGGGGGGGGGAGGACAATGCATAGGAACTTAGACCCTGCTATCTAGTCACTATTCTGAGTCTCTGCATCACCCATTTTAAACACCTAGAAAGTTATGTCACTGCTCTGAGCCCCACTTTCTGCATCTATGAAAGAAATCCTGTCTTGACCAATGGTAGCTGCCTGGTTAGCAAGAACCAAATGAGCTGATGCTTATAATTCTAATTGCAACATTATTTTTTTTCAAATTAATGTTTAACCTTCACAACAACCCTATGAGAGCCATATTATTACTATAGCCATGAAATGAAAAAATTTAAGGCTCAGAGAAGTTACACACAATAGCCAGGAAGTAGCTAAGCCAGGATTCAAGACTAGGTCTATTCAACTTGAGCCTGGTGTCTTTAACAGGAAGATAAGAGGGCTGTTCCATGCACCAGGACTGACACTTTCTCAGGGTGACACCTGGCCTGCCTTTGTGGAACGCTGTACGTCTACTGGGAGGTCAGACAGGCCACCACCCCTCTTGCTCTATTCAAAAGGGTATACAGGTTACAGATAGTCACAGGAGCCTGGAATCGCTTGCCCAACTACACTAAGGGGGGATGGCAAACTTTCTATATGGTTCCTCTACCTCTATGAGGTATGACCCAACATACCTCACCCTAAACGAGCTGGCTGCCCCCACCAACCACTGGCAAATGCCAAACTGTTCTTTTGGGTAGCTTAATCCTAAAATTCTACAGTAAAATGGGAAAGGAAACCGATTGGGTTTAAACACAAAAGAAAAGCAAATTACTCACCCTGTCTAGGGGGCTGGGAAGATTTCATATGAGCTGATGATGGAAACAAGAAGGAGAACGAAAGGGAAGGAGAGGACCAGGAGGGCCAGGAAGACACAAGAAGAGAGACAGTAATGTGTCGGTGCCCATGGCTGGGAGGACAGGCATGCACTGATGCGGTATAGGTCTGTCTGATGCGGTGGGGTGAAGAAGAAAAGTTTAGGTGCTGGGTGAAAGCTGCAGTAGGACAAAAGGTAGGGTCTCCAATACTTTTTCAAAACCCTATGAAGTAAAGGGCCACCCATCAGCTTAAAGCGGACACAACTTCCCACTTGGTAATTCACTTTAACAACATGCAGCCTGCTCGGGTGTCATGAAAGCCTGAGAAGGCTGCCTGGGACCTGTGTTCACCAAGTCCTCTCTGAAGTGGAATGAGAGGTGCTGATCCACCTGCCAAGCGTGCCCTGATGGGGTGAGTGTCTGGGAGCCCAGGCAGCCAGGCTTCCGGGGCACTGCACCCACAAACAGATCAGCCAGGCTCATCGAAGATTCAAAGCCATCCATTCTGAAATGCCCACCAGGTTAGTCTAGCGTCAGACCATCTGGTCAAAGCAGCCATGCTGGGTGGTGCAGGGGGGAGGCTGTGTCTGTCACCTGTGGGCTTCTGAGCAGGAACAGGGAGCTTTTCTCAGCGGGCAGGGCTTCCAAATGACTCAGTCGGCCACGGCTGCTGCTCCCACAGCCCCTCTTCCTCACCCAGCCCCCATACTCACCACAAGCCTGCCCATACGCAGTGGCCTGGACAAAGAGGACATAGAGAGGCGGTGGCAGGTGTCTAGCTGTCTCATATTGCTTGTGAGCCTGGTCGAACGGCATGAACAGGTACTCTTGCACTGGGAGGGAAGCCTGCATGCAGCAAAAGAAGGATTTTTGTTTTCCCTCTGTAGGCAGTCCACATATGAAGAGGTGGCTGCTGAGTTACCATGATAATTTTCTTATCTACTAAAAATACATCAGTTAACAAAATGGGTAGATAAAAGGTCAATACAAAAAAGATCAATTTATACAAGCAACTAACAGTATGAAAATGGAAAAAAAATAAATTTCCAAGAGCATCAAGAAAACTTAAATTACCTAAGAATAAATAAGTGAAAGGTGTATAAGCCTCTACACAAAGGCTTGAGAAATGAAAGACCAACTGAATGGTCGAGAAGACTCAATGCTGCCCTGAAATCAATTCACTCCAAACTGATCTGCAGATTCAATGCAACCCCAGCCTATAACCCAGCAGGTGAAAATAGACCAGCTGATTCTAAAATTTTTATGTTAAACGCAAAGGACCAAGAACAACCAAGACGATCCTGAAAAATTAAGCTGGAGGACAAACACTACTGGGCATTAAGACTTCTTTTAAATAATTTTTTTTAAATAAAATTTTTTAACATTGTTTTTGAAAGAGAGAGACAGAGCATGAGAGGGGGAGGGGCAGAGACAGAGACAGAGAGACACAGAATACAAAGCAGGCTCCAGGGTCTGAGCTGTCAGCACAAAGCCCAATGCAGGGCTTGAATACATGAACTATGAAATCATGATCTGAGCCAAAGTTGGTCACTTAACCAACTGAGACACCCAGGCACCCCTGGGCATGAAGGATTCTGATAAAGCTACCATAAACAAGTCATTGTGATACTGGTGCATGGATAGACAATAGATCACACAAAAACGTACACAGACATTTGATTTATGACAAAAGTGGCACTGCAGAACAGTGAGGAAAGCATGGCCTTTTCAATAAATGACCCCTCTGAATACCAGCATGAAAAAAAGAAAACTGACACATCACACTATGTACAACAATCCCTTCCAGGAATCCTAGAGTTCTAAGTGTGAAAGATAAACAATAGAGCTTCTATAAGAAAACACGAGAATATCTCCATGACCTTGGGAGAGAAAGATTTCTTAAACAGGACATGAAAGCACTAACCATAAAAGAAAACATTGATAATTAGATTATATAAAAATTAAGAACATCTGCTCATTAAAAGATATTAACATGAGTGAAAAAGAAAATCATAAAATGGGAAAAAAATCTGCAAAAGACTCATCTCTGGAATATGTAAAGAAGTCCAAGCAATCCAACAGAAAAATGAACAGAAGACTGGAATAAGCCTTTCACAAATGAGATAATCCAAAAGCAAAGAAGTACATAAAAGGGGCTGTGCTCAACATCACTGGTCTCCAGAGAAAGGCAATGCCCTCCAGAATGGCTAAAATGAAGAAGGCTGACAATATCCAATGAGGATGTGGAGCAATTACAACTTTCATATGGAGTGCTCGCTTCGGCAGCACATATACAACTTTCATATGATGCTGGGGGGAATTTTGTAAATCAATGCAATTGCATTAGAAAACTGTTTCAGTGTCTGCCAAAGCTAAATATAAGCTTAGCATATTCCATGACCCAGCAACGTCATTCTTGGGTATGGAGTCCACAGAAATATGCACATATGGCACCAAAGGACAACAAATGCTTATGGGAGTATTATTCATAATAGCCCCAAACCAGAAGTACCCATAATCAAATACTAAATATCAACGAATATAAATGAACTCCTGGTGCTCACAACAGTACCGATGAATCTCATAAACATAACGCTGAGCAAAAGAAGTCAGACACAAGAGTATATACTATATGATTCTGTTTGCATAAGCTCAAAAACAGGCCAAACTAACCTATGACATTGGATATCAAAATGATAGTTACTGAAGGGTGAGAGGAGATAGTAGTGGAGAGGGGGAATAAAATAGCTTCTAGAAAGTTGGTAATGTTCTTTTTCTTGACATGGGTGCCAGTTACACAGATGTGTTCACTAGTGAATATTCGCTGAGCTGTACAGTTATGAGCTCTATGCTTTTCTTTTGTAAAAATTATGTTTTTAAACGTAGTATGTGTACATTGTTTTAAACAGTTGTGATTTAGGGGCAAAAGGGTGGCTCAGTTGGCTAAGCATCCGACTTCACCTGAGGTCATGATCTCACAGTTAGTGAGTTTGAGTTTGACCCCACATTGAGTTCTGTGCTGACAGCTCAGAGCCTGGAGCCTGCTTCAGATTCTGTGTCTCCCTCTCTGTCTGCTCCTCCCCAACTTGTGCTCTCTCAAAAAGTAAACATTAAAAAAATTTTTTTAAAACAGTTGTGGTTTAGTTTATAAAGTAAAAACTCCCAGGGGCACCTGACTGGCTCAGTTGTAGAGCATGCGACTCTTAATCTTGGGGTCATGAATTCAAGCACCATGTTGGGCATAAAGTTTACTTAAAAAAAGTTAAAAAAAACTGTAAGGATTTAGAACAATCTGCCTCACAGAGCAAATAAAAATCAGGTCACCTATATAGAAAGACATTACAAGGGCATCTGGGAGGCTCAGTCAGTTAAGCATCTGACTTTGGCTCAGGTCATGATCTCATGGCTTTTGAGTTCAAGCCCCACGTTGGGCTGCGCTGACAGCTCAGACCCTAGAGCCTGCTTTCAATACTGCGTTTCCCTCTATGCCCCTCTCCACTTGTGCTCTCTCTCTCTCAAAAATAAACATTAAAAAAAAAGACATTACATTTTAAATTACATTCTAAAGTGGGGACTTTCCCTCCTAAAGTACTTAACGGCTTTCAAATAGGAGTAAAGTTCTTTTCAGAAGAGAATACCTCTAGCAAACATCTACCCTCAAGGTTCAGTCAGGGAGTCTAACAGACATCCACAGAAGCATGCTTAGATGCCTGGAGACTGTGGGGCTCATGGAAACCATTCCGGGGTAAATTAAACCGAGGGTTTGCAAAAGTATTTTACCTAGAAGCAGCTCTGGGTGAAAAGAAAGTATCCCAGGTAAATGTGTGTATACGTTCCTGAGCTCACTGGGCAGCATCTCTTCCACCCAGGATACAACCTTACTGTACTGCTGGGTAGAAAACCACACAAGACCATCCTTGTAATGGGCTCTGACACCCATTAGGTAACGGACCTGGCAAAACCCAAAGGGAGATGTGGCTGCTGGAGACCTCAGGTCAGCAAGGTCTCGCTGGGTGCTGAAGGCAAAGCAAAAGGCCAAGGTTGGGGAGTATGTGGGGAAGAGCCTCACCTGCATGATGCTATTGAGGCGAGGCTGGAGGCTGCTCAGATACTCCTTCTTCACCTCAATCTCCTTGAGGATCTTCTCCTTGTTGGACAGGCACTCTCGGTATTTCTCTGCTAGCCTATTGGGAGAGGCCAGACCACTGTCACTTGAAGCTGCTCAGAGATCCCCCAATACATCTAATCACTGTCACAATCCACCTATGATAGCAGTCATGATTAACTAATGTTAGCACTTACTATGTGCAAGACACTTGGAGAACTGTTTCTAAGCATTATTGCATTTAATCCTTATAGAAATCCTGAAAGATAGGGACTCTTCCCCAAAGGAGGAAACAAAGGCTCAAGGAGGTAGGTAACTTACCCAAGGTCACCCAGCTAAGAGCGAGTACAAAGCTGGGCTTTGAATCCTTGCCTGTCTGGCTCCAGAGGCTCTGCCCATTAACACCTTGTGTCATTTCCCGCTCCATTTCTTGCCTCTAGGGTCTAGACCCAAAACTTTCACAAACATGTGGATTTAGCAACTATAGGACCCAAATGAGGCCCACAGACTGGTCTGAATGAGGCAGGATGGGATGGATTATGGACCACAGGAATATAAACTCATGGTTTAGCCTATGCCCAAGGCAAGCACCGTACCGGACAAAGGAATGACGGGCCAGCCCGTACTGTGAAAATCTGGCACAAATCCCAAAAGAACCAGACTTAGTGCTTATTACATTCATTAATATAGACTAAAGAAACAGAATACGTTCTATAACAGAAAAAAAAAGAGAAATAAAACACCTACTTCTCCAATGGAAAACAGAGGAGATGTGTCAACCAAATGCTCTAGAATTCTTGCACAAATAACAGAGGAAGAAAATCACCATAACGAAAAGGAGGCAGCCATGAAACATCCAGTATGAAAAAAATATATACTATATTCTTAAAAAGACCTAGATTAAATTATACAATAGAAATGTTTTTTTAGTAAAGATCTTTATTAGTATGGGAAATTTTTATGTGTAAAGGTGTTCCTTGAAGTATAATTTATGATAGCAAAAAATGATAAAGGCTTAATCCAATAAAGAAAAGACTATATAAATTATAATTTGTCTATACACAAGATGTTGTATAACCTTCTAAAATAATGTCTGCAAACCTTTAAACTATCACAGGGATAGTCTTATAGGCAGGAAGAGAAAGCAAAAAACAAATTAGACTTATCGTACAAAAGGTATTTGCTCTCAGGTATTAAAATTTTAAAGAAAAAGTTACTCCAATTTTCTATTAACAGCCTTATTCAATTCCAACCCTACTCATGATGCAGTTGGTCAAGTTTCAATGAGATGTGGATGAATCACAAAATAACATTTGGTCATAAGAAATCATTCTGCTGGTTCCTCAGAACTGCACTGTCTGTGGGACATGACAAAGCACTGACCCCATGGGTAAAGGTCTGTGTTGTCCAGGTTAACAAGGTCAGGAAGGGAGAAACACAACCTTTTCCGTTGCTCCAGCTCCCAGTCCAGACGTGCAAGGGTTTGCTGGTGAGGGTCTCCCATGGTGACTTCCGCCTTGCTAATATCTGGAGGAGCCTCCTTATAAAACTCCTCTAAACTGACCAGATCAATTTCTTCATGCTTCGACCTGCAGACAAAAACTAGATGTCAAGCTGCTATTCTCAAGACTCCAAACTGTGGATTAAGCAGGCCCACAGGTCCCCCCATACATGCCCACTTAGCCCTGGTGCACAACTACCCAGCAACCTGGAATCCATCCAGTCTTCTCAGCAAATGCTCATTAGTAAATATCTCACTTTGAAGAGGGGTAGACAGTTACATACCACAGGATCCTTATCCATGGTGCTCAACCTTTTATCCATGAATTAGATAAAGACTGGGAAGGGATGCTGATCAAATTTACAGATATCTCCAAGCTTATGAAGAGAGCTAAGAGCTGAAAAAGTCAATAAAAACACTACAGTCTAGACCTAGACTGCCAGGTTGAAACCAAGAAATTACATTTGACAGGAAAAAAAAATAAGGGTCTGCACTTAAGTTTAAAACATTAGTCACATAAGCAAGGAATGGGGAAGATCCAGGATGGCATAACCAGGTGTGAAACAATCTAGAGGCTTCAATTGTTGTATGTATAGTGATTCACATGTATAAAACAAGAGAAATCCAATACCCTTTCCTGCATTAACACAGTGCACAGGTCATGGACAGATGATGGTAATCGTGGCAGCTGCCAGGTATTAAACACCCACTGTGTGACAGCCTCATCTAATTCTCAGGATAACTCTATGAAATGGGATTTCTATCTCCATATTTCAAATGAGATGGAGACTCCTACACATGAGCAGCTTACCCAAGGTCACACAGCTAGTGAGTGGCAGAGCTGGGATTTGAACCCAGGCTTGTCTGACCAGGGCCAATGGTGGTCACCTGCCCCTCCATAGATTAGAGTTCCACTGTATTCTGCATTTGTTAGCTTTCGTCTGAGTGACAGTTACAGTTTGGGGCATCCCATTCTTCTAATATCTCTTTATTTTTAAGCAGTTTAAGATACATAAGAAGTTTCAAAAATAATACTGAGAGCTTACCTTCCCCTGGGTTCCCCCAATAGTATCTGATCTATGCACAGTACATCATCAAAATGACAATGACTCAATACTATTAACTCAATTACAAACCTGATATGAATTTCGCCTCTATTAGTATTTAACTATTATTACATGATGAATGTATAGAGTAAATAAAGATGCCTCTCAAAACTCTATTATTACACTACTATTGGGGTGCCTGGGTGATTTAGTAGGGTAAGTGTCCAACTCTTAATCTTGGCTCAGATCTCAGTCATGATCTCATGGTTTGTGAGCTCGAGCTCCAAGTCGGGTTCTGCCCTGACACCACAAAGCCTGCTTGAGATTCTGTCTCTCCCTCTCTCTGCCCCTCCCTTGTTCACTTTTGAGCTCTCTCTCCCTCAAAATAAATAAACTTTAAAAATCAGCATAATTATCAGAAATACACCAGACCTAATGAGTGCCCCTCTCATCCCAAGTTTATTACAATAAAACCTACCTCTTTTCAGTTTGCACAAATAGTTCTGACTAAGCAAGAATATGTTCCCTTCTCTCCTTCTGTCTACTCTTTCCTCCTCCTCATCTCTCAGCTTGGATTTGCCAAGAGGCATTACATTTTTAAATGGACATTAACAAACTATAGTTTGTTCACCTGAGGACAACTAAGTGGCAAGAAATTCAGGTTCCAAATAAAATTCATTTGCAAAAATAAATGGCTGGAACTTTAGAGAGGAAAAGTGGGCCAAATGGTTAAAAGGATTTGACTGGAAGGGAGTTACTCCCATGCAAGGTGCTCAGGAATCAAACTGGTAACATAAAGGCTCCTGCTGGAGAAAGATAATTGTATTTGACCAGGTACAGAGCTCAAAACTTGAAAAAGTCAGATAGGCTTCTAAGGTTCTTTGTGCAGCTTGAAAACATAGCTTCCAATTTCCCCAAAGTGATCCATTCACTCTTGTCCTAGATCCTGCAGTCTCTAAGCTCATCTGATTTCTTTTTAAGGAGACTAGCTCATGCCGAGCTATGTAGGAAAAAGCAGTTACCAATAGACAATTTTGCCAAAGTTTGTTCTCCAAAACTCACTTAAACTCCAGACATTTGGTGATCTCTTTCTGCAGGTGCATCACCTCATACAACAGGTTCTGGAGCTGCAGGTGATAGGCATCTACTTTCTGCTTGGCCTGAAAGGAAGACAAGGTCAGAGGTGAGTGGGGCAAGTCAGGTCAAGCAGAGCAGCAAACTCAGGGAAGAGGGAGGAAGAGGATTACACCTCTCAATTCCTACCTCATGCGTCTGATCTCTTCCTTTCTTCAACCTGATATGGGCTAATCGATTAAGCTTCTTTAGAGTCATGAAATGCACACAGCTCTGGATCCTCCGGTCTTCTATCTCGACTGCCTGCAGGCAAAGAAAACTGGTGAAGACCTTGACAACAGGAGCTGACTCAGCTTCCTTTGGCTCCTCTCTGCTGACCAATTTCCATCCAGGGCCAAAAACAGACACTGGAAGGAGCTCAGAACCAAGACAAGTGTCAATGGAAAATGGAGCAAGTATAGCCAATTCACAATTAATATCTGTCCCAGGCACCTGGGTGGTTGAGTCGGTTGAGTGTCTGACTTTTGATCTTGGCTCAGGTCATGATCTCACACATGGTTCATGGGACCAAGCCCCACATTGGGCTCTATGCTGACAGAGTGGAGCCTGCTTGGGATTCTCTCTCTCCCTGTCTCTCTTTGCCTCTCCTCCACTATCTCTTTCAAAATAAACTTTAAATAAATATTAAAAAGTAAAACCAATTAATATCTGTCCCTGTATACTGTCTACAGAGATCCCAACAATAGCAACATCCTGCCATACAATTTGATCTCATGAATAACATTACAGAATAACTTAAACGAACACACCAGAATTATAGCTGGAAAACTTGGCAACAGCAAAATATGATGTAATAATCATAACAATAGCGGCCAGGATAAGCACAAGTGAGAATCTTGGGAATACATGAGTTTTGTTTCTAGTCACACTGTTTAGTTTCCTTGCCTCAAAGTCTGGTTCGTAAATTTAATACTAGTAGTTTCATTTTTGGTCTCTATAATATATCTGTACATATCTATCCTTAAAACAGCAAAAGTATTTACACATATCATCATTTCCCAACCTGGCAAAATACCTAGCATGTAATAAATATTAGTTGAACTGTCAAATTATAGTTAGGAGAAAAATTAATTATCCTGTACTTTTGTTACTCCATTGGGTGGTGATGAAATATTCTAATAAATTAATAAGCCCATCTCTGGAGCCCCCAGACTCCAACTACCTGATCATGGCTAGGCCAGAAGACCAAGATCAGGAAGGACTCTGGTGGGTGCAAAACAAGTCCATCCGTGCAAACCCATCAGGTTCATGTCTGCCCCAAACCACTCCCACTCCTTACCACATCCTTGCCTCCTCGGCTCTTCAGGTCCTGGATCTCGGCCATGAGCCTCTGCAACTCTTGGCATGTGTACTTGTACAGCTCATAGTCTCTGCCAGGGTCCCGCAGGTCCACCTCAGCCTCCTCGCTGTAGTATTTACCTTCCTGTGGAGGCAAGGACACATGCCTTGGGTGGGGAATAAAAGTCTCCCAGTTGGGACCAGGGATGCTTGGCTGAAATCAGTAACAATGAAACCCCAAGTCAGGTCTCTAAAAAAAATCTGGTCCTCAAGGTGCACCTGGCTGGCTCGGTCAGTAGAGCATGCGACTCTTAGTATCAGGGTTGTGAGTTTGAACCCCCATGTTGGGTGTGGAGATTACTTAAAAATAAAATCTTAAGAAAAAAAAATCTGGTCCTCAAATCAAATGTTTTCCTTTTCTCAAAATGGAAAAGAATCCATCTTTTTTTCTAATTATAAAGTAATGCATGCTTGGTGTCAGAGACTCAGAATACAGTGAGGAGTATCAAAAACAAAATGAAAAGATGCCTGTATTCTCACCTCCAAACCTGAAATAACTATTTTTAATACTGTGGATAAACATAAATTTTATTTTTAAACAAAACGGAATCACACTGTCCATGCTATTTAATGCAGTTTCTCATCCTAATAAATCAAATATCCATCAAAATGGCTGTGTGATAATCCACTAGATAGATGAACCAGAATTCATTTAACCAAATTCCTACTGATGGTGTTTAGATGGTCAAATCAAGCTTTAGCAGAGACTAAAATATCATAATTGGTCACCCAGCCTTTGGAGTAAATGGATCACATCTCTTGAAGAGAGTTAGCTAATGATGCTGTATCACATATTTGAAAGTGACTAAGACAGTAAGTCGTAAAAATTTTCACAAGGAAAAAAACTAACTATACATGGTTAACTAGACTTTTGCAGTGGTCATTTTACAATATATAAGATATCAAATCATTATACACCTTAAATTAATATGATGTATGTCAATTATATCTCAATAAAAAACAATTAATGCCTGCAAAATGGATAAAGTTCTTTCTTAATCTAGATTTCCTAAATCTGAGAAAAACATCGTTTTCTACTTAAATTCAAGCTCTTATGTTTCTCTAATCCAGTTTAAAACAAAAAGTAACCAATCAACCAATCAAAATAATTAGGTCATAAATTAGCTTGACAGGGGCATCTGGGTGGCTCAATCAATTAAGCGCCTGACTCTGATTTCAGCTCAGGTCATGATCTCTTGGTTCCTGGGATTGAGCCCCCAGCTCAAAGGGCAGAGCCTACTTGGCATTTTCTCTCCTCTGCCTCTCTCTGCCTCCCCCCAACTCACACTCACTCTCACACATACACATACACATACACACACACACACACACACACACACACACACACACGTGCTCTCCCGCTCTCAAAATAAATAAATAAACTTAAAAAAATTAGCTTGAGAGATTTAAAGACTGAGAAGTAGTAAAAGAAAAAAACCTGTTGACCACATGAATTCTTAGGCCACAGAAGAGATTCTGTGGGGATGTTCTGGTACTTTCTCAGTAGCTGACCAGGAATGTCACACCTCCAGTTTCTGCAAATACTGGCTTCTGACGATTAGGAAACTTGGGAGACACACACCACACTAAAAGGTATTGTCTGTTCAGGCACGATTCATGTCTGATACAGACTGGCTGGTTCTTGAAATGCTGCGGCTAAACTGAATGTCGGTCAATACTCAGGTTTTATGGAACCAGGAGAATTCCAGGCACCTGGTCAAGCACAGGCCACCTGGGAGGTCGTCACTGTGACCCTCAGCTGCTGCAAAGCCATAGCCAGGCGCTTGGCCACAAAGTGGAATTTCTCAGCAGTATGGCAGCACTGGCAGATCTCACCTGTTCAGTGTCAGAACGGTTACGCTTGCCTTCAGATGGAGCTCCGTCACTTCGGATCACTTTGGGCTTCCGTTTCTTGCTTGATTCGGATGACATGGTTGTTTGGTAAGGTCAGGAGGAGATGGTAGAGACCTGTCAAAAGGAGAAAACTTCTGTGATTTTCCAGAGTTGGAATTGGGAGATTTTCCTGGAGTCAGAATACTGAAATCTAACTCTTGGTCATGGCCACTTATAACCCTGGTAACTCAAAAAAAGATCACTCAACCCTCCAAAGCTTCAGTTTAATCTTCTGGGTAAAAAAGGGATTCATCCCTCAACCTGTCCAAAATTCATCTTCTCCACCTCTTTTAAAGGTTCCAAAACCACATCACTGACTAAGCGCCTAAGCTTAGCATATATATACCCATTCCCAATACTATCGATTGATCACTGCATGCTAACCTGAACTAAGTTCTTTATGGGTATATCCTCATTTGATCCTTATAACAAACCTTTCACATAAGAACAAGTACCATTTTATAGATGAGAACACTGAGGCTCAGAAAGGCGAGTGAGCTGCCCAACATTACATGGCTAGTATGCTAAAGCTTGTTTCCATCTGACGCCACATCAGTGCTCTTAACAACTACATTATTGTAACAGCAATGTGTCTTACTACTGTCTCATCTGGCAATGCCATCAACTCTCTGGTTGACCCTAAAATTTAAAAGAATAGAACCTACACTTCATGGGGCTCTAGGGTCACAAGGCATCCTCCCTCTCTGCTACCTCTCCGGGTTGTCACCACAGCCCCCTGAGGTGGGCAGCACTATCCCCCTTACCCCAACAAATTTGCCACCAGCATTTACCAAAGGAGCCAGTGGCTCATGGTAGTGAGTCAGAGAAGCCCTGAGCTGGAGTCTGCACTCTATTTAACGGTTATGAGTCCTGAGACAAGTCACTTCACTGTTTTCTGAGCCTGTTTCCTCATAGGCCCAGGTTATGAAATGAGAATAACAGTCCCTACCTTAGGGGTGTTGGGGACATTGACACAGGAGGCATTCGCTGGGGAAGGTGATGAAGATGACCTAGGAGAGGGACTGTACATGGCACATGGGTGATGTGAAATAATGTTGAACACCTAAGGAGGTCAGTCCCTTTTCAAATTCTTTATAGAAACTTCTGATTGCTTCAAGAACATCTCATTTCCCCAATTTGTCTCTAGCATTTGTGAACATCAATGTTCCTTTGTTAGCAAAGGGACTCTTGTCTCAGAGCCTTAGACTATGAAGTCTAGCCAGAATTAACAATCTGTTTTCATGTTAAATATATTAATTTTTATCATTACCTTCTACATACTACAAGTCTTCATTTATGGGAGACAACAGACATTTTCTCCTGAACGCAATTTAGAAGAAAAGTAAAAAGAAGTACTTTGAGAAGTAAAAACTCGATTAAAAGCCTTTAGCAAGCAGTCTTAAACGGTAAACTGGGCAAAACTCAAAAAGGTGGGATGCGAAAGGCTGAAATGTAAGAAATCCTGCCTCGGCTACACAGTAAAGAGAGCCTGGCACACGTCAGCACACAATAAATGGGAGCTGTTATCACCACCACCATGGACACCGACGTCGTCGTCGTCACCCAGAGGCTGCATAGTGGGGCCCGACGCTGCTGCAGCCAACATTTTCACCTGAAGAGACTGGGCATGCGGTGCCGAGCGGCCGAGGACCCCGAAGAATGAGCACCGAGAACCTGGGTCGCATTCCAGCCTGGGTACGCCCTCCGGGAGGTCCGCACCTGGATACCGGGGCGCCCTACCCCGCCCCTCCGACCAGCATCACTGTCCCGGTCCCGTCCTCACCGCGTGCAGCCCAGAACGCGTCCCGGCTAGCGAGCCACTTCCGGCGGCGGAAAGAGGCCTTCCCGGGCACCATAGAGAAACGGAAGGAAAGAGCGGCCTACCGGAAGCGAGGCGTGGAGGCCGGAAGCGAAGCGCGGAGGACTTGGCGGGTCACTGGCTCACGGCGCAAGCAACTAATGGGTGGCGCAGACGCTATCGTGCTTGGGACCAGTGTTGGCAGGGCGGGTCCCCGCCGCCAACACCTCCACGCTGTTTTCCAAAACCAGGAAACTGAGGCTGTATATCCCAGAGCCTAAAGCAGCAGCCCCCAACTAGTACATGCTTTGCCTCCTACTAGTTGAGTGAATGAGTTCGTTGTAGGTCCAAGATAATACGAAAGCATAGTAGTGCCAAGATTTGAAACTGTGGATTTGCCTCCATAACCTGGATTCTTAACCACTGTCACGTTCACCCAAACATCCCACACTAGTGAGAGCAGCAAGCCAGAGAACACATTCATTCTCTGACACTTTTTTCCCCAAGGGCGCATCAGTAGTTCCCTCACTTCACGCGTGGCTCGTCTACTAATGCAGCATTTGACCATTTCAAGTGTTTTCTGTCGCTGGTATAACTTATATGGACAGGGTTCAGGACTTTTGGTGTAAATCCTATTGATCTGGAGATAGAAACACTGATGTCCTGAATGCCTGATGAAGGGCAGTCCCTTCTGCCACGGGGTGGGGACAGGGGTGGGGGGTGAGGCCCTCCCTGAGTGTAACTTAGGGAACAGAGTACCGTGGGCAGGGGGGCATAAATCAGCCAGATGGAACTAGAAAACTGGCCCTGCCCCTAGCACCTGTCAAAGTTCCTTGAAGATGAAAAAAAGACACCATGGTTTATAGTAAATATTTAATTGGTTCCATCAGTGACTCCAGTGTAAGTTTTCCTGAAAGAGAGACTGAATCAGGCTACCTAGAGGTTCATGAGGTGTGGGGATCACTGAAGTCGCTGACCCCACTCCACGTCCCCAGTGGCCCAGTAGAATGAGGGTTGGGCTAATAGAATATGAAGAGAGAAAAGGCATTGCAGGGTGAGGGAAATACAAGCCCTGGCCCACTCCTTTAGCCTGCAGTAGTGAAAAGGGGGAGGAGACTCTCCTTACACAGCAGAGCTGGAGCTACCCAGTCAAGCTCTCAATCTCATTACATAGGGAGAAAGAGATGAGCCTCTTTCTAACTGCCTTGTATTAGGAACCCCTTCCCAGGTGTCCTTATATAACCTCTGTTCTATCGTTCTGATTCTGTATTCCAAATTCTGCAATTCAAATCCAAGTTCTGAATTCTATGTTCTACCTTCTAGGTTCATGTTCCATTCCATGACTCAGATCCTTCCCAGCTCCATCCCTTTTCCCAGCCTTTCTGAATGGAATATGTAGGACCTCACATTGATTTTGCTAACTTTAGGGTTTTCCCCTTTACTTCTTGAGGCAATTTTAGGCTTTTCCCTGACAGGAGGGACTTGGCTCAGACTATCCAGCAAGTGGGTGGCCCAGTAGAGACCAGGGAATTCCAGAGAGCCAGGTCTGGTCTGACCTCCTCCCTCCCCAACCCACCTCTAACCCCTGGACACACTACCTTTTGTCCAAGTAAAGCTAAACTGAGGGCTCCCATGGTGATAACTAGGACTGATGGCCTTGAGATAAGGAATCTTAGGAGGCTATGTGAGAAGACATGAAAGGTTGCTGTTCTTCATCAGAAAAACTAAAAACTGCTTCCAGCACAGGGGAAGGGGTGGGAAGAGCCTGGGCAGAGTGGCAAGTTCTCAGAACCCTGTCATCCTTCAGCTTCCCCTTGTCTGAGCTTAGCACAAACCCCCAAAGTCCTCCCAGATCCAAGAGAAAACCAAGACAGCAGGACTGGGATCTCCTCTGTCCATTGGCTGCCCTGAGGCAGAAGGGGAAGAAGGCAGCGGCAGCATCACTGGAGAGGTGAGATCTTCAAAGGGATCATGATCCGAGACTCCATGTGTCGCACCAGTGGGACTGCGGAGAGAGAGGCAGAGGTCACAGAAGGGGCAGAGGCAAGCCAACCCCCAAAACTGGACTTTGAAGGGGGAGGAGGCTTGGGATGCTGAGACGGAGAAAGCCCCACTGCCTTCCTGGAATGGAGAGCACCTAGTTGTGGGATCAGAGGGGACTTGGGTGGTGCTGAGATGTAACATTTTGGAATTTTCATAATTATGTATTTATGTTCCTGTATAGGTGAGAGAATAAGGAGCAGAGCAAAAAGTGATTTTGGAGATATTGCTTAGGACAAAAGCTAGGTGTAGAAGTATAGGAATTTAAAGAAAAATATCAGGGGCGCCTGGGTGGCTCAGTCAGTTAAGGATCTGACTTTGGCTCAGATCATGATCTCATGGTTTGTGGGTTTGAGCCCTGCATTGGGCTCTGTGCTAACAGCTCAGAGCCTGGAGCCTGCTTCAGATTCTGTGCCTCCCTCCCTCTCTGCTTCTCCCCTGCTCATGCTCTGTCTCTCTCAGAAATAAACATTAAAAATTTTTTAAGAAAAATATTAAGAAAATAATTATTGCCATAGTATACCAGGAGGGTAAAAGCTATGAGGGTGTCCTCAAGTGGCTAAGGTTTGCAAAACACTGATTTGGTTCAACAGATTCATTTTACAGATGGGGAGGCTGCAGTCCACAGGAGGTCAGCCCAAGGTCACCTAGGGGGTCAGACTCCTCTTGCTCAGAGCTGTTCAAACTTTACCAGTTACCTCCAGTTGTTGTTAAAGTGCAGATTCTGATTCAGCGTGGGGGTTGAGATTTGGCATTTTTAACAAGCTTCCAGGAAATACTGATACTGTCATTCAGCACCACACTTTCAAGACTGAGGCTCCCACTAACTGCTTCAGGATATGCATTTTCACACCAGCTGGTAAGTGTGGATGCTTACTGTAAGTTCCTCAAAGTGTGTGTGGGGGGGAGAGACAGGCTTCTGTTCATTCTATGTCCCCCAGCTAGCCACCCGTTACAGTCCCTGGCACACAATCAACACCTGCTGACTTCAAGTGGTTCTCAGGGATCCCAGCAAGGTAGCAAACACGGAGAACAAAACCTTGCTCAAAAAAATTTGCACTTCCTCTGTACCAGTCTGGATGAAGCACTTTCCAGAAATTAGCTCCTAGAATATTTCATCCTGTACTCTGAGAGAGGCGCCATCACCATCACCATCTTGCAGATGAGCCCTCAGTGTGGTGAAGAACCATGCCTGAGGTCACTGTGCATTGGGACCACCTGTGTTGTCGTCCCCTATTGCACTCACCTAAATCACATGGAGTATGCCACCGAGATTGAAACCTACTCGCTGTCTTAAAGTAAACTTCCCAGCACTAGAGGTAATCAAGTGAGGCTTGATCTCCTTGCAGAGGGGATTACATCTCAGATTGGGCTCTTGGCAGATGACCTCCAAGGCTAGGCCGATGCCCGGGCGGGAGCACTTACCTGTATAGTAGACATTTTGATCCCAGCCCCTCTTCCTCCAGGCAGCATTTCGAGTCTCCTCCCGAGACTGTAGGTCTTTATAGGCTGTAGGAAAGGCATTGGCTCATTCCGTGGTCACAGAGGATCTGATTCTATACCTAGCACAGGGCCCTCCTCCCATTGCCCCAAACCCTCTCCTGCTGTCTCTCCCCAATGCCTCGGACCGTTACCACACACTGTCTGCTCTGACGATCTCGCCCAATTGTACATTTGTTGACAACATCCACCTTTCTATTTCCAGCCCAGAACTCTCCCTTGGGCTCTAGACCCATGTATGTGGTGCCCACTTGTGTCTCCCCTTGGATGTGCCAGCATCTCAAAGGCAACATTTCCAAGGACCAAAATTCCACTCCTGACTCCCTCAACCTGCCCTTCCTAGGGTGTCAGTAAGAGACACATAGCTGAAGCAGGAATCTGGAGTTCTCTCCCTGCCTCACCCCACAGACAGTTCATCCACAAAGCCCATTGGCCTCACCTCCAGACTATTGAATCTGTAGCCTCTTTAGCATCCTCACTGCCAGCACATTAGGCCAGGACACCATCCGGAACTCATCCGCCTAAACTAGTATAACCATCTCCTGATACCCCACTTCCTCTCTTGCTTCCCTACAAAGCACTCTCCAGCAAAGCTCATGGCAACCAGAGCAGTCATAGTGGAATACAGGTCAGGTCATGTCATGTGCTTAAATGCTGCAGCAGCCTCCCACTGCATTTAAAATAAATCCCAACTCGTCCCCACAGCCTGCAAGGCCCAGCCTGATCTGGTCTGCCCCTACCTCCTCACACCAATCACTATCTTCACACTGGACTCCTCTACACTCTTCAAAACCCTGAAGGTCTTTTCCCCACCACAGAGCCCTTGCACTTGCTGTCCCCCCTACTTAGAATGCCTCCCCTGGCAATTCACAAGTTGGCTCCTTCTCACCCTTTAGCTGAGGTAACATTTCACCTCCTCAGAGAGACCTTCTTTGTCTATCCAAACCATTCCTGTGTGTGTCTTCATTTCCCCCTGCATCTTTATTATTTGTAATAATCCAAAATGGTGTCTTTGTGTTAATTTATGTCTGAGATGGTGTCCCCCTCTGCTGAAACGTAGGCTGAAAAAGGGGCACTAATGTATCTGCATTGTCTATACAGAGTGACAATGGAGAAAGGGACCCCTGGAGGGTCCCCAGCCTACCCCAGAGATGGTGTACGACGTAGAGTTCTCCTATCTGCGAGAAGAAGCCGCCTACCGCCTCCTGGTTCTCTTGCCGGTACTTGATGGCCCGAGCCCTGGGGGCAGCAGAAGAGTGTGGAACAGGGGCCAGGGTGAGTGCAAAGGGCCCTCTGAGGTGTCCCCAGGCTGATTTCTCCTCAAGGAAGGAGCCTGAGGGTAGGACCTCCAGTTCTCAGAGATGATGGGGAAGGGAGTGACAGAGGAACAGCCGTGGGCTGGGTATTGTTAGGGGAGGGCTCACATCCTGGTTGGATCCTTTTGGATCCACAAGGAGCAGAGGATGCCAGGTGCCCTGCCATATGGCCCTGGGAAAGGTGGCATGCCAGGGAACTAGGCAGGAGCCCCCCAACCCCAGGCACTGCCACTCACCAGTTGTTCCCCCACTCGATCATAGTTCCTGGCTGAAAGAGAACCAGAGGAAAGAATGGAAATGAGCCCCATCTCAGATTCCTAAGGTCACAGCTGGGTGGAGAGGGGAATCTGTCATGTCTCTCCAGCCCCAGGGGTCACGTGGCCTCATTCAGGGGCCCAGACTCACACCTGGGTGTACATATGTGCCCATATGTGTACACACCTCTATTTTGAACCCACAAGGAGGGAGAGGCCAGAAGCCCCAGTCTGGGTGCTGGGGCACAGGACCCACCCACATTGATGTATCTGTAAGACACCACAGCAGGGAAGGTGGGAGACAGGCAGGGATCGGGTTGGGAGGAGGCACCTTGAGCTTATATGTCCTCAGCTCATAGATGTTGGGGCCTGCTCTGGGCTGTGGCTCGTTCCAGAAGCTGAACTCAAGGAGCATCTGGTTTCTCCTGGACAGCAGCATCTGGCTCCGCTCCTTTCGGAACTCCAGGTACTCCTGTGGGTGTGGCAGTCTGGGCATGGCGGCCCAGAAGAGCCCCCCACCCTAGCATTGTATCTCATGGGGTCACGGTAGCAGCCCCCAGCACGGGGCTAAGCCAGAACCCATATTCAGAGAGGTTTGTGGAGCAGATGCCGACATACCTTGTTGTTTTTGAGCTTGTTCATGCAGTCCATGAGGGCTGGGTAGCCGCCTGAGAATCGCCACAGGTGTACTGTTGGGGGGTGAGGAAAACGGGAGGTACAGGTCAGGGGGCTGCTTACTCTAAGGCTGGCTAAATGTGTATGAAACGGGGCAGTCTCCAGCTGGGTTCCCTTAGCATCAGGACTCTCTGAGTTCCTTTTGTCTTGGTAAGGGACAGTGCTAGACAGGGGATTACCCCAGACACAAGCCCAGGAGGCCTAGGTTTGAGCTCCAGGTCTGCCAGGTGGCCTTTGACCCCTCTAGCCCTTGATGTCCTCATCTTAAAAATCCGAATAATGTTTCCACCCAGCCTTCCTTAAATAGCACAAAAGGATCAGATGTATCCTTGTGCCCAAGGTACAATAGCATACCAGGCCTGTGTGCGACAGGCTGGACAAAAAGAGAGAGTAGGCCTGATGAGCTGAGATGGAACATTCTTAGACAGTGAATTAAAAAAAAAAAAAGAAGAAGAAAAGAAAAGAAAAGAAACCAAGGAACAGAACAGCATGCCCAGTATGCCAGCACATGTGTTTAGAGGTGGGAAGACATATCCAGAGATGCTGGTCTATGTTCCATCTCTCAATGGAGACCCAAGAGATCAGGACAGGAGATGTCCCTGGGGTAGAGAACTGAGGCCTGGGGATCGTGGGCGGAGGGAGGCTTGCCTTTTCACTGAAAACTCTTTGTACTGTTTGAATTCTTCCATCACAGCCCCTGTGCTGGGTCAAATAATGTCCCCTTCCCCCTATGTTCATGCCTACCCAGAACCTCAGAATAAGACCTTATTTGGAAATAGGGTCTTTGTAGATGTAATCAAGCTAAGATGCCGGCATACTGGTGGGCCTTAAGTTCAAAGACTGGTGTCTTCATACGAAGAGGAGACCTGGGCAAGAACAGAAAAAGGCACCATGTGAAGACAGAGGTACACAGGGAGAATGTTACGTGATAACAGAGGCAGAGACTGGAGTGATGCATCTACAAGCCAAGGAAAGCCAAGGATTTCCAGCAAAATCCAGAAGCTGGAAAAGGCAAGAAAAACCTTTAGAGAGAGTGTGGCCCTGCCAACACCTAGACCTCTGGGCTCTAGAACTTGAGAGAATAAATTTCTGTGTCTTAAGCCACCTATTAGTTGGCACTTTGTTACGACAGCCGTAGGAAACTACTACACCTTCGAATAATAAAGGTGGCAGAGGAAAAAAGGAAACAGTCTTGTCACCCTCGGGAGCATGGCTGAAGCTGAAGGAGGAAGGTCTCCAAAGGGAGACTAGAGCTGAGGGCAGTTGGCCGACCAGCGGGTTGGAGGCTGAGACTTTTGTTCTCTCCCCTCCCAGCCTGTCCCTTACCTGCTTTCTGACTCTATCTGTACCTTGATTTTCCTATCTGCAAAATGGTCTGACCTGAGAGTTTAAAGGCCTCTTTCCCAAGGGAAACAGCAAAAATACTGTATAGATGGAAACCTCCCAAGCCCAGGAATGCTGACCAGTAGAAGAGGGATAAATTTTTTTAATGTTTTTTTTTTTAATTTATTTTTGAGAGACAGAGAGAGACAGTGCAAGCAGGGGAGGGTCAGAGAGAGAGGGAGACACCGAATCTGAAGCAGGCTCTAGGCTCTGAGCTAGCTGTTAGCACAGAGCCCGACGAGGGGCTCAAACCCACGAACTGTGAGATCATGACCGGAGCCAAAGCTGGATGCTTAACCGACTGAGCCACCCAGGTGCCCCTAGAAGAGGGATAAAGATCATACTGGGGACCAACAAGAAAAGTTACAGGAAAGGAATCCTAGGCCCATGAGAAGAAAGTTTTCTAACAATTATAGTAGTCCCTCTAGAGGATAGGTCAACGGTTCTTCTACATTCATGAAAATGTAGATTCTTGAGCCCTACTTCTAGAGGATGGCTGCTCCCCAGCTGATTCTACACAAGGGATGACACCTCAAGATACACAAAATTTAGGACATGCTTTAAAAGGTCAGGATTCCATCCCTCAAAGTTCATTTCCCAACTAGCAAATAATTAAGAGAATTCAAGGACTATAGCAAGAGCTGATTAAGTTGTACCTAAAATGGGAAAACTTTTGGGTATGAAACTGAAGACAGTTTGCTTTTCTCTTATCCACCTAGCAATGTGTCAATGTCTGTTACAGAAACAGAATAAATGATTAAGGGAATCTGTCTGCAAGACACAATTTTTTCTTTAAGACACAATTATCAAGGCTGTGGAAGGATGAGAAATAGGTTTGCTTATTAGAGCGAGAGCTACCCATTACTGGCAGTGTTCAAGGGAAGCTTAGAGGACCCTTTATCAGGGCTGTTGCAGAAGAGCTCCCTGTGCTGTAGAGTCTAAATTAGCATGTCCAAAAGGACTTTTTACTACAATAGAAATGTCCTATGGGTGTGCTGTCTAACACAGTAGCCACAAGCCACATGGGTCTATCAGTGGACACTTGAAAGATGCTACTGTGATTGAGGAACTGAATTTTTCCTTTTCTTTAATTTTAACTAATTAAATATTGTAACATTGATTCATTTTTGAGAGACAAAGAGAGATCACAATTGGGAGAGTGGCAGAGAGAGAGGGAGACACAGACACAGGATCTGAGGCAGGCTCCAGGCTCTGAGCTGTCAGCACAGAACCTGATGTGGCATATGAACCCATGAACCATGAGATCATGACCCGAGCCACCAGGTGCCCCTAATTTTAACTAATTTAAATTTAAATAGCTGTATGTGGTTAGTGGCTACTGACCTGACAGCGTGGTCTAAATACCAAGGACCCTTTGAGGGAATGAGAGGCTGTGAGTTAAGTTCACATGCACCAGCCTAGCCACTGGTGCCAAGAGCAAGGTAGGTCTGTGGGGGGTGGGATAGGGCATGCTGTGGGGACCCCTGGGAGGCTGTAAGGAACCAGATCAAACAAAGGCCTCTGTGAATTCCATAAATATATGCTGCACATAGGAGATTCAGTGGTAAAGAGAGACAGGAACCCCTCTGTCCCAGAACTCACCATCTATATGGGCAAACAAACAAGTACAATATGGGGTGCATGATTAGGGCTGTGAAGAGGGAAGCCGGGAGGTGCCTGAGTGGAGGGGCTCAGTGAAGGCCTCTAAAAGGAGGTGAGGTCTATACCCAAACAAAAGATGAGCAGAGGAGCGAGCCAGGTAAAGTGAGCAAGGGAAAAAGAACGCTTCAGGCAGAAAAGAAATAGCAGGAATGAGAGTCTGGACGTGGAGGGTGAAATGGTGAATCTGAAGAACCGCAAGAAGTCCTGGGTGGGAGAGCACGGTAAGCAAAGCAAAGAGGATGTGGCAAGATGAGGCCTGAAACTGGGCAAGGAAGGGAGGAAGGGTCACAGAGCCTCGTGGGCCACCCTGAGGGCAGACAGGAGCCACAACAGGTATCTGAACAGTGGAGTGAGCTGAGGAAGACTGCATTAGGAAAGATCCCTCTGGGTGCCACTGTGGAGGGTGGCCAGGCATGAAAGATACCAGAGACCTGGCACCTGGGCGGCAGTGGTACTGGGGAGGTGGGCACCTCACCTGCCTGGTCCTGCTCCCCGTACCATGTGTTCCAGTTGCCCACGAGCGAGCAGGGGTAGTCCTCATCCAGGTGCAGCTTGGGCAGCACAGCCTCCCTGGGGTGGAGAGGAGGGGGACAGAGAGAGGGAGGAGGGCTCATACCAGCGGCCAGGGTTCCAACTCAGGCCCTCAGGGCTGAGCCTCAGTCTCCCCATCTCTAAGATACAGAAGCTGGACAATACGTCCTTAGGACTTCTGGCTCTGAAATTTACATCTCGTAGATTGCTGCAAGGAGAATGGGGCTGGAATGGAGTCTCCAACCCAAGCAGGGAGGGATGAGCAGATGGAGGAGGATGCTCACGTCAGGCTGTTGTAGGCATCCAGACACTCGGGCTTCACATTGTGAACTGCAACAGAGGAGAGAAAATGGGAGGTGAAGCAGGGTGTGTGTGTGTCTGTGGGGAACTGGGGTGGGGGGACATCCCATAGGGCCAGGGCTCCCAGGATAGCTCAGGATGTCCCAGCCCCTCTCATGTCCCAGCTGAAGCCTCGCAGGCCCCCAGAGGCCCTGGGAGAACTGGCGGGCTGGCTCAGCAGCCACTCACACTGGATCTTGTAGAGGTTGCTTGTTTCCTTTTTGGACAGGAGGGTGGAGTGGGCATCCTTCCGGGGATCCACCTTGTGCACAAAGAGGGAGCGGAACCAGCTACCTTCATTGTCCTTGGAATAGAAGCTGCAGGACAGAGGAGTTCAGGGGGGAAGCTGGCTCTTCCATCTGCCCAGATATCCTGCTCCCCCATCCCTCCAATATCCTGATGAACCCCCATTTCTAGGAATGGAGCCATAGAATCCAGATGCAGCTCCAGGGTTTAAAATGTCACTGGAGGGGCGCCTGGGTGGCTCAGTCGGTTGGGCCTCCGACTTCGGCTCAGGTCAGATCTCATGTTCGTGGGTTCGAGCCCCGTGTCGGGCACTGTGCTGGCAGCTAGCTCAGAGCCTGGAGCCTGCTTCCAGTCCTGTGTCTCCTTCTCTCTCTGCCCCTCCCCCTCTATGCTCTGTCTCTCTCTGTATCAAAAATAAAACATTAAAAAAAAAAAGGCACTGGAGTCAGCTGACCAGACCTAGTCCCTTTTACAGAGGTCATGGCTGCCCACTTTGTTTCTTAAAGCTTTGCAAAGCCTCCGGAGGCCAGGGAAAGCAGCCCCCCTTCCCACATCTCTCCTCCCTCCCTCCACTTTTCCCCTTCCAAGAGGCTCCTTGGGGCACACATCTGCTCTACTTGCCAAGGAGATCATCCCCAAAACCACCTTGCCTGATGTCCAAAACCCCTGACAGCCCAACCTATCTTGCCAGCCTTCTCTGCTCTCCCCTCCCCCAACCTCTGTACCAGACTCTCCGGATGTGCTCCTCCCTGAACTTACCAGGCTTTTACTCAGTGCTTTGTTTGCAATTTCTGTCCCCTCTGACGGAAGGCTACACTCATTGTGCTCCCCAGTACTCACACTACACTTGACCTTTGCCCCACCCCAGCCCCCACAAATGGAGAGCTAAAGGAAAAGATGCTTAGTCCTTGAGGAAGTCACAGTCCACTGGAAGAAACAAGCTTTGAAACATAATTATAGCCAGAGGTATCTGGGAGGGCCTAGGTGAGCAAGCCTCTGGCAGTCTGGTCAAACCCTCCAGGGGAGGTGATCCAACCAGTCTCTGAATCTCCAGGGCTGATCTGGTAGATAACAGCAGATAGAGAGGGTAAAAAGGCATTGCAAGGCAAGACTCATTCATTCATTGAGGCAACACTCACTTGACAATATCCACCTTGCGCCTGGCTCAGGTGCCTTGAAAATAAACAAATGGAGGAAGGAAGGAAGTACTTTGCTCAGAGCAGGGGACCTGCCACCTGGTCCTGCCATACCCTAACTATACATTCCCACACAAGGTCCCAGCAGGAGTGGGGCTTTTTTTTTTTTAGGTGGCCAAGGGCTAGCAATCTTTTTGCTAAACAGCAGTGGTAAAACTTGTAGTCAGGCCTGAAAAGCAGGTCTCCTGTTGGATGATTTCTAGCCATAGAGCTTGCCCTTAAGTGCCAGCAAATCTACTTTTTGGATCTTTTTCTGTGGCTAGAATAAATGTCTTGCAAGTCAAAGTATTATTTTTTTCTGAAATATGGAGCAGCCACTAAGACCCTGAAATTAAAAGAGTATCTTAAAGTCATAAACCATTTATATGAACACAGAGAAAGATAAGTGAGGATTTGTCCCAAACCTAATCCTGCTTACCTGGGAGAGGGGGGGAAGAAGATGGTTAAAAGTTTCCTTATTCTCTATAGCTTTTTGTGCTAAAAAATAAAGTTGTTTAAAGTGTTTCTGAATTCACAGCTTTTCTGTCATCATGCATGTATTTGTTTCATTAAACAAAAAACAAAAAGATGATTATCATCGGGGCGCCTGGGTAGCTCAGTCGGTTGAGTATCCAACTCTTGATTTCAACTCAGGTCATGATCTCATCTCGTGGTCATGAGATGGAACCATGTTCAGCTCTGTGCTGAGTGGAGCCTGCTTCACATTCTCTCTCTTCCTCTCTCTGCCCCTCCCCTGCTTGTGTGCATACTCTCAAAATAAACAAATAAACATTAAAAAAAGACAGTTATCATCAGATGGTCAGTGCAGTTCTGTGAAATTTGGGGACCAGAATAAGGGAGCTTCACTATAGGTACCTTAGCTGAGAACATCCTCTGTGTCAGGGATCTGTGATCAACTTGTCAGAAGCATGATCCTGCTGCATCTACATGATATTGATATAGTGTTGACACTATTCGTGTCCCCATTTCTGAGATGAGGAAATCGCCTGGGGGTTTGACTTGCCCAAGGTCACATGGTAAATCAGGGGTAGAGACAAGGCAAGAACCAACCCAGAGCTCTTTCTTCCAAAGTCAGCTCCCACCTCCAGTTTGAGTACTGACTTGGGGAGCATCAGGCAGAGACCGTGAAGAACCAGGTGTTTCAACAAAGCGACTGGCAGAGAGATCCGACCTTTGGTTTGAACAGAGAGGGGATGCTTCCCTTGGAAGGGGTGGTGGCAGGGAAAACAGTGGCTCCTACTCACTGTCAACCAAGACCTTTGCTCTAGGACTGGGCTTTGAGTAATTTATTAACATCAGTACTGACCAAGATAAACAACCAGGAGGCCAGCCCTTGGAGCTGTGTGCTAGGATGCTCTCCACTCCAGGGGAATAGCAGGGGAATCTAGGAGCTCTGATGGGCTCCCATCCCTTCCCCCAACTCTCTCACCTTGTATGCCTACAGGCCTCAGTTTCCCCGTCTGTCAAATGAGCAGACTAGAGCAGCCTACCTCTAGAGATCTTTTCTACAGGTAAAACCCAAGATGGGACCTGTCCAAGATCCTAGGACAGGGTCTGAACTCCAAGCCAGTATCCATAGGCTCACATTTTCAAGAATTCAAATTTCACTTTCTCAGTGAAGTCATGACATTCTCCTACCCCTGAACTCCCCAACTCCTCTCACTGGTTCTGTAGCTCCTTCTATCACATTATACCTTTTTTCCCCCCTTTGCTTATTATATGCCTTATTTATTGTCTGCCCCACTAGAAGCAGCCCCACATGGACAGGAATCTTGTCTGTTCCTTGTATCCCCACTGCCTGGAATGGTGCTGGGCACCTGGCATGTGCTCAGTCTGTGTCTGGGAAACAAATGAAGGAATGGGGGGACACAAAGACAGAGCTGATTGAAGATGATGAAAGCGGGAAGGTAGGAAATTAAAGGAACGGTGATTCAGAGTGTGGACACAGGGCTCAGGGTCCCTTTCCCTCCCCACCACTGCCAGCTGAATTAGTGCTTAAGAGCACGGGTTCTAGATGAATCCAGGTTCTAATCTCAGCTCAGCTTCATCTCTCTGAGCTTTACATTCCTTGTCTGTAAAATAGGGGCATTAGGATGGATCTTTCAGAGAAAGGGCCAGACAAGGAAGTGCAGCTAACATCACTGTTTCTACCAAACTTCCTAAGTGATCTCCCAGCTCCCATTCTCTCCCCATTTTTCCTAATCTGCTTATCCATCTTTGTAAAGCACCATTTGGGTGATGCTATTGTTCTGCTCTAAAGTCTTCTGTGGCTCCCCACTGTGCACCAAACAAAGGCTGGATGTCTCCACTTGGAATTCTAGCTCTCATGTACTTTGCCAAGCTTTCCACAGATCCAAGAGTCCCTATTCCAGTGGTTCTGAAACCCACAGCATTAATGATGTCACCTGAGAAATTCTCAGGCCCCATGCTAGACATACAGCAGCAAAAACTCTGGAGGTGGACCTAGCGATCTGGGTTTTAACAAGCCCACCAGGGGATTGTGATGCATGCTCAAATTTAAGGATCACTGTTCTAGAGCAGTCCTAATTTTTTTCCTCCCCCCACCCCCCATGTAATCTCAGAAATGCCAAAGATTCTGGTATCTAAACTATATTAAGAATGCCTCTTAGGCCTAGAAAAACACAATGCAGCTTTGTCTACTCTATGGAAGGGTCTGCCCCTGATGGACCAGTTTTAGCCCCTTCCATAAAAACACTTCTCTTATTTCCCCATGGGCCCTTTCATTCGTTTTCATAGAAGTATGTCTTATTTCCCCCGCCGCACCGAAAGCCACTACTAATGTGCTCCAACCCCCCACCCCCCTACCCCCCAGGGTACACAGCACAATGCTTTTGGCATGGGAGCTGCTCAACAAATATTTGTCTCAGATGAGAACTTTTCAGTAGATGTCACATGTGCACTCTCAACAGTGATCAACAATCTGACAACCCTGCAAAATGAAATTGCTCCAGAATGTTTTCTGGATTCATATGCTTGGAAGCTCAGCTCTGTGCACATTCTGAAACACTCTTGTGTTTTGAGTTGGCTGCTTTATTTATTTATTAATGTTTATTTATTTTTGAGAGAGAGAGAGAGAGAGAGAGAATGCATGCACAAGCAGGGGAGGGGCAGAGAGAGATGGAGATACAGGATCTGAAGCAGACTATAGGCTCTGAGCTGTCAGCACAGACCCCAATGCATGGCTTGAACTCAGGAATCATGAGATCATGACCTCAACCATCATGAGATCATGACCTCAGCCATGAGATCATTTACTGAGCCACCTAGGTACCCCTTAGTTGGCTGACTTTAGAAAGGACTATGTATCTGCTTGATTGCTCCAGAAGTGTATGTTTAGAAGACACACAAAAGAAGAGCTAAAAGAATTGAAGTTCGAGAGGTGCCTGGGTGGCTCAGTCAGTTAAGCGGCCAACTTCACCTCAGGTCATGATCTCATGGTTTGTGAGACTGAGACTCATGTTGGGCTCTCAGCGTGGAACCTGGTTTAGATCCTCTGTGCCCCTCTCTCTCTGCCCCTCCCCCACTTGTGTGCACATGCTCTCCCTCTCTCAAAAATAAATAAACATTTAAAAAATAAATAAAAGAACTGAAGTTCTGGAACACTTGGCTGGCTGAATCAATAGAGCATGTGACTCTTGATCTTGGGATAGTGAGCTCATGTCCCCCACGTTGAGCTTACTTAAGAACTAAAGTTCTGTTAACAAGATTACTGGTGCAGCAGTAGTAACAACTGCTGTTTATTGAGCAATTACTATGTGTTAATCCCCCTGATGTGTGTTGAGAAAAATGAAGCTCAAAGATGGTTAATTAATGGCCAAGAGGATTCTACTCCACATCCAACTGACTTCAAAGCCCACACTCTTATCTCCATTCCAGCAGCCCCCAAACCTCAGAGGTCAGAAAGGCTGCTATCTATCCCTCTAATGACTTTAGAGAGACAAGGGGTGGCCTTAAGGTCAACAGGAAGGATGTTCCCAGATATCTAAAGGGCATAGGTAACTGAAGAGCAGTCCCTCAGCGGCTTGGACTTGGGAAGTATTCATCCAAGAGCCTTCACAGCAAAGTTGCAAAATTGCCCAGCAGAGTTCATTATCGCCACTTTACAGAGAAGGAAACCAAGGTTCACAGAGGTTCAGGGCCCAGTCTAAGTCAGGAGCAGCAGGCTGCCTTATGTCCCATGCTGCTTTGCTCTTCTCTGGATATTTGCCACACAAATGGCGCTACCACCTACCAATTCCAGTACCCTGGGGAAGTGAGGTCACACTCCCAGCCTCGATTTCCTCCTCTGAAAAACAAGGAGCTGATAGAAGATGATCTCCCCAAGGCCATTTTCAGCCCTGATATTATGAAGAGTTCATGTAGAAATTGCTGGAACAAGGGCAATATCTGTTGCATGTTTACTAGGGGCTAGAAGCCTCACAAGCATGGCCTTTTTCACCCTCAACAACTCTATCAGACACATACTATTTTATCACCCCTATTTTGCAGATGAGAAATCTGAGAATTCAAGAGGCCAAAAGACTGACACCACTAAGAAGGCTGAGTTAGATATGCTGGTGCTAAACTCCAGGCTCTTTCCCTGATTCCAGCTTTCTCCCCAATTAGTGGGTAGTCAGGGTCGGGAAATGTGCTCAGCTCCTCTTTCCCAACGGTGCACGGGCCACACTGCACAGGGCTCTAAGATCTCATGGCAAGGTCTCACAGAACTCTGCAACTTCATGCCTAGGCTGCTGGGGTGGAGGGCCCCCTGCTTCTTTTCCACAGGTGGGGAGACAGGTATCTTCACTTCTTCAGCAATATGTTCTTGAGCACACACTGTCCTGAACTCTGTGCTAGGGGCTGGATTAACGGAAAAATAACATGACAGGCTAGTCAGGGAGAGAGATGAGTGTGTATAGAGGGTGATGAGGGGATGGGAAAAGTTCAGGACACTGGAGAAGCAGGAGGGAGGGGCTGCCCAGGGCCGTTCAGGGAGGCCAAGCCCTGCCTCAGTCCAGAGCAGGGAGGCTGAGAGCACTGCCAAGCCAGCCTCCCTCTCCCAGGAGGCCACCAGTTGTGGTGCAAAGAGCACTGACTGTCAGGAGACCTGGGTCCAGACCCAAAAACCACCTCCAGAGACCAGAGGGAGTGACCTTGGGCAACTCCCTTCCCAGGCCTCCTTTGCCCCACCTGTACTGTTCAAGATTGGGGAGCAAAGGGTCTGTGTCGCCAGGGCCCTTGGAGGTTCCCTATTGCTATACGGAACTCTTCCCCCCAGAACTTCTCCAAGGAGGAGTTGCCACTCCTAGAAGCCCTCAGTAGGTGTCATTTCACAATCACCTCAAAGGCCTAGAAAAAGAGCCACTCCTGTCCTCTGACCGGCACCCTCTCTCCAGGGCCCTGGGCATGTCCCTCTCATTCACTCCATCTTTCATTCTGTGCCCAGAACCAGGTATCCACCAGGACAAAGACCCTGCGCATACTTTTCCATCTCTCCCATTCTTTGTTGAGAGCTTTCCCCCAGGCCTACATCTTGCTCCCGCCTCTAACCCATATAGATTCCATCCCGGAGGCGGCTCGTTCCCCCGGAGGCGGCTCGTTCCCCGGACCAAGATCCTGCCGTCGCCCCGGCACCCCCTGCGCGCGCTAGACGCTCCCCCACCCCCGACCCGGTCCTCACCGCGTGGCAACCGCAAGGTCCCCGGCTCTGGGCTTCGGGCCCCCCAGCAACCGCTGCGCCGCTGCAGAGATGCTGCACAGGCGCGGAGCCATATTGGAGCGGCGCAGGTTGAAGGAAGCCCCCGCCCCGAACCCGGCGGCGGGGCGGGGCGTGAGTAAGCCCCGCCCCACGCGTAGCCCGCTTCCAACCCCAAACTGCCAGGTGGGCGTTGCCGCCCGGCATCCCCCAATTCCACAGAGGCAGAGCTGAAATTGAGAGTTTTTGTCTTCAGAGTCCCTGCAGCTCTGATATTGACTTGCTCTGTGACCTTGACCAAGGCCTTTGCCTACTCTGGGCCTCAGTGCCCACCTCGGCAAAATGGGAGCGTCGAACAACAATACTCGGGATTCTTAATTGGGCATTCAAGGATTAGTGGCAGAGGGTCGGTAGGACCCCTGAAATTGTGCGTTTTTCTGGAGAAGAGGGATCCACAGGCTATATTTAGCACATTTGTCGAAGGAGCAAACCCCTAACAATTGAAGACAATTGGACAAGGCTCTGAACCATGGGTACATTTTTTCTCCATCTCCTTTTCTATTTTCATCCTGTTTTACCAGCTCTGCCTGGGCATCCTAGAGACTCTCTTGCCTGCTTTCCAAACTAATCGCTTCTCATTCCACAATCCCCCAGGTCACAGACCTCAGCAGGAGCAGAGAACCTGCAGACCCCATGGGACATAGATATTTGCATGCACACCTCCCAAAAGAATATCCACCCACTGGCTGCAGACCAGTGGCTCCCTCCTGGTATACTTGGCAAGGGAGAGTGGAGGGCAGGTGTTAATTTTGTTAATCATTCAGCAAATACTGAGTCTACCTGGCTATTGCCTGTGCTAGCTCTGAAACACTGAAGGTAGACAGACCAACAAGCCCCCAGCCCTTTTTGGACTTGAGGTCTGGTAGGAAAGACAAAATCAAGTCAGCACTGACTTTGAGCCCCTTTAGGGAAGATGCCTTAGACTGCTCTCCTCTCATTTCTCCTGCACGATACATTAAATATTTACTGAATAAGTGACAAATACACACAAAAGTATTTTTGCCAATTACAATACAGACTATGAAGAAGTACAAGGAGCTCTGAGGACTTAAAATGGGTGGGGAAGAGAAAAAGAGAGGTCCTATATAGACTTGAGGGTCAGTGATGACTTCTATAAGAAATTGAGGCTTGCACTATCATTTTTTCCCCTGTGTTTTCTAACTGAACATGTATTATATGTGTGACTTATTTAAAAAGGAAATGATAGGGGCACCTGGGTGGCTGAGTTGGTTGGACATCTGACCCTTGATTTTGGCTCAGGTCATGATCCCAGGGTGGTACGATTGAGCCTTTCGTCAGGCTCTGTGCAAAGTGTGGAGCCTGCTTAAGATTCTCTCTCTCTCTTTCTCTGCCTCTCTCCCCTGCTTGCACGCATGCTCTTTCTAAAATATAAATAGATAGATAGATAGATAATAAAAAGGAAGCCATATCCTCATGATAAAAGGAAAACCTGGATCAAATGTTCATAAGTAGGCAGAACTATCCAAATAAGTGCACTGGAAATAACACTGCAGCCACTGCATTGTAGCTAAGGCAGAAAACTGTGAGCTAAGGCAGAAAGACTGCTCTTTGTGTTAAAAAAGAACAAAGAGAGGTGTCAGAGAAATAGCTGGGCCCAGTGGCTCCTTGGTGTTATCAGAGGGACCAAAAGGGAATAAGCTTCCTCTTCTGGAAGTTGGTGTGATCAGAGGCTCCCCAGTCATAGCCATTCAGGAAAAGCCCAGATGGGTAGATGGAGATGTCACTGGTGTCATGCCATCGAGCTGCCCTTCACTTAGGCTCTGAGTGTGGCAGACCTGGAGGGGCGGAAGTAACTGGCTCCACAGGCCCTCCCAGGAGGCCTGACTTTGGACCTAATCTTGAAAGGATAAGCAGGGAGTGTTTGCCAGGAGAAGCGAGCAGGGCAAAGGGAATCTTAGGCAGAGAAAGCAATGTGTGAATAGTATGTGAAAAGGCTGCCAGAAAGAAACAGGTTAGAGATTTTAGTACATGGGACGCCTGAGTGGCTCGCTCAGTTGAGCAACCAACTCTTGATTTCGACTCAGGTCATGATTTTTTTTTTTAATGTTTTATTTATTTTTGATACAGAGAGAGAGAGAGCATGAGATGGGGAGGGGCAGAGAGAGAAGGAGACACAGAACCGGAAGCAGGCTCCAGGCTATGAGCTGTCAGCACAGAGCCTGACGGGGGGCTCGAACCCACGAACGTGAGATCTGACCTGAGCCGAAGCCGGAGGCTTAACCGACTGAGCCACCCAGGCGCCCCAACTCAGGTCATGATCTTGTGATTGTGAAATCAAGTCCTGCATCAGGCTCCTCATTAAGTGTGGAGCTTGATTGAGATTCTCTCTCTCTATAAAATAAAAAAAATTTAGCGCAATCAAACATAATCAAAGGGTGGAGGTTATTTGGAAGCAGCTTCTCACTATAAGTATACTTATATACTTATAAGTATAAGGAATACTTCTCTAACAATGGAGTAGGCAGCCTTGGTGACCTGTCACTGAATTATGCCAACAGAAGCTGCAGAGCAACTCATTGGATATGTGGTAGAAGGCGTTTGGTAATAAAACCACAGGAAACCAGGACTCATGGACAGAGAGAGGCTGGCCCTCCTGGTCTAGGGTGAGAGTCTTCACCAAATTCTAGATGTTTCTGGCCCCCTCTGCTGGGGAGGAGGGAGGGCTGGCCTGCAGCCTCCTTACACTGGCTTGACACTTGTAAGAGTGTTTTCCCGTCTCCTTCCACTTAAGTGGGGCAAGAGGATGAAATTAGGTAGCTCCAGGAGCAGGCTCCCACCCCTGATCAGGAGAGATGGGAAATAGATCTCCCTTCCCATGTCATATGAACCACAGTGTGGCAGCTTACTGGAAGTACAGCTTTGAAACTCCAGCCCCACCCCAACCCTAGCTAGGGTAACCAACTCATTTCAGCTTCCCCCCTACACTTTCCCAGTTTTAGCACTGAAAGTCCTCCATTCAGAAAACCCCTCTCTCCCAGAGAAACCAGGAGATTTGATCATCCTACTTGTGGCCCTATCCCTCTCCTCACAACACATACCCACTGCATCCCAGAATCATTTCCTAGCTTAGCTAACTCCATTTACCCTGCTTGAATAAGTAGGGCACAGGGGACTCTTTGTGGCACTCAGTGACATACAATGCTGGTTAAATGAGCACCTATTAGAAATGGGTCCTTGTCCCATGGATGGTGCATTCTGGGCAGCAAACCAGAGAGATGCTGGATGACAGTTCTATAAAAAAGGAATTAGACCATTTCCAATTACTGTGGAATAAATTACCCCAAAAATCTAGCAGCTTGAAACAATAAACAATTATTATCTCTCATGGTTCCAAATGGGTCAGAAATTCAGGAGTGAGTGGTTAGCTGGACTGGTTCTGGCTCAGGGTCTCCCACAATGCTGCAGCCAAAATGTCAGCTTGGCGGGGCACCTAGCTGACTCAGTCACTAGACTCTTGATCATGGAGTTGTGAGTTTGAGCCCCATGTTGGCTGTAGAGATTAAATAAATAAACAAATTAAAAAAGATGTCAGCTTGGACTGTGGTCATCTGAAGGCTTGATTGGGACTGTGAGATCTACTTCCAAGGTAAGATTGCTCATACACCTGGCAAGTGAATGCTCTGTATTGGCTTGGGGCCTCAGTTCCTTGCCCCATGGACTTTTCCAGGCACTTCTTGGGTATCTTTGCCACATAGCAGTGGGCTTACCAAGAGCAAGTGATCCAAGAGAGAGTAAAATGGAATCTCCAAAGACTTTTATGGCCTGGCCTTGGATATCACACTTTGTCATTTCTGCACATCCCATTGGTTATACACATCGGCCCTGCTCAGTGTGGGAGGAGGCTTCGCAAGAGTATGAATACCAACATGAGTCCTGGAGGCCACCTGGCAGGCTTGCTACCACGATTAGGTTTTACACTAGTCCCAACTTAATTATTGGGGCTGGACTCAGCATTCCAAGCCATCTTCTGTGAGCGGGCCTCCCCAGCATCATTGTCTTCTACCCTAGGATCTCTCCCTCCGCTTCCATTCTAAGGTCCCTTCCCACCCACCAATGAGTCTGTGACATCTCTTTCTCCTGAATCTGTCCATCCCTCCCTTCTCTACAAGGAGCTCACCCATCTCTTCTCCCTCCCTCCCTTCTCAAAGCTGCCCTCACAGAATCCACCTTCATAACTCATGGCCAAGGCCTGCTACCCAATCTGTGAAATGAAATGAGAGGAGCTAGGGACAAAGACAGATGGGCAGAGCTGGGCGGAGAGGAAGAGGCAGGTTCATAAGTGTAAAATATGAACAAACCTGCCATCATCTATTTTCTGGGACAAATACATCATCACCAAATGGGCTGTAAAAGAGCAAAGAGACAAATTACCCAGCTGTGGCAGCGTCACCTGCTCCTTATTGATGGGCTTTTATGCTCAGGCCCAACTGTTCTCTGAGAATTGCACCCCCTAACTCCTACAGGACCCCAAACGGGAGTGACAGGGACAAGAAAGCTTTTATGCTTCAGCTAGTTCCAGCCTTTCTGTAGTATGCATCATATGCAGATATGACTTATGTGACTTCGATACAGTGCCACAAAAATGTTAACAAAATACCACTCCATGTGTATATTAGAAATCACACAAACACCAGGAAAAGAAAACAATTTTACTCCTTAGGTATTGAACAACTTCAAAGCCACGGAGGAGATGGAATGAATTAAAAACTGTTTATGCTACTGCCACAAGGCGGCGCCACGGTAGCGGCAAAACAAAGGACCACCTGCGTTATTATTGAGCAAATCACACTGTTGTTAACGTGCTTTAGACTCTAGCAACAGCTTTCAGTGCCCATTAAGCTGCTATTTTGTCATTCACTATCATTACAAACCACTTAAAAAAAGCTATAACAACATCATTCAAACATTTACAGAGTAGAGATGCTAGTGCTGAAAACCACACCCCCAGATCAATACCTTTGGAGCAGATACTGGATGTGATAAAACACTGCAAAGAAGACTGAATCACCTCCTCAACAGGTAGTGCTGTTAATTTAGGAGAGGACCTGCTGCAAAGATACAAATCGGCACCAAAAGCATGGTAAGATGATTGTAGGCTTATGAGCTGTGCAAGTACATTTCATCACCTACTTTACATTCATTCCCGGGGGAAAACGAATCTTGGAATACAAAGTTTTGAATCATGCAAAGTTTACTAAAGTCATCCTTCCTGAAAAATATGACTTTCCTGGACCTCCCCAGCTATATTGGCATAAATACAGTTCCTGGAGCCGCTCTTGGAAAGAGAATGGGTTGAATTGTGTCCTGTGAATTAATAGAAAATATATATTTCATCTCTGCTCTCAGTTTCTGGCACAAAGCTCCTAGAACCTTTGTCATTTTTTAAGTGATAAGAGAGTGCTACCAACACCTTTTGTTCAAACATTTGACCTTTGACCCTGGTTCCTGATGCAGAACTCCAAAATCCCTTGGTATTTCCTGGGTGATAGGAACATCTTTTGTTCTGATGAGGCAATGCCTCATGGAATCCTGGATGGGGTGGGTCATCAGAAAGATGAAACCATCATTAGAAGCTTGGAACTTTGAGCCCCAACCCCCTTCCTCCTGGAAGGGGAAAGGGACTGGAGGTTGAGTTAATGACGGATCATGTCTACCAACAAGGTGAAGCCACCATAAAAATCCCAGAAGTAGGGGTTTCGGAGAGGCTCTATGTTGGTGAACACATCCATGTTTGGAAAGTGGTGTATCCCCAACTCTACAAAGACAAAAACTCTTGTCCCTAGACCCTTCCTGACCTCACCGTATATACATCTTCATTTTGCTGTTCATCTGTATCCTTTATTATGTAATAAACCAGGAAACCAAAGTGTTTCCCTGAATTCTGCAAGCATTCTAGCAAATTATCAAGTCCAAGGAGAAGGTCACAGGAACCCCAATTTGTAGCCAGTAGGTCAGAAGTACAGAAGACAACCAGTACTTATAATTGGCATCTGAAGGAGAAGCAGTCTCACGGGACTGTATCCTTAACCTGTAGGGTCTGCACTAACTCTAGTTGGTGTCAGAATTGAATTGAATTGCAGGACATCCAGCTGGTGTCTCAGAGAATTGCTTGGTGTGAAAAAGCTGCAGACTTTGTGTCAGAAGTATAGGGAGTGTGACAGTAAAGGAGAAACACGGGAGTGTTTGCTCATACGGTTCCCTAAACAAGAGACATTGAAGTCCCAATCCCAGTCCCTCAGAATGTGACCGATTTGGAAACAGGGTCTTCTTTGCAGAGGTAATCAGGTTAAAATGAGGCCATTATGGTGGGTTCCGATCCAACATGACTGGTGTCCTCGTGGAAAAAGGAAATCTGGAAACTGGACAGGCACACAGAGAGGGAAGACTCTGAAGACTTACATATGGGAGACGCCGTATGTAGGCTGCAGTATTGTTGTCATAAGCCAGTGACTATCTGGGGACACCAGATAAGAGACAAAGGAGACTTCCTTCCAGGCTTCAGAGGGAGCATGGCACTGGTGACTTCTGGATCTTGGACCTTCAGTGTCCAGAGCTGTGAGATGATACATCTCTATTGTTCCAAGTCACCCAGTTTGTGCCACTTTGTTACAGCAGCCCGAGGAAGCTAACACAGAATGTTAGCTTGAGATTCAAAAGTATGGCCCACAGTAAGGGACACAGAAACAGTATCAAGTTGCAAATTAGGCCCTATTATACATTTTATCCCAGAAAACAGTTCTTTTTCAGTTCCTGCTGCAGATGAAGGCACGCTTGCTGCTTCAGGCACTCTATCTTTGGAAGACCATGGGCCCAGAGCTAGAAATCTGGGTTGAGGATCCAGCCTGTATCTCTGTTATAGGCTCTGTGGTCTTTGGCCAGAAAGTTAGCTTTGGGCGCTTTAGTTTTCTTAACTGCCTGATGGGCATAATAACCTACTTAATCATGAGAATTCAGTGACAATGCATGTCTATGAATATCATTGTTCAGTACAGTGCAATAAATGTGTACTTTTAGGTTTTGCTATTTGCAATCCCTTGTCCTATTCCCCCCATTTAAGCAATGAGGAAATAGAGGCCCAGAGATAACAAAAAGCTTTGCAAGTTTTTTCACACAGCACCTTAGACACAGAAGGTGTTCAATAAATATCAATTCCGATTTTAAAAAGGGCTCTTAAACATGTCACACAATTTATTATTAATGCTCATTTTTAGAGATAAGGTAACTGAAGCTTAGAGCAGCTGTTGCCAAAGTCACAGAAAAGTAGAAATTCCAACTCAGGTCTGCCCACTTCTAACACCATGAGGGATGTTCTGGGAAAATCCACAGATCTTCAATTCCAGGCTCAAAGGAAATGAGGTTAAGTACTAGTGATTTCCTAAAGTGTTTTAGGTTCCTTTCTTTCCTGCTGTTATTTCAGATAGTTGTTACCTGCAGGCTGCCTTCCTTCAGGGTCAGTGCCTTAGGAATTGGTTCTTTGAGCCTTGGAAACACTGGTTCCTGGCCGTGGCCTCAGAAGTCTTAGGTCCCAGATCCCCTGGGCCAGGTGATATTAATGAATCAAATCACCTTCCTGAGCCTCAGGCTGCAGACAGGCCAGAACCTCTCAGTTTGTTCAGTTTTTAATCTCCACCCTGCTTCAAAAATAATGTGCTGTAGCTTACAAAAGTACATCTGGAACATCAGTCCGATTACGAGAAAACTTGAGACAAACCTGAACTGGGAGACATTCAACAGATACTTGACCAATACAATTTAAAAGGTCAAGGTGGGGATCCTGGGTGGCTCAGCTGGTTAAGCATCCGACTTTGGCTCAGGTGAGTTTGTGCCCTGTGTTGGGCTCTGTGCTGACAGCTCAGAGCCTGGAGCCTGTTTTGGATTCTGTATCTCCCTCTCTCTCTGCCCCTTCCTTGCTCACACTCTGTCTCTCTCTCTCTAAATAAATCTCTAAATAAAACATTAAAAAGGTTACAAAAATTGTTTTTGTTTCTCTCTGTTGATATCAGTTGCTCATTGCTGTGTTTACAGATTACCACAAATTTAGTGGTAGTTACATTTATTATCTGACAGTGTTGATAGGTCTGGAATACAGGCATGGCTTGAATGATCTCTTGCTTAAGGTTTCACAAGACTGCAATCAGATTATCAGCCATTGCATGGTTTTTCCCTGGAGGTCAGTATACTCACTCTAGCTCACTCAGGTTGTCAGCAGAACTTAGCTCCTTGTGGTTATGGGACTGAAGTCCCTGATTTCTTGCTACCTTTCAGATGGGGACCACTCTCCATTCCAGAGGCCACCCAGAGTTCCTTGCTCTGAGGCCCTATAGGCAGCTCACCACGTGGATGTTTGCATTCTTCCAAGTCAGAAGGAATGCATTTCTTGGACTTCCTTTTATCTCTGATCCTAAATTTCCTCTTAAGAGTTCACCTTAGGGGGCCCCCGAGGGGCTCAGTCAATTAAACATCTGATTCTTGATCTTGGCTCATGCCATGATCTCACAGATTGTGAGATCCAGCCCTTGGACTCTGCGCTGGCAGCATGAAGCCTGTTTGGGATTTTCTCTCCCTTTCTCTCTGCCCTTCCCCTGCTTGTGCTTTCTCCCTCTTTCAAAATAAATACACAAAAACAAAAAATTAAAATAAAAAGCATTCATGTGGGTGTGCCTGGGTGGGTAAGTCCATCTCTTGATTACGGCTTGGCTCATGATCTCAAGGCTTGAACCTTGAGGGCCTTAGGGTATTATATGTGCAAAAAATCCCTTTTGCCATATAAAGCAACATAATCACAGGAATAATACGCTATCATATCTATTGATCTTGCCGCCCAAGGGGGCACATTGTATAAGGCTGTAGATGGATAAGGGACATTTTAGAATTATGCTTACGTAGTACTTACGTGCAGTTTCCATTTGTTTTAAAGTTTATTCTGTGCACACGCATGTGCAAGAGAGAGAGGCAGAGAGAAAAGGAGAGAGAGAATCCCAAGCAGGCTTTGCCCTCTCTGCACAGAGCTTGACATGGGGCTTGATCCTGTAAACTGTGAGATCACCACCTGAACATGTCATGAAATCAAGAGTTGGAAGCTTAACTGACTGAGCCACCCAGGTGTCCCTCCATTTCTTTTTTTTTATAATGCATATGGGTTATTTATAAGGAAAACACAATAAAAGTTGCTTAAAAAGAGAAAGCAAACCAGTCTCCCATGGGAAATATAAGTGCTGGTGTAAGATATTTCTTTTGTGGGTCTTCATGGGGAGAGAGCTGTGTGTAGCTTCCTCCGCTAAGTCTCTACTGTAAAGACAGAGTTCCACACGATTGTTTCTTACCACATCCATAGTGTGGGATACTGGTTTCATGCCAATGTATAGTAAAAGTAATTCCAAAAATAACAAAGTCCAGTTTTTGGCAGACAGGTTCCAATCTAAAATTCACATGCAGCATCTGGTACAGGTTGATGCAGATCTTGGCACTGACTTGATTTAACCTGGAGCTCATAGATATGCTTTGGGGGAGTTTTCCCATGAACCTTCTAAAACCACACGCGAAATGTTGTGCATGTATATGTGTGTGCGTGTATTCCTCTATGGAGAAAATCCACTGGTTTCATCAGATTCTTGAGAGTGTAAACAAACCAAAACCAAAACAATGAAAAGAATCCTTGCTCTAGAGCAGGATTTCTTTAGCATGGGAGGTTGTGGGAGGTTGTCCTTCGCACTGTGATATGTTTAACAGAATCCTTAGCCTCTGCCACAGAGTACAGGAACATTCCTGAGTTGTGATAGCCAAAAATACAGCAACAACAACAACAAAATCTCTAGACATTGCTAAATGTCTCCTGGAGGGAATGGATGTCACTTTGAGAGCCACTGATCTTCCAGAAGAATGGAGGAATGAAATGTAACTAAGGTGACATCTAGTTTAAAACAGTCCTGAATGCAAATTGCACCTCTGTCATTAGGATCTTGGGTAAATTAGCTCATTTCAGCCTTAGCCGGTTTCCTCATGTGTAAACTGTGGATATAGTACCTACCAAATAGGGTTTTGATAAAGATCAAAAGAAATAAAGCATGCAAAGCTCTTTGCAGGGCATCTTATATGGTAAGCACTTAATATGTTGTAGCAATTAATATTGGTCCCAGGGTTGAGACCATTAAGTACTTCTCTGTGTCCTTTATTTATTCATTCAATAGGTATTTACTAACTGGTATCAATGTGTCAGATCTTTCTTTCTTTTTAAAAAGATTTTATTTTTTTATGTACTCTCTACCCCCAACATAGGGCTCAAACTCATGACCCTGAGATTAGGTGTCACATGTTCTACTGACTGAGCCAGCCAGATACCCCTTAATATATATATCTATATATATATCTATATTTTTTAAGTACAATCTACCTCCCAATGTGGACTTGAACTCACGACCCCAAGATCAAGAGGTGCATGCTGGGGTGCCTGGGTGGCTTAGTTGGTTAAATGTCCGACTTCGGCTCAGGTCATGATCTCACAGTTCATGAGTTCAAGCCTTACATTGCGCTCTCTGCTATCAGCACAGAGCCCACTCTGGTCCTCTGCCTCCCTCTCTCTGCCCCTCCCCACTTGTTCCTTTTCTCTCTCTCTCTCTCTTTCTCAAAATAATAATGAAATAAACTTAAAAAAACAAAAAGAGTTGCATGCTATACTGACTGAGCCAGCCAGGCACCCCCACATCTTTCTTAATGAGGTCTGCTTGAATTATTCCTTCTCACACTCTTACCTGGTAGGTACTGTTATCATCTGTGTTTATCTTTGTGAATGCCACTTTTAAAGCCAGCATAATATTCCATTACATCTATTTTTATTCCTGTTCCTGGCCTCCCTTCTGAGATCCAGACCCATGTATCTACCTGGGTGTCCCCATAAGAATGTTTAAATTTGGCATCTTTGGCCAATTAGCCCAGTGCTTAGCACCTAGTAAGCCTTCCATAAAAACGAGCTATTACTGGCCATCAATGTCATTTTTACCCCTGCTGTCTGATCTACATCCTCTTTCTGCTCCTCAGTAGGATCCCAGAATCACCTATTTTCTGTCAGCAGTCTTGGCCCTGGGTTAAAGCCCTGATTTGTTGTCCCTGTGGGGAGTCCTTAGGAGAATCCACCCTGGTTGTCCCACCTGCAGAGAACTGAAGCAATAAAAATGAAGACACTCTTCCTCCAAACCCACACTGCCCTAAACAATCATTTTGGTGGGGAGAATTTGCTTGTGATAGACAGGACATAAAGTTCCCCCACAGCAGCTTTGCTGGGTGTGCCAGCAAATGGTGGTGATTCATGGCACCACAGGGGCCCGTGGGGAAGAGCGAGATTTATGCTATTGTATAGTTACAGCAACAGTGTCTGCGGAGTGCTCCGGAACTGTGGTTCAAGGTTCTTGGGGCTATAATAGGAGCACTTGGCAGTCACAATCAGGGAAGCAGGGCAGCACAATGGTAATGCCATCATGCTCTGGGTGGGATAAATCTGGGTTTGAGTCCCATTTTTGCTTCTTCTCACTATCTAGGTAATAGCAGGTGTCTCTGTCCTGTAGTGCCTCTTTCCCCATCTGTAGGGGAGGTGATGCTAATGATGGTTAATATTTATGTACTGCTTACTGTTCAGTCAAAACAGAAAATTGTCTCTACGCAACACTATGAGTTATTTAAAAATAGGATTTATTTTTTTAAATACAGAAAGCTATATTCTCCTGCTTCAACAATACACCCATTATAACTTGATGACATCTAAAAAATAAAAACATATATGTGGCTCAAAAAATGAAAATCAGAGTACAAAATGAGAAATGTTTCATTTTTCGCATTTTTTTTGTATCTACAAAAATAGCAGTTCTATAGGATTCAACCTATTATGTGCCAGCCGCTGTTCTAATGCTTTATATAGCATTAACTTCCTTAAATTCCTCAACAACCCCACGAGGTAGATACACTTACTACTCTTCCTTGGTAATAATGCTATTTCTCCCAAAGAGAAGCAGAAGGATCTGGAGGAGAGTGCCGACAATTTAAGTGGCCTCCACGTGATTTAAAAGTTTGAGAAACACAGAGGTCAGTATATGCAATTAAGCGCCAAGCAGGATTATTCGTCGGGTGTCCGAAACAGATTCCCTGGGGCGCCACACTCCACGCGTTTGGTTCAAAGTGCAGTCCCTTACAGACACAACCGCATCTAGGAACCAGCCTCTACGTGGTTCCCCAGGAAAGGCGCGCCGGACTCGGGTTCCTCAACCAGTCTTGCTAGAGTAGGCGTACTCCTTGAGAACAAAAGCGTTCGGAGTGACTGCCGCTATGGCCACTGAAGGCCGAGCCCAGGCCCGCGCCTCCAATCACAGTGGAACTTCCAATTGGTGGAGTCGTTCTGAAGAAGGGAGAACGGAGGAAGATTCCCGCCCCCCTACGAGTGCTCAGCCAATCGCGGCGTCCGGGCGGCAGCCGCAGGGCTCGGTTGCGCCGTATGTAATGATTTGTGGGCCTGAGGGCTGGGCGGGGAGCCGGCTGGGGTCTTTGGGGAGAGGACGCTTCCCGCAGGCGCGCGGAGCGAGGACGGTGACAGCCACGCGCGCACGTGCGCGCCCGGCCGCAGCGCGGCCCCGAGACCTCCAACTGCCGCTGAGAGGCGCGCGGGGGCTGGCCAGCTGCCGTCTAAGGGCCTCGTCCCGGGCGTCCCCAGCGTCCTCGGCCGTGTCCACCCCGTTGGTCCTGGCTCGTGTTTCGTCCCCGTGGCCGTAAGGGCCCGCCCCCCAACTCCCCTTTACGCTCCCGGGGCAGGGTCCTAACGGCCCATGCTGGCCGCTGGGGGCCCGCGCCGCCCAGACAGTTCCCCGGCCGGCCAGCCGGCCACCATGGTGGCCCTGAGGCCTGTGCTGCTCCTCCAGGGGGGCTAACCGGTCCAGAGCGCAGGCCTTGGGGCTCCAGGGTCCCGGGCCTGACCCCCGCGCCATGGCTGGGGCCATCGCTTCCCGTATGAGCTTCAGCTCGCTCAAGAGGAAGCAGCCCAAGACGTTCACCGTGCGGATCGTCACCATGGACGCCGAAATGGAGTTCAATTGCGAGGTAACCGGCCGGCAGCCCCGACGGGGTGCGGTAAGGGGGCGCCGGGCAGAATCCGGTGGAATCCCCGCTCGCCGGGCCCTGCCACGGGTCTGGGGCCGATCGGGGCGCCCCTGCCGAGGTGACAGTCCAGGTGGAAGCTTGAGAGATTCAGTGTGTATCATCTCTGAGCATAGACAGAGTCGACCAGAACCGGAAGGAGCCATCTAGGCCCAAATCCTCATGTTAAGGATAATTGCTGCTTCTTTTTCCGTAGGGTTTTTGGTTTGGAAGCACTTCCTGGAAGGTTCTCATTCATTGTTACTGCAAGAGGCTGGAACCAGCCTTGGTGGAGAATTCTGGTTTTTAGTATCAGGCTTAAGCTCCAGCTTTATGGTCTTTTTTACTTCTTTAGATATTATTATGTGCTCCAGGTATTAAAAGTTGCATTTTGTATAGTGGAAAGTCTATAATTATTTCCCTTTTCCAAAGCTTACATTTTTCTGGGGGAAAAAAAGCTCTTTAAGAGTTGATGTCTCATACTTGTTTTTCCACGCAGTTTACATCATAATGATAACAGTTACCATTTGTTGAATACATTCTAAATGTCAGACGTTCAGATGTTTAATTCTCACAACAACCCAATGAGGTGGGTACTCCAAACCATGTACCTAGTAAACTGCAGAGTGGGATTTTAAGTCAAACTTTAAGCCAAAACAGTACTGCCTTTCAAGTAATGTAAGGCCTTGCTAGTCCAAAGTGTGTTCTGTGAACCAGCAACATTGGAAACAGCGACCTAAGTGAGGGGTTGGCAAACTTTTTCTGTAAAGGGCCACATAGTAAGTATTTTCAGCATTGCAGGTCATAGGATCTCTATTAAAACCACTCAGCCCTTCAGCTCTACTATCGTAGCCCAAAAGCAGCCTTAGGATTGACTTCCAGCTTGACAGCGTGAGGAGCCCCTTTGACCCTTTCACCCCGTACAAGTCTGGTGAAAATTACTTTAAAAAATTCAACCATTTAAACCCTCTGGAAATTGTCTTAAGGGCAAACATCTATCAAATGAATAAACATCTATTCAAGAAAATCGATGAAAATTTGCTAAGAAAGGCGAGACTATGGTATTTGAGCCAAGGCTACTACCTCCCTCCCCACTTGCAACTCAGCAAGGGGGAAATCAACTCCAGACTGCTGCAACACAGAACACAGGGCTCCCTCTTCCCCTAGCTCCCTGTCAGACCACTTTCTTCCCAGAAGTAGCAGGACTGAAGTGTCTCTTATCCTGTGCAAGGCTTCTTGCTGCCCGAGACTAAGTCCCAGGTGTGTATAGATAGTTGAAAGATGGGGCTTCCTTCTTTTATCCAGGCCCTCCTTAAGGAATGGGAGCTGTGGCTTGGTTCTGGCACTTTGAGACTGCCGGGACCCCAGTTGCAGCTTGTGCGATGGTGGTTCTATGCCGGGAGAGGTAAAATGACAAAACCTCTGGCTGGTGCCCCCGCCCCCCTTCAGAGATTTTACCTGGAGGGAGAAGTGTTTAAAACCTGTAGCTCCTGCTCTCGTCCCAAAGGTAGGTAGTTCATTTGCAACAAAATGTGGAGAAGTTTATGCCTAAGGGAACTCTTAAAAACAGTAGAGGTTTTGGTGAAGGGCAACTAGGAGATTGTGGATTTAATGAGGATGCTACCTAGACTATAGGCCAGCCTGTTTGCAGGAGAAAATCAGAATAAGACAGCTGGGAAGAGCCAGTTTGGGATTGAGTAAACTATTCCCTCAGAAGAGCCACGCTTGATTGAATTAGTTTGTAGAGCAAATTATGCCCCAGGGCATGGTTGAAAATAATAGAACAGTAAAACACAATTAATGTAGTTTAACAGCTGGGTGCAATCAGGGGGAGGAGAAGGAGCCCTCCTATACACTGTCACCCCAGGATGACAGAGGCCCTAAGCAAATTTGTGCTTTCCTGAGGAACTGTGGGAAGGAAATAGATTTCACCACAACATTGCAGCCCATCACTAAAGAAACAACCAAATAACAATAATAATAAGCCTTGGGGCTGGGGTGGGGAGAAACATTCCAGTATCTGTATTATGTAGACAATATATTATCTAAGATGTCTAGTTTCTAAAAATTGTGAGGCATGCAAAGAAACAGGATGTATGACCTTTACAATGGAGAAAGACTAGTAACAGAAATTGCCCGTAAGAGTGACCAGATATCAGATTTAGCTGAAAAGGTTTCAAATAACTGTTATAAGTATTTTCACAGAACTAAAGGAAGACATGATTAAAGAAGGAAGGCATAATGACATTTTTGTATCAAGTAGAGAATATCAGTAAAGAGACAAGGATTATATGGGGCGCCTGGGTGGCTCAGTCGGTTAAGCCTCCGGCTTCAGCCTAGGTCGGATCTCACATTCGTGGGTTCGAGCCCTGCATCGGGCTCTGTGCTGACAGATAGCTCAGAGCCTGGAGCCTGCTTCAGATTCTGTGTCTCCTCTCTCTGCCCCTCCCCCTCTCATGCTCTGTCTCTCTCTCTCTATCAAAAATAAATAAAACATTAAAAAAAAATTAAAGAGACAGGGATTATAGAAAAGAAGCAAATGAAAATTGTGGAGTTGAAAAGTACCATAACTGAACTAAAAAATTCACTAGAGAGGCTCAAAGTAGATTCTAACTTGCAGAAGAAAGAAATCTGTTTGAAGAAAAAATTAGACATTTTGCAAGTTGAAGAACAGGGAAAAAAATGAAGAAAAATGTACAGAGCCTCAGAGAAATAATTAAGTGCATATGTGAAAGAGGAATACCAGGAGAGGAGAGAAAAGAATATATTTTTAAAAATAATGACTGAAACTTTCCGAATTTATGGAAAAACAATAGTCTGGACATCCAGGAAGCTCAATAAACTCCAAAGAGGATAAATACAAAGAGACCCACAAACAGAAACATCATAGTAAAAATGCTGAAAGTCAAAGACAAGTAGAAGATTTGAATGCAGCAAGAGAAAAATGACTTGTCACATAAAAGGAAACCCCAATAAGATTAACAGCTATTTTCTCTGCAGAAACTGTGGAGGCCAGAGGCTGTGGGATAACATATTCGAAGTGCTCAAAGAAAAAACTTGTCAACTTAGAATCCTATATCCAGCACAGCTGGATATCTCAAAATGGCTATGTTAAATATGAAGGTGAAATACTTTCCCAGGTAAACACAAACTGGAGATGTTGCTCAAAGACCTGTCTTACAAGAAATATGGAAGGAAGTTCTTCAAGCTGAAAACAAGTGGCCTCAGATATTAATTCAAATCTACATGAAAGGAAAAAAGACCCCAGGAAAGATAATTATATAATTATAAAAGATAGTAGAAATGCATATTTTCTCTTCTTATAACTGATTTATTTATTTTAATTTTAAAAGTTTTTTTTTTAATTTTTATTTTTGAGAGAGAGAATGTGAGCAGGGGAGGATCAGAGAGAGAGGGAGACACAGAATCTGAAGACAGGCTCCAGGCTCTGAGCTAGCTGTCAGCACAGAGCCTGATGTGGGGCTCGAACCCACAAACTGCAAGATCATGACTTGAGCCAAAGCCAGACACTCACCTGACTGAGCCACCCAGGTGCCCCTGATTATTTTAATTTTAGAGAAAGAGTACATGTGCAAGTTGGGGAGGAGGGGCAGAGGGAGAGAGAATCCCAAGCAGGCTCCACACTCAACATGAAGCCCAATACAAGGCTTGATCCCATGACCCTGAGACAAAATCAAGAGTTGGATGCTCAACCGACTGAGCCATCCAGGCTTCCCTTCTTATAACAGATTTAAAAAACAGTTGTATAAAATAGTATGTATATAATGTTTTGTTGGGCCCATTATACACAAAGGTAATATATGTGTAGTATACTTGTCAATAACAGCACAAACGAGGTGGATCAGACCAAAGCTGTAATGGGCTAAGGAAATGGCCACAGATGGTAACACTGTATTGGATGGTAACAGTGTCTTGTTGGGTTTGTAATTTTAATAGATGTCATATACACACACACACACACACACACACACACATATGAACTATATATTGTATATATATGATAATATGTATATATTTTATATATGTAACTATATATGTAATTTTAATAGATGTCATATATATATGATCAATAACCTACAAAAAAGAGGGAAAGGGAAAGGACCTATATAGCAGTAATATTTCTATATATCACTGGAATTAAACTAGTATAATCAAGCTGGTTTTGGTAAGTCAAGATTATCTGGTAAACCCTAGAGCAACCACTAACAACAGAAAACAAAACAAGCCCTGAAACACTTAAAAAGTATAGTGAAGGAATCATTAAATAAATTTAAATGCTTCATTAGAAATTATTCACTTAATGAAAAAGCAAGTAGTAAAGGAGAAATAGAGAAAAAAGACATGAAACACATAGAAAACTAAATTAAAATGGTAATTGTACACCAAATAATTAGATAACATAATGAAATGGACCATTTCCTGAAAAGATCCTACCTACCAGAATTGATTCAAGAAGAAACAGACAATCTGAATAGACCTATCACAAGTGAAGAGATTAAATCAGTAATAAAAATACCCACAAAGAAAGGTCCAGGCTCTAGATAGTAGAGGCCCAAATGGCTTTGCTACCGAACTCCACTGAACACTTCAAGAACAATTAATATGAATTCTCAACATATTCTTTCAAAAAAAATAAAAGAGGAGAGAATACTTTCCACCTTACTTTATGAGAATGGCATTACCCTGATACCAGAACCCAAAAAAGCTATCACAAGAAAACTAGAGACTAAGAGCTCTTATGAATATGGATGCAAAATGTATGGAATGGGGCACCTGGGTGGCTGAGTTGTTTAAGAGTCTGATTCTTGATCTTGGCTCAGCTCATGATCTTGCATTTCATGAGATTGAGCCCTGCATTGGGCTATGTGCTGGAAGCGTGGAGCCTGCTTGGGAATCTCCCTCCCTCTCCCTCCCTCCCTCCCGCCCGCCCCCCTCTCTCCACCCCCTCCCCACCCCTTGCTGGCTCTCTCTTTCTCAAAAAAAAAAAATATGGAAGCAAAAAAAAAAATCCTTAACAAAACTATTATCAAACTGATTCCAACAACAATTGAAAAGAATCCTACATCATAACAAGGGAGATTTATTCCAGGAATTCAAGGTTGGTTTAACATATGAAAATTAATGTGATACATCATATCAATAGAATAAAAAACAAAAATCACATGATTATCTCAATAGATGCAGAAAAAGCATTGACAAAATGCAGCAGTGTTTCATGGTAAGAAAAAAAAAAAACCACTCAACAAAATAGGAATAGAAGGGAGCTTCCTCAACCTGATAAAGAGTATCTCTAAAGAACCCACAGCCAGCTTACTGAAAGGCAGGATGCTTACCTGCTAAGATCAGGAACGAGACAAGGATATCTTGCCACTTCTATTCAATATTGTTTTGGAGGTTCTATCCAGGACAGTTAGACAAGAAAATGAAATAAAAGGTGTCCATATTGGAAAAGAAGAAATAAAAATATTTCACAGATAACATGATCTTGTATATAAACTAAGGAATCCCCTAAAAAACTATTTGAATAAATGAGTTCAGCAAGATTGCAGGATATAAGAACAATATACAGAAATCACTTGTAATTCTATATACTTGCAATGAACAATATGAAAATGAAGAAATTTCTATTTACAATAACATCAAAAAGCATAAAATACTAGGAGCAAATTTAACAAAAGTGTAAATTTATACTCTGGAAGTTGTAAAACATCGTTGATGGAAATTAAAGATGATCTAAATAAATGGAAAGACATCCTTTGTTCATAGATCACAAGATTTAGCATTGTTAAAATGGCAGCATTCCCCAAACTGATCTACTCATTCAGCACCATCCCTACCAGAATTTCCATTTGTTGCTTTGTAGAAATTGATAAACATTCTAAAGTTTATTTGAAATTGCAAGGAATCTAGAATAGCTAAAACAATCTTTAAACAGAAGAGCAAAGTGGAAAGACTTATGCTTCCTTATTTCAAAACTTGCTGCAAAACAACCATAACATCACAGTACATAACAGTGTAGTACTGGCATAAAGATAGACATAGTGATCAATGGAATAGAACTGAGCGTCCAGAAATAGACCCATACTTCTATGGTTACCTGATTTTTGACAGGGGTGCCCAGACCATTCAATGGAGGAATCAATAGACTTACCAACAAACAGTGCTGAAACTGGACAGCCAAATGCAAAAAATTGAAGATGAACCCTTATTCTACACCACATACAAAAATTAACTCCAAAGACCCAAACGTAAGAACTAAAACTGTAATACTCTTAGAAGAAAATGGGGATAAATTTTCATGACTTCAGATTTGGCATACGATCCTTACATATGACAACAAAAGCATGAGTGACAAAAGAAAAAGTAGGTAAACTTCATTCAGATTAAAAACCTTTGTGCTTTGAAGGACACTATCAAGAACATGAAAAGGAAAGATATTAGCGAATCATGGATCTCATAAGGGTCTTATATCTAACGTATATAAAAAACTCTTATTGCTAAGTAATGAGAAGTCAGAAATTCAAGAGTGGGCAAAGGAGGGGTGTCTGGTTGGCTCAGTCAGTAGAGCATGTGACTCCTGATCTTGGGATTGTGAGTTCAAGGTCCACGTTAGGTGTAGAGTTTACTTAAAAAGATGGGCAAAGGACCTGAATAGACATTTCTCCAAGGAAGATATACAGATGGCCAATAAGCACATGAAAAAATACTCACCTTCGTTAATCAACAGGGAAATGAAAATAAAAAACACAATGAGATAACCACTTTACCACAATGAGAGCCAACCACTAGGATGACTAGAATAAAAAATGGCATATAATAACAAATGTTAGCGAGAATATGGAGAAATTGGAACCCTCATACAATGCTGGTGGGAATGTAAAATGGTACAGCCACTTTGGGAAACAGTCTGGCAGTTCCTCAAACTGTTGAACATAGAGTACCATATGACTCAGCAATTCACTGCTAGGTGTCTATGCAAGAGAAATGAAAACATATGCCTACAGAAAAACTTGTACGTAAATGTCCATAGCAATAATATTCATAATAGCCAAAAGGTGGAAATAATCCAAATGTCTCTCAACTGATGAAAGGGTAAACAGAAGGTGGTGTATTAATATAATGGAATGTTATTTGGCACTAAGAAGGAATGAAATACCAATACATGCTACAACATGGATGAACCTTGAGAATATGCTAAGTGAAAGAAGCAATTAGAAACAAACGTATTATTTCATTCATAAACAAGTCTACAGTAGGAATATTTAGGGAAATAGAAAGTAGTTTTGTGGTTGCTTAGGGCTGGGAAAAGAGTGCAGGGATACAGGAATGATAGCCAAGGGGTACAAGGTTTCTTTGTGAGGTGATGAAAATATTCTAAATTTACAGTGGTGATGGTTGCCCAACTCTATGAATATGCCAGAAACCATTGAATTGTGCACTTTAAATAGGTGCATTTTAAGGTATGTGAATTGTATCTCAGGCTATGTGAAGGAAACTGCAGCCTTTTGCAAAATAGGAACAAAAGGCATGACTTTATTCCAATAAAACTATTTGTGAACATTGAAATTTGAATTTCATATTACTTTCACAAGTGATGAAATGTTATTTAAAAACCTACATTTTGTTAAAAATGTAAAAATCACTCTTAGCTTTCAAGATTGCACAATTAACAGGTGGTGAATTAGGTTTGTGTCGTGGACTATAGTTTGCTGATCCTTAATCTAAGTTTCCTTTTTTTCTTTAATTTTTTTAAATTTAAAAGCTTTTTAAATAATCTCTACACCCAGTGTGGGGCTCAAACTCCCAACTCTGAGATCAAGTGTAACATACTCTACTGACTGGGCCAGCCAGGCAACCCCTGATCTAAGTTTCTATTTGATAAATGTTGTGAGAGGGGCTGGGTGGCTCAGTCCATTAAGCGTCTAACTCTTGATTTTGGCTCAGGTCATGAAATCGTGGTTTGTGGGTTTGAGCCCCGCATCTGGCTCTGTGCTGTCAGTGTGAAGATTCTCTTTTGGGATTCTCTCTCTCTCTCTCTGCCCTTTCCTCACTCTAGTGCGAGCTCTCTCTCTCAAAAAAAACTTAAAAAAAAAAATGTTGTGAGAGACTGACCAGTAAGTAGGGAAAGGGATTTTGTATGAGATTTCTTCGGCCATAGTTATATCATGAAAATCACTTCTTTTTTCTTTAAACAGACCCCATACCCGAAGAGGATGTACAGTATTGTCAACTATAGCAGGGTTTCTAAACCTTGGCGCTGTTGACATTTTGGTTGGATAATTCTTTGTTGTGGTGAGGGCTGTCCTGTGCATTGTAGGATGTTTAGAAGCATCTCTGGACCTGAGCCACTAGATGCCAGTAGCACCTCCCCATACTCCCCGCATGTCAACCAAAAATGTCTTCAGACATTGTCAAGTGTCCCTGGCAGGGAAACACTCTTCTTTCCGTCCCTCTCCCTGCCACCATATTCAGAAGCACTGGTCTACAGAAGAAGAGTAGTGATATTCAGAGAGGCAGAATGGTATTGTATGGTCTGTCAAACTTAAATGTACCAGCAAATGGCTAGGATCTTGGTAAAGTGAGAATTCTGATTCTGTACTTCTGCAGTAGGACTGAGAATGCTGCATTTCTAACATGTTCTTAACTCTCAAATGATGATGGTGTTGCTGGTCCAGGGAGTCGCAAAGCATTGTTAGAAAGGGAAATAAGTCAGACCTGGACTTGAATTCCAGCTGAACTTCTAGCTTGGATAAGATACTGAAACCCTTTGGACCTCAGTTTGCACATCAGTAAAATGAAACTAATACTACCGACGCTGCAAGGTTTTATAAGGATTCCTGGAATACATATTGCCAGGCAGAAAGTAAGAACTAGAAGGGAGTATAATTGGCCTACAGTAGGAGGCACAGGTCACCGTGGTCACTGCCCTGTTGCTATTCGTCAAGCCATTGCATCTCATTGACTTTCCAGGGAAATACTTGTTTGTAAATGAAGATGTTAAAATATTCTGTTGAAGGTTACGGTAGTTTGACTTACAATGATAGAGCTCTGAGAAACTATTAGACTTTCTCCTTCCCTATTTTTATGTTGTACATTAACTGAGCAAGGTGCTGATACAAGGAGATGGCAGATGCATTTCAAAAAAAAAAAAAAAAAGAAGTGAGATGGTACTTGAGGAATTCATTGTTGAGGTGAAAGGTACGTGGTGGTCCAAGGAAGACTCCGTATCAGAACCAGTGGTAGTTAACATGAATCATGTTACCTTATGCTAATAAATTCAGACTTTTTTCCAGTAGGGATAGGGAATAAATCTCCTTCTTGCACTACTTGCTGCATTGCACAATTGGCTTGATGTTTTAGAGAATTTTTCCACTTGAAAGATTTGTTATTTGTCATTTTGAGAAAGTGGGTGCCGAATGTAATTTGCCAGGAGGCTAAACGGTTATGTTATTTCTTATCTGGGCTGGAATTTTACTCTAATAATTCAATCTATCAGTAAGAAGAGCCTAATATGAAAAATTTCTCAAAATTGAGTTGTGAGAGATTCTAATAACATCTTATATTGGAAACAAAGCCTCCTTCTCCTGTTGGTTGACATCCCGGATGTTTTCACATACCCAAATGGGGTTACGGTTGGATTAAACACCAACATTACAGATCATTCCAACATACAAATGGACATAAAGTAGAAACTTTGGAAAGAGGAAAACAGAAAGAGCGAACTCTGGTATTATTAGTAAGATGTTATATCCCAGACACCCCAGATTTAGGCAGATGCTTCCCTTTTAGGATGTAAATCCCCAAAGGGCAGTGGTGGTCATTTCATTGCTTAGTTGTATATAGTAATGGAACTCTATATGAGGGCCCTGGGAAACTTTCTTCTTATTTTCAGAAGAAAAGTTGTTTCTGCCTTTCCTGTGGGTTCTCCCATGGGGTTTAAGCACTGCTCATGGATGGCAGGGGTGCCGCACATCTAGGACGTGGGCAGTCAAGGGTGAATGATGGAGGCAGTTGTGCAGAAGGGTGAAAGAAGAGGGTAATCATTGGCTAGTGCTGCCACCTGCTGGACCCCTTGTCTGCTCTTATGTAGGAGGAAGGGTAGGGAATAGCAGCTACCAGTGTGCCACATGCTGTGCTAATGCTTTTGTGTTTTTTTTTACACAATTTATTTTTTTAACATACGCTGCTAATGCTTTAAAATGTACTGTCTCATTTGACACTTGTGATAGATTCACTTATTCACTCAACAGATGTTTACTGAGTACCATTGTGGACCTAGTAGTGATCAAGACCTGCTTAGGATGGAGGTCATTGGCTTCATTTTCAGAGTGGGAATTGGAGGCTCCAACAGGATAAATAGCCTGCATAACATCCTGGCGCAGCCACTCTGTATTCTGAGAAAGAGAACAGTGGGAGAATCTCAATAATGACCAATGGGGGGCACATGGGTGGTTCAGTGGGGTCAATGCTGGGTCTTAATTTCAGCTCAGGTCATGATCTCACAGTTTATAAATTCTAGTGTTGAGCTTAGGAACCTGCTTGGGATTTTCTCTCTCCTTCTCTCTCTGCCCCTCCCACGCTCATGTGTGGGCTCAAGTCAGTTGGGAAGGTCTTAGCTCAAGATCCAGTTTCCTGTCGGGGTCTGAAGCAGCACAGCCTAGAGGTTATGAGTGTTGTCTCCAGACAGCATGCTCTTGGGATCCTGATCCCTGGTTCTGTTCTCATCCATTCAGTGCCCTCAGACAGTTTCCTTAATCCTTTCAGATGCCTGTTTCCTCATCTGTAAAATGGAGAGCATAATAATTCTTCCAGTATGGAATATTGTTACTGGCATTAAAACTGAATCATTATTGGTAAAGTACTTAGACTAGCACATGGCACAGGTAAGTTCCATATACAGGCTATTACATAAAAGGAAGTAAATCCAGGGCCTTTCAGCATTTGGCTCCCTTTTCCAGTCTCTCCCACACTCGTCACTTACCCTTTTTGCTCTTGGCCTGTTGTCCTGGTTGCTGTTTCTGGAAATTACCTCTTTTCATACTGGTGAGCCTTCGCATAGAATGTCCTTCTCACTTGTCTGCTGCCACAGATGTTCTTATTCTCCTTCTAGGCTCTGCTCAAGTGTTCCCCCCTCTTTTGTTTTTTAATGTTTATTTTTGAGAGACAAAGAGACAGAGTGCAAGTGGGGCAGGGGCAAAAAGAGAGGGAAACACAGAATCCAAAGCAGGCTCTAGGCTCTGAGCTATCAGCACAGAGCCTGACATGGGGCTCAAACTCATGAACCATGAGATCATGACCTGAGCTGAAGTGAGAAGCTTAACTGACTGAGCCACCCAGGTGCCCCAAATGTTCCTCCCTCTTCTGCCCAAGACCACCACATAGCTACCAGTGATGGGGCTGAGATTTAAACCCAGGTCATCTCTCTTCCAGGCTGGCTCTCTTTCTGTTAAGCTATGCTACCCATATAGGAAGCTCCAAGTAGTAAAAGGAAAGAAACCATTAGAAAGCTGGAGAGAAATTTGGTATTTGGTAAACAGGATAAGGAAAATAGAAATAAGAGACTTTACAAAGAACTTCCTACTATTTGCCTATGGTATTATTTTATTTATTGCAATTGGTGTAAGATACCACTTCAAAACCATTTTGTGAACTTGCCAATGGGCTTGAAGTTTTTGGCTGGTGGATGATGTGACTGACAGCTTCTGCTAAATTGCCTCAGTGTCTGGTTTGTCTTTGAATCAAATGGACATTTTCCATAAGGGAATGCTTTTCACTTGCTATGATTACTTGGAATTCCTTGCCTGTGGCTTAAATGAAGCTTATTTTGCAACAGTTAAATATTTTCTAGTTGCATATTTAACAAGCTTTGCAATTTTTCCCTATATTCAACCTGATGTCTTCTCTTAATATTTAGTGGGTCCACATGAATACCAATTGGTTAACCTCTTTATCCTGAGGCCTTTTTATGTACTTTGAAAAGTTAGTTATCTAACTCTTTGAAGTCCACCTCCTTCTCCATCCCTTTTCCCCTGTGCAATTTACCTAATACTTAAGGCATTGGAGCACACAGATATTTAAGAGGGAGGGTCCCAGACCTTCCAGGGTGCTCATATTCGAGTTAGAGAAACAGGATACACGTGAAAAGATAATGCAAATGAGCCTGCCTATCTATCTATCTATCTATCTATCTATCTATCTATCTATCTATCTATCTATGTATCTATCTATCTCTCTATCTATCTATCTATTTATCTATCTATCTATCAAATGAGGATGTGTTCTGGTTGAGAGAGAAAGAAAAAAACCATGCCCTGGAGTAAATAGGGGAACACCTGCCCCCAGATATTGAAGGTAGGTTTGTGACCAGAGATGAAGGGGAAGAGTGTTCCTGTTAGTGGATCGGTGGATGCAGCCTGAGCAAAGGCAATGGTGTAATTTTTTTTTTTTATTGCAATTGGTGTAAGATACAATCCTGTGGCTTGAGGTAAAAGAGGAGAGAGATGTGTTTGAATTCCTAGGTTCAGGACAGATGTTAGAGGCCTTTGAAGGCCAGGTTAAGGAGCTTACTTTCATCAAATGCAGCGGGGGAGCTTTGAGGTTTTTATTAAAGTGGTCTTGGGGTGCCTGGGTGGTTCAGTCAGTTAAGCATCTGACTTCAGCTCAGGTCATGATCTCACTGCTCATGGGTTCGAGGCCCACGTCAAGCTATGTGCTGACAGCTCAACCTGGAGCCTATCTTGGATTCTGTGTCTCCCTCTCTCTGCCCCTCCCCCACTCACGCTCTGTCTGTCTGTCTGTCTCTCTGTCTCTCAAAAATAAACATTTTTAAAAAAGTGGTCTCTATGCAGAATGATTTGAAATGTTTGGGAGTGGGGTTGGGAAGAGTCTGGAAACAAGGAGCCCAATTAGAAGACAACCTCTTTGGGCTAAGTGTCCCATGGAAACCTGAACTAGCTGGGGCCTTGGACAAAACTAGCCTGAATCCAAAGGTGGGGGCACCAGGAGGATGAGGCCGGGGATCAGGGTCTTCTGTTGACGAAGAATGAGCAGGAGACCTACTAGGCCCAAAATTCAGGAGGTACTGAGGTCTAGAGCCAGTCCTCAGTTGGCAAGGCCAGCCAAGCAGGAGGCAGGTCTTGGCTGAGACCCAGCCAGCACTGGGTTCAGGAGGTCAGCGCACTTTCCTGTGTCCGGTCCGGGGCTGCAGTCAGGGTGTTACCTGTGTAAAACCAGTGAGAGCCCTGAACTTGTGTTTGAACCCCTGGATTCTAGGCATAGTTCCTCAGTGTGATCTTGGGCATGCCTCTTCTTTCCCCTATCCCAGGCCTCAGTTCTTAGTGGGAAAAATGAGAGGAAAGAACTTGATTTCCAAGGCCCTCTGCTTTAACATCCTATTTTAGGTGATCTGGGCAGAAGCAGCTCATTGCACACCTCCCCCTTTCATACTTCCTTCTTAGGTAGGAAGCCATCTCAGGACTTGAGCATGTAGGTGTGAGGAAAATCTGCTCGAGGACAGGAAGAATATTGCTTAGGGAACAAGAGCTGGCATCCCGATAGAAAGAAGGGGTAAGTTGGTGTGGGTGTAAGCCCTGCCACTGCCACCTGCTGCCTGAGTGATCTTGAACTCCCTTCTTAAAGCCTCAGTTGCCACATCTGTAATCTTAGGAGAATAATAGTTTTTTCCTCACGGATTGTTTGAAAGCATTGATGCGGTGGACCTTTATAGGCACTTCGCCCAGGGCCAGACGGCAGTAAGCACTTGGTAGACCTTAGCTTCTCATGTAATGAGTTGGGGGTGTGGGAGTAAAGAGGAAGGGTCCCATGCTGGAGGCACTGCAGGTTTTCTCCTTTCATCATCTTCATTTTCTTTGAATCTTCTTCAGGTTAGCCATGCCTTTGGGAATTGTAGGCTCACTGGACTCTAGAATTAGTCTAAATATAATGAGATTTATCTTACACCATATTTCTGTTTAAGGATCTTCTTTTTGTAATGTGCTACATGATTGATCTCTATTGAGCTTGATGTCCACTGTGATAGCAGGATTCTTTTCTGATTTCTGCCATATTTATTCTCTGTTCTTTTGTCCCCAGTGTGTCGTTTTTCTCTGTTCTTTGTTTTGGATGACTTCTCCAATTATTCATGCTACTTTTGCATTCTTGTCCAAGAACATTTTTGGTGCTTGTTTATTTTTAATTTCAGAAGTTAAAGGCATTTGAGGTCTTAAAAACCCAGAATTGTATTTTCTCAGAGCTGCTAATCTTTTTAGCCAGCTAGTGATGAGGCTTCTCTGGTGTGTTATAGGATGATGTGTGCCATCTTCCTGTCTGTGCTTTGTCTAATTTAGATTCTGAATTCACATGTTTTATTACATTTTTAGCATGTAAAAATTTATTACCAAACTAGTGCTGACCTTAGGGAAAAAAATCTTTAATCAAATCTTCAGACACCATTGTGGAGACTCAAGGTGCTTATCCCAGCTTAGAAATCACTCCGGCCACCGCTAGGTGGGGTCAGAGAACGTCATTTCTAAAGGCATGGGGTCCTTTTCCTCTTCCAGTCCTCACTACCATTTGTCTTTTTGCTTCTTAGGAAAAAAAAAAAAAAAGAAAAAATTTGGACTGAGCTTTGGAAAAGTCACAAAAGCTCCCTGTTAGTGAGTTACATTACTTATGGTTTCCCCCATCTACCTTGCCAGCTTTAATCTCCCAGGTTTTGTCATTTTGATCATTTTGACTTCCATATAAAACCAAAGCCCAGAGTAATTACTAAACTTATCTGAACTGATCTGGAGTTTTGAATTCAGTAACAGTGACTTTATCTAGTGTCCTACTCATATTGACTGGAGATTAAATCAGTCTTATAAATTTGTTAAAGAAGTCTTCAACCCACAGTTCGCCTCGTCCAACCTGCAGACATTTTTACCAGCCCTGTGTGTGCCTACCTAAACCTTCCAGTGTTGTTAAATCAGTGTCTTCGTCACTGACTGTTGTGACAGGTCAAACTGGAAGCAGAACTTGAATGTTTAAAATTTCTTTCCAGGCTAGGGTTGGAGTTCTTCATGAGCTTCTTCATTGCGCGGATGGATTATGCTCCAGTTCTGTTTTGCTGGGAGCTTTTTTGAAAGAATGTGCTTTTAAATACAAACTGTAGTTTTTGTGATGTCCAGGGCAGGAGGAGTTATCAGCTGGATAATACTTAGTCATGGCTGTGTTTTGGTCTGTTAGTTTAGTTTTTTTCTTATGTTTATTTATTTTGAGAGACACACAAAGTGTGGGGGAGGGGCAGAGAGAGCAAGAAGGATAAAGAAACCCAAGCAGGCTCCACACTGTCAGCCCAGAGCCTCATGTGGGGCTCGAACCCACAAATATTATTGTCAGTATTTCAACATTTTGCGATTATTGATAATGTCAACAGTGTGCTAGGTGCTAAAAGTTATTTTTCAGCAACATTACAATGATCATTTTTATTACATTTGAGAGTATATTATTAATCAGCCAGCTCTTGATTATTAGGAGTAAGGAACACAGTAGCAATAACAGACCCTGAGTAAGGAAAAAGAATGTAGAAAGCACACTTAAATTAAATGTTAAGTGTCATTTACATCCCTGGAAATGATTTTAAGATATAGAATTGAATGTTAGAGGATTAAAAGAAAATCATTATTACAGTGGAAAAAGTGCTACATGGTTTATACAAAACCATTTTAAGCTCATAGACTCAGAGGGTGTTAATCCTCGAAGACCACTTGATGATTGTGGAAGCTGAGACCCAAAGAGGTTAAGTGACTTTCCCAGCACAGCAGGTTTGGGTGTGTTGTAGCTATTTGACAAGGCAATGATTGCTCTCATGTTGTGAACTAAATTCCAAAGATAGAGATTGTCTCCTTTGCTTTTGGGGGACTGTATTTCTTTTATAGCACCATAACTGTATTATTTCTTTTTGCTCAGTCATCTGTCAGCTGACTTGGAAATGACTCATCTTTTTTCATAGCATCATAAAATCAGGATCTTGCATGGGCATAGGAGATTGACAGGAAGAAACTGAGGCCCAGTGGAGTTGCATGGCTCACTAATGTTATATATAGGCTCGTGTATGGCAGAGGGGGTGGGAGTTTAGGATACAGATCCCCTCTCTGGGTTCATTGCTACTCCCATACCCTCTCTTCACTGTAGCAGGAAACATGCCAGAAGCTACAGACATAATAACTTTTTCCCCCTAGAAAACCATAATTCACTTAGTTTTGAAAGAGTTTAAAACTTCCATTTTGTGGCTTCCTGAGGTGTTGTGATTTGTTTCTTACTAGTTTCTTTTGTTCTATGGAAATTTTTCTTGGTTGGTTCTTTGAGTTTTGAATTTCCTTGCCAATGTATTTTTAGAGAGAAGAAATCAGTATGTGTCACCAAAGGGGGGAAATATATACCTTAAGGCCCAATTATGCAATTAGAATTTTAATAAGGAGTATCATAAATTCTTGCTTCATTGCATTCATTACTTACATTACTTAGAAGACTGTTCTACTCAGAAGCCTCATCTGCTTATCATCATCATTATCATCGACATGATCAGCCAACCACAAGCACTTATGGAGTGGCCACAGGTTATGTAGTACTTGCTTGGGTTCTGGGAAACTTAAAGCGTGGCGTGTGTGTGTGTGTGTGTGTGTGTGTGTGTGTGGTGTGGATAGTAATCCTTGCCTTCAAGGAGTTTGTGATCTGCAAGACTGAAGGAAAGACAGGGATCTTGGAGAAAGACAAACACCTCATTTCCCCCATGTATATAAAGTACACACTGACTCATGTAGCTGGTGTTGTACAGGGGAAGGGGACAATGGTGAGATAAAACAATTGACCTTAGCAAGGTCTGGTTCTGGATAAATGGAAGCAAGTAGATTTGCTGATTTGGGAGGGCACAGGCTGTGTTATAACAGGGTAATTGGTTGGAGGGGAGGGCCTTTAAACCATTAATTTAAACTTGTTTTTTCTTTTTTCAGGTTTATATATTTATTAAAAATTTTTTTTTGTTTTATTTATTTTTGAGACAGAGACAAAGCATGAGTGGGGGAGGGGCAGAGAGAGAGGGAGACACAGAATCCGAAACAGGCGCCAGGCTCTGAGCTGTCAGCACAGAACCGGATGTGGGGCTCGAACCCACAAACCGTGAGATCATAACTTGTGCTGAGATCATAACTTGTGCCGAATTTGGATGCTTAACTAACTGAGCCACCTAGGCACCCCTGTATGTTTACTTTTGAGAGAGAGAGGTGCGCACGTGGGCGTGTGCTCACACACACACACACACACACACACACACACACAGACGCACGCGCGCGCGCCTGCACACGCACAAGTCGGGGAAGGGCAAAGAAAGAGGAGGAGAAAGAGAGACTCCCAGGCAGGCTCCATACTGCCAGTGCAGAGCCTGATGCAAGGCTCGAGCCCGTGAACCATGAGATCATGATCTGAGCTGAAGTTAGACGCTTAACCAACTGAGCCACCCAGGTGCCCCTTGAAACCATTATTTTAAATAGATTTGGCATACTAACAGATGATTGGAAGACTAGGAGACGAAAATTTTTGGCTGGCATTAATTATGGCAGAAACTGACAGGCAAGAGATTTAAGGTGGGCTCTTTTGCAAAGAGGAGGTTTTTGCAAAGGGGTTGAGTTTGGTACAGCAGAGAAATTGACCTCGTTTTTTTGGAGGGTTCCCTTTTCCCTTGTGTGGGAAATAATGGCTGATTAGGTGTGAGGTGTCCTGTAATCATGACAGGAAACGGCTGGATAGTTTTGCAATTTCGGCTCACGAGACCCAAGAGTCCACTTCGTGGTGTGATGCTATCACACCTTGAGTCTGGGCATGTCAGTTTTACTCCTGCGTTACTATACTTTTTTATTCTCTTTGATTAACCAGATTAAAAATTTTTTTGTTTATGTTTATTTATTTTTGAGAGAGAAAGAGGGAGAGACAGTGCGTGCAGGAGAGGGTCAGAGATAGGGAGATACGGAATCCAAAGCAGGCTCCAGGCTCTGTGCTGACAGTTCAGAGCGGGGCTCGAACCCACAAACCATGAGATCATGACCTGAGCCGAAGATGGACGCTCAATCACCTGAGCTGCCCAAGCGCCCCAACCAGAATAGATTTTAATGGAGCCCATTATTCTCTTACTGCACAGCAAAATCATTTTTATAACTTTTTCCATTGTGTTTATCTTGTAAATGGAAGTATTTGGTATCTATTTTTTTCAAAATGGACAAATAGAAGTTGTATTTAGATTAGCATCTTAAATTTTCTAGACTTTTCAAAAAATAAATATTTATTTTGAGAGAGCAAGAGTGTGTGCATGCGTACACGTGACCGTGAGAGGGGCAAAGAGTGAGGAGAGAGAGAATCCTAAGCAGGCACCATGCTGTCAGTGCAGAGGCCATCAGGGGGCTCAGTCTCACCAACCTTGAGATCATGACCTAAGCCGAAATCAAGAGTTAGATGCTTAGCCAACTGAGCCACCCAGGCATCCCTCTAGACTTACAAACTGGTTCTTGTAGCCAGCGATGACTGCAGAAGTCAGGGGTAAATGTTGAGAGGGGAAATCACAGTTGTCTTGGTTTTCCATTTCTGAAATAGTGGTAAACACACGGCACATGTCCTGAGACCTGGGGATGGACAGTTCCTTCATTGCTTGATCTGTAAGGGGCTGGCCTTTTGCCATTTTTATGGCAAATGGTAGGGCAGCTTGTGAGTTGGACCCTAATAAGCAAATATTGAGTTTGTCACTTTTCTTTCATCTTCTGGAAGAGATAGCTAATCAAATAGCATGTCTTGTGCGGCTGAAAATCTAGTTCCCCAGACCTCTGTGAAATGGAACATTGTTTTCCCTGGTTGCTTTTTCCAGATTTGAGTCTTTTCAATAAACCCAAAGTTTCTCTGTTGTCTAATCCTTTGACATTTCACAGATGGCGGCCAAATTTGATTCTCTTTCTTTAAGAAAAGTTGTCATCTTCCCCATTATGTGGCTTTCCTACTGACTCCCCCCGCCACCCCGGGTTTATCAGTAAATAAGAGGGATTGTTGGTGGCTGCATGACCCAGAGAAAGCAGTTGGAGAAATGCATTGTAAAGTGTCAAAAGTATTAAAAAAAAATGGCAGTTCTAGGGTTGTGAGTCTAAACCTGGCTGAGTGTAAGATGACAGTTGTGGATGCTATTCATAACGTTTCCCTGGTTAATAGACCCCAATCAGCGCTGTAGGTTATTGGTGCCAGTTGCTTCCTACAACGGAAAAGTGCTCTATTCCTGCTGTGGAGGGTGAGTGCTTAGTGCTATTTACTTAAAACATTCTAGGTTGATAAATTACAAGCACTTCACTTTGGGTAAAGCTCATAAATCCAGCCTCTACGAAAAATAACAAGCTGACGGCACTTAGTCCTGTTTATAAAGTTCGTACGCATTTATCTTTGATACGGCACCAGTATATATCTATGAAACAGCACTGCAACCTATTAAAGTAACAGGAGAGCACAGCCACAAAGCAAGAAGCATTGTACTTCCAGGCTCACTACCGTTAGCCCCTCTGCTTGAAGGGCACCTCGAGGACGAAGCTTGCAGAGCAGGAGTTTGCACACCATGGAGTCCACATTTGTGCTCCTTCCTGCCTTCTCCCGGCAAATCACCTTTCTCACTCCCACCGCCTCCCTTTTCCTGTCTGCAAAATGATCACCTGCCTGTTAGCGTCTCTGCTCTTCATTAGGCCGAGACGAGGCCCAGGGCTGTGCTGTGTGTGGAGCAGTTTGGACACTTAGGCCAGGTGGAGAGACAAGGGCCCCAGTGAACACTTGAGCATCTGTTCCGGAAAAAGGACAAACCCTAACAGGAAGACCTTTACGTAGTGTAAGGGCAAAGCCTGCAAGGCTTACGTGCTATCAGGTATTAGAAAAGGAAATCTTTTAATAGAAAAATAAGCATGAGACTCATCCCACTGGCCGTGGGATCTTCTTAGAGATCTGGCAGGTGTCGTCATGGAATGCATGACTGCTCGGAAGCTGTGACTGAGCAACCTGCTTCCTCATCAACTTGTGGAGAGTCCGAAGTGTCACATGCATCGGGCTGAAGCTGCCTATTCAGTATCGCATTGGACATTCAGTACTGCAGATAGTGTCATTATGCTGCTTGTCAGATACTAGGAAAGTACAAAGAACATTCCTTCACTTTGCAACAGCTTGGACCCAAGCAGCAGACGTGCTGTTCCCTCCGACTGGCATGACCTCCCTTTCTTCAGCCCTTCACCCAAGTATCAACTACTGCCGGGCTTCCAAGACCCATGTCTCCTCAGTGAAGCCCCTCACCCCAGGCCCCCAGGCCCGAGCTGTGTTCCCACAGCACCATGGTCTGTTAGCATTTACCAGGTTGCATTTTTGTTATCCAATTACCTACCTGTCTTCCCTGTCAGACATGAATGGGGACAGTGTCTTGTCCTGAATTCATCATTTATCTTTTGTGCCGAACATAATGACTAGAACGTAGTGGGTGCTCAATAAATGTTTGTCAAATGAGTGATAGCATGGTTAGCTCAATGAGAATTGATGGTGCCCTTTCTGATCTGTCATCCATCATCCATGGAGTGAAACAGGACCGGGAGGCTTTACATGGCAGCACTTGAAAATGTAAGGAGAGGAGATGGGGTTAGAATGAATAATAACCACCCTTTATTGAGTATTTACCATGAGCTGGGCACTATATTTACTAAAGTATTTAGGCTTTTAAAATATATTAATGCACTTAATCCTTAGATTAATCTGCTAAGACTGGGTCTGTATATTATCCCCTTTGCAAAGCACAAGGAAGTTCAATAACTTGCCCAAGGTCACGCAGTGACAGCCTGGAGATTCATACTGATGTTAGACAACTATCTGTCTGTGCCTCTTAGACTGGTTCCTGGAAAGAATTAAGCCCTAATGTACAGAGGCATCCATCTTAGGTAATGATTCACCTTCTCTCCTGTATATCTAGAATGGTATGGTTATGTTTTCTCCTTGGGGATAAGGGAGAAAACAGTCACCCGGATAGCTTTTTGGGTTCTGTGTGGTTAAAATGAGAGAGGTGGAGTTAGTTGACAAAGGATTGGTGTTAGGTGGTCGTTTGGTCCTCACAGAAGCACAGCAGTATTCTCCAGTCACTGAACTACAGCACTTTCTTTCATTTCCTACAAGGACCATCTAAGTTTTTTTGCCTCTAGACCTTTCCATATGCTGTTGCCTGCTCATTATTTCTTCCTCAAGCCGACTCTTCACTTGGCTCCCCTCTCCCACCATGAGAGTTGGTTTAGATGCCATTTGGCCCCGCCCTCGAAGATAGAGTGTCCCTTCCTGGGGGTCCCTGTTGTAGCACTTAAAAGTGTTGTAGTGCTAGAAACCACACTTGGAGTTGCTTATTGTGTATAAGGTGAGGGAGGTGACTGGCTCATGTCCTAAGCCTATTCTATAAGAGCAGAGACTGTCTCAGAGGGGCCTGGGTGGCTCAGTTGGTTAAGCATCTGATTCAGCTAAGGCCATGATCTCACAGTTCATGCGTTCAAGCCCCATGTCAGGCTCTGCCCTGACAGCACAGAGCCTGCTTGGGATTCTTTCTCTCCCTCTCTCTCTCTGCGCCTCTCCTGCTCTCACTCTCAAAATAAATAAATAAATAAATAAATAAATAAACAAACATTAAAAGAGAGAGAGAGCAGAGACTGTCTCTTTTGTTCCTCATTTATCTCCTGTACCTCGAATGGTGCCTGGACACAATGTGTGTTCATCAAATATTTGTTGGAAGAGTGGATGCATGGGGGCTGATTTTGCTCTAAGTTTTTGAGCCTTTTTTTTTAATGTTTATTTATTTTGAAAGAGAGACAATGAGCTGGGGAGGAGTGGGGGTGGGAGTGGGAGAGAGAATCCCAAGCAGGCACTCTGCTGTCAATTTAGAGCCCAACTTGGGGCTCGATCTCATGAACCGTGCGATCATGACCTGAGCCGAAATCAAGAGTCAGATGTTTAACCCACTGCGCCACCCAAGCGTCCCAAGCTTGAGTTTTTGAAGTAGGCAAGTCTTCTGTTGGATGGCTGTTGTTTGCTGTATCTTTTTTAAAATTTTATTTTTTAATGTTTATTTGAAAAAGAGAGAGCATGCACACATCTGTGAGTGGGAGGGGGGGCAGAGAGAGAGGGAGACACAGAATTCAGAGCAGGCTCCAGGCTCCAAGCTTGTCAGCACAGAGCCCTACATGGGGCTGGAACTCGTGAATTGTGAGATGAGGACATGAGCTGATGTTGATGCTTAACTGACTGAGTGACCTGGGTGTCCCATTTGCTGTGTCTTTTATGTATAAAGTCGGCTGGCACTATGGGCAACAGAGAGATGACTGATGTCGCTGTTGCTCTGAGGCACCTATCATTTTAGGAGACATTCAGATGTTCAGGTCACATCACAGCATCAGCACAATGCAGTGGGTCACTGATAAAACTGTAAAGAGGGACATGGTCATGTTCTGGAATGTCATCTGGCACCAAGGAAGCTCATTCACAGCCCAAGACTTCCTTTCACAGAGTGTCATGGGAATCATTGGAACAGCTGTGACCATTGGTTCTTGTTTGTAAAAAAGAAGAAACCCAGGGCCCCTGGGTGGCTTAGTTGGTTAAGCATATAACTCTTAATTTTAGCTCAGGTCATAATCTCATGGTTCATGAGATCAAGCCCCAAGTTGGGCTTTAAACTGACAGCAGAGAGCCTGCTTGGGATTCTCTCTCCCACCCCTACTCCCGCTCCTCCCCAGCTCTTTGTCTCTGTCTTTAAAGCCCTGCTTCCAGCTCTGTGCTGACTGCAAGGAGCCTGCTTGGGATTCCCTCTCTCCTTATCTTTCTGCTCCTCCCCTGCTTGCATGATCATGCTCTCTCGCTCTCTCGCTCTTTCTCTCTTAAAAAAAAAAAAGGTAGAAACCCAAATTAGGAAGACTAAGCAAGCCTCCATACATTTGAGGAAGGGCATGTTGAAAAAGTAGAACCTCACAGAGGTACACAACATGTTAGAGGTTAGATTAAACCCAAAAGAAAAACCTTTTTTCTTTTTTTAAAAAAATGTTTTATTTTTGAGGCAGCGGAGGGGCAGAGAGAGAAGAGAGAGAATCCTGAACAGGCTTCTCACTGTCAGTGTGGAGAGCTTGATGTGGGGCTTGAACTCTGAAACCGTGAGATCATGACCTGAGCTGAAATCAGAAGTTGGAGGTTTAACCAACTGAGCTACCCAGGTGCCCCCCCTTAAA
>NC_043713.1:67509336-67587310 GCF_006229205.1 Suricata suricatta
ACTGAGCCACCCAGGGGCCCCTGAGCTAGTAAGACTTTAAATCAAATGTATTTATGACATCTCTACCTCGTTTCCTGTGACACGGTAATATATCCTGTCTCACACTTAGATGTTCATTGATTCCCTCTGAAGCATGCTGCTCCTCCTGTATGCCATCTCTCCTCTAGTGGAACCACCTGCTCTTCAAGCCAGAAATGCAGGTGTCCCTCTTCATTCTTGATCCCTCAGGCCCTGCTGGCACTCAGGCGCCAGCTCTGCGACTGCCTCCTTTCCAATTCTCTGGCTGTCTTCTCTCCCTCCCACTGCCTTAATCAATGCGGGAGTTGGCCTCCTTTCTGCCCTTCTTGATTCTAGGCCCCTTTCCTCCAACTCATTGTCTGCCCTGTTGATGGAGTGCATTCTGGAATGCTGATCCCATCCCATTACTCCTCTGCCTGAGAGCCTTCAACAGCTCCCAAGATGAGACACCTGGCCCCACATGGCACCCCATTCTCACCACACCGCATCTTGAGTTCAGGCTATCTCAGCTTTACCAGATGACTTGCATTTTACTGAGCTATCATGATTTTCTTTTTTTAAGAATTCTTTCTCTCTTTCATCTAACCCTCATTTGTTCTCTAAAGCCTCTTCTGACTTAGGTGTAAGGTTATATTGGCAGAGTGAGAAAGTCACAAACAGAGAGACCGGGAAAAGAGATCAGAGCACCCTTTATTAGAGAGCTCTCGGATGAGGTTCTGTAGCTCAGGGGGAACAAGCCAGAGAAGTTCCAGAGACGATGTAGAAAACCGAGGTCAGAAATAAGTGTAAAAGGCCTTTATTGGGAACGTTCTCGGATGAGGTTCCCTGTCTGGACAGAATAGGCCAGGGAAGTCGCTGAGGTCGGGGACAAAGAGTGGGGGACAAAGAGCGGGGGCCGTTGTTCTGGGGGTGTGTCCAGGGACAGAAGACCTCCTTGTAAGGTGAAGAGATAAGGCCAGAGCAGATGACATGTTTTCCGGGAAGCCCGCAGCAGGCGGAAAGTTCCAAAATGGTGGTCCACCGGCCATCTTGGCGTTGTTCCCCACCCCAGCACAGCCAAATCTGTCATTAGGTTCTTGTTGTGTCTCGCACAGGGCCCATGCATCCACCATTTTGCCTCCTCAGTGTCTAGTATTTCTAGGCACATAGGATGTGCACTGTAGTGCTTATTCAAAGAGTGAGCCGTCTTGGAGGCTTTAATTCACACTGGGCTTAAAGGAGTAATATCTGGCTCTTCCCAAGAATGGGTTTGGTTTCAGGGCGGGAGAAGAGTGTTAAGACACCAGTGTCTTACTGGAAAAGGTGATTGGGGAGTGTTGGTGGAGGGCAAGACGAATGAAAACGCTCCTAGCAGGAAAAGAGGCCGTTGAGGAACTGAGGAGGTTGCCTTCCTTAGATCACCAGGAGAAAGGCCAGTGTCTGCTTTAGAAGGCTGCCGAAGAATCTGTGACTCTTTATTTATACTTAAAGGGGAAGGGTCTATAGTAGATAATTTCTCTGGCCCACGTCAAACTCTGACATTCTGTAATCCTTAGAGTCAAAGTTAAGAATCTAATTAAATACGACTTTCTAAATTGGTGTGAGACTTTTTCCCCTTCTCACTTTTTTTGCAAGCTTCCTGGGAACAAAGACTATTTGCATTCAAAAGGGGTCGTTTTGCATAAAAAAAACAAAGTAATAGAAAGGAATGCAGGAAAACTGCATTAATATTAATACTATGCTTGAGAATTTAAACTCTACACCCCCCCCACCCCAAGTCAAGAAATTCACCATTCTCGGCTTTGGTTGAGATGCGTCGCACGTCCCACCTGTGGCCAGGCTCTCCGTGGCAGAGCCCGGCCCCTCCGTGGTCATGAGTTATGGCGGCTGGGAATCGATGCCATGATCTTCCTGGCCCTTGGGTGTTCAACTTCTCCAAGTTAATGTCTGTTCTTTAGCGTTACATTATCTCGTAGAAAGGTAGTCATTTAGAATTTATATACTATGTACCGGCTTAAAATAGAGACAAGAGGATCATCAGCATCCCGAAGCTCCTAGTTTTCCCAAATAACATTTCTTCAGTGAAAACTGCCTGTAGGAATTAAAACCTGCCTAGAATTAAAAAATCCTTTGTGCCGTTGTCAGACTGGGGAATGGGTGTGCCCGCAGGCATTTAGCAAGCCTCTCAGGAGGGGAAGGCCATCATCTTTTTTTTTTTTTAATAAAACTTGTCATTTTATTTAATTCTACTCAAAATAATTTCTAAAGACCTCATCCTTTGTAGTGTTCCAGGGGTCCCACTAAAGTCACAGAGAGGAGATGGGGCAGAGCTGGAAGGACATAGAGGAGAAGTGGCCCCCTTGAAGGACAAAAGCCAATTCATACCTCAGTCACTTGTCTGCTGCGGTTTTGGTGCCCTTCCATCTGGGTCGCTACTTTGCTCTTTGACTGTAAACACGGAGAATGGATGGGCTTTCCTGTTGAGTACCTCCCAGGGAACACACTGTTCATTCATATATATTAAAAATAGAAGACCTACTTGAAAAATGCTCTGTACACTCCGGTTTTAGCAAAAGCCAATCAGGTATTAGTGGTCTAACTTATTTTTTTCCTTTTTGCTTTTATAACCTGTCTTAAACCCTGAGTTTTTCTCCCATTCCTTTTCGTTATGCATCTTCCGTGTGCTGGGACATTGGGAGAAGGTTTCTAATGAGGGCAGGAGAAGGACAGATGCTTCTGCAGTCGAGTGGTCTTATCCTTCTGGTGTCTGGCGACTCTGCATTTGAATCCCGAGATTATTCTTACTGTGACCGCCATCTCTGAGATGTGTCTCGTGTGCTCACAACTGTACCTGGCGTACAGTTAAATGCCCACCTGATACCTGGGGGCCAGTCGGGGTGGGTCTGGGGGGCAAGCAGTGGCTGAGGGGCTTGTAAGGGACCCTGGGTGATTTAACTTGGACACCACAAGGTGGCAACATTTACTAAGCGACTGGGCATATTTTCCCCTATTAAGATGTTGAACTTGCTTTTCTATTTTCTCAGACTGAAAAGCTGAGAAAAGAATTCAGCAGCCATTGCTTTAGGTCCTTTTGAAAGTGAAGCTGCAGGCTAAGCATGCTGCAGTATATTGGTCTCTCTTCATTCCCTGGGTTTAGATACCGAGAGGTTGAAATTGCTCCGTGTGATTATGGGTGAGTCACCTCTCTGTTAGCCTTAGTTATGCATCGGAATAGGTAGGACATGTAGTTGGGCTGATACATATGATTTATGGTTTGGGTTTTAACTTCCTCCCCTCTATTGATTTAAAAAAAAAAAACAACTCCCAGTAAACTAGTCTTTATAAAAAAACAAGAAAGTACTAGCTTTTTATCAAAGGACAATGTCATGATTTTTAAAAAATTTTTTTAATGTTTTATTTATTTTTGATACAGAGAGAGACAGAGCATGAAAGGGGGAGGGGCAGAGAGAGAAGGAGACACAGAACTGGAAGCAGGCTCCAGGCTCTGGGCTAGCTGTCAGCACAGAGCCTGATGCGGGACTCGAACCCACGAACGTGAGATCATGACCTGAGCCGAAGCCGGAGGCTTAACCGACTGAGCCACCCAGGCGCCCGGACAATGTCATGATTAAAAAAAAAAAAAAAAAAACCACAACGACTGGGGTGCCTGGGTGGTTGGTTCAGTTGGTAAAGCGTCTGACTTCGGCTCAGGTATGATCTCACTGTTCATGAATTTAAGCCCCGCATCAGGCTCTGTGGGGACAGCTCAGAGGCTGGAGCCTGTTTCGGATTCTATGTCTTACCGCCCCTCCCGTCCCTCAAAAATAAATAAACATAAACAATTTTTTTAAATCCATGACAGAGTCTCAAAGAAATTAATGTCCCTGAAGCTAGTCATCTCCCTGGGTTAACTCAAGAGGTAGGCTCTCCTAAATGAGGATACTTATTTACCAGCTTTCCTAAATTAGCAGCTTTGGGGATATTAAGATCTATAAGGAACTGTCCAAGGGAGGTATTGTGTATGCTTCATAGTGATTAAGCCATTAAGCTCTAATTGGTATTTTCCCACTCATGCTTTTTGTGTAGGAAGCTTTAAAATTATTTAGGAATTCTGTGCTCATCAGCCATCTTGGTTCCATCCCCACATTTTGGAACCTGAGAGTAGGAAGTGCAGAGAAAAGGGTTTTGTTCAAGTGGCTTATGACTTTTTGCTCACATTGCCCTTCCCTGTCGGTCTGTTATATTGCAGATGAAGTGGAAAGGGAAGGACCTCTTTGACTTGGTGTGCCGGACCCTGGGGCTTCGGGAAACTTGGTTCTTTGGACTGCAGTACACAATCAAGGACACCGTGGCCTGGCTCAAAATGGACAAGAAGGTTGGGCTGGAACTTGATGAAACCAGTGAAGCTGGTGTGTGCTCTGGTTTTTCCCTGAGCATGTGCCTCACTTACTTACTCACCACAGGGCATCATGGATGCACAGTAGAGAAAGGGGCAAGTCCTGAGTAAGTCATGTAGAAAACATGTTCTGGAGGGGCACCTGGGTGGCTCAGTCGGTTAAGCCTCCGGTTTCAGCTCAGGTCAGATCTCACGTTCGTGGGTTCGAGCCCCGCGTCGGGCTCTGTGCTGACAGCCAGCTCAGAGCCTGGAGCCTGCTTCCGGTTCTGTGTCTCCCTCTCTCTGACCCTCCCCATCTCATACTCTGTCTCTCTCTGTATCAAAAATAAATAAAACATTAAAAAAAAAAAAAAAAAAGAAAACACGTTCTGGAGATGCCACAGGCTTTCTGCCCCTCACACTCTCTCCTAGGTGAGCAGAACCAACCAGCATAAAACCGTTGCCATCCCTGGCTTCTTATTCATGGTCATCAGGCTGATTGCTTCTGGCTTTATGCTGTTCAACTTACTGAACCACTAGTCAGGCTTTATGAATAAAAATTACTATTATATTATTATGCCTTTTTTTAAAACAGGTTATATCTTTGAAAGTTTTGCTAGGGACTCTTCTTCTTTAGGGAATGTTTTTAAGTCTTTTTGAGAAACACTGTGGCCCAACTCAATCATTAACACGATCCAAAGAATAAAGAATGCCCTGGTCCCTGTGGTGAAGACAGAATGACCGTTTTGACTTTAGTCTTTATTATTCTCTGGGGCTTCTGAGGCTGGAATGACAAGTTGGGGCTCCTGGCAGTTCTAATGTGGCTTAGAAATGGATGTTGCCTAGGGGAACTGCATCCTGTGTGGATTCACGTGTGCACGCAAAGACACACTTACCTACTCACCTGCCTACCTAACCGTGAAGACGTTTGGAAATGGGGGCCACATGATTTTGTTAGTAACTCCTAAAAGACCCCTAGATCTCAAAATAAGTCAGTGTCAAAGTCTTACCCCAAATGGTACCCCCTGCAGTGTATTTGATCATCTGCTGCATGGCACGATAAGCACCGAACGCCTCCTGATTTTTACTAGTTTGACTCTAAGCTTAAGTGTTCAAATTGTGTTTCCATATGTACACAGTAATCTGAATCTTTGTGTTGGCATCTTCACTGGTCATAAATTTCATATGGTAATTCCCAAGGAGCATGAACATCGAAGGGCCACCATGTGCCGGTGTCAGTGAGTGTCCCAGATCCGGTTTATTTTGGATCCTCTGGGCACTGCCACCTGGAATTTGGACAGGAGCATGAAGAATTATTTATCAAAGACAGTGGAACTTTCTGTATCTTTTTGTGATTCTCAACAAAATAAATTTGAAATCCTACCTGAGTGTTCGCCAAATGGATATTAGATTGGGGGCATCAGGAGCCATCGAACCTGCTGCTCGAAGGAAATAAATTATGACACATGTTAATGGAGCCTTGTAGCCCGTCACATGGCATGTTTATGTCCTGAAATGAAATTCATTCTGGAGAGCAGATGGTTCAAGCTTTTCAGTGGGTGGATGAAATTGTTAGAAGATTAAAGACAGTGTGGTTTTCTGGCTGTACTTTGTATTTTGTAGGGCATCTCTAGAGGTTCCTTGAAACAAGGATGGCCACAATGGACACATTTCACTTTTGCTGCTCAGTTAATGTTTAGAGGATTTCACACAGATAGAGTTCATCATCTCTAAGCTCCATCCTGATCTGGACCCAAATGTTGGGGGTTAGCAGTAACAAAAGAGAATATAGGAAGATTCCACTAGTTTAGAAAATTAAAAAGCCTTCAGCCTACTGTAAAGGATAGTGCCCAAGACCTTTGAGTTATAAATTTCTACTTTTTAACTGTCTCTGTGGCCTTGAGAACATCGGTGCCTTAATAATCTAGCTCCTCTCACCCCTTGGGGATATTGATTAATTTGGTTCAGAAACACCATTGAGGTGAATATTATCTTTTGTTATAGATGGCTTCATGAATACTTCGAACTGTAGGATCGTAGCCTTTGGGAAATGTGATGAATTTAGAGAGGGAAAAATATATTTATACACTCCCTGCAAAAGGATGGTGGCAGGGGAGGAACAGGTGCCAACATACCTTGTTCTTCTTTTGCTCTGTAACTGCAGGTGCTGGATCATGACGTTTCAAAAGAAGAGCCGGTCACCTTTCACTTCCTGGCTAAATTTTATCCCGAGAATGCCGAGGAGGAGCTGGTTCAGGAGATCACGCAGCATTTATTCTTCTTGCAGGTACACCAGTCCACGCTAGCCCCGCTTATTCTGAGAGAACTCACCCAGGGGTGGTGGCCGAGGCAGCCTGGATGACCCCCTGGGATTTGACCACAGAGGCCTTAGCATTGTGAAAAATGCCCTGCCTCTGGGAAGTCAGTCCCTATGGTTCAATAACGGGAGCGGGGGCGTGTCTTCAGAATAGAACTTGTACTTGAGTGAGGAGAATTGGTGTCAGGAGATCACAAAAGTAGGGTAGTGAAAGAATGGTGTACAACTAGCTACCTGACATGAAGCCTCTTTGAAGATGGATCCTGTTTTCTTCTCACTAAGTGAAAAGTACTTACTAGTTACAAGGGAAGTCCAAAGAGAGAGGCTTGGGAAGAGCAGTTCTTCCAAAAGTTCAAAATCTGCCATCATTAAGATAGGACTTCAGAACTCCAGTGAGTTAGAGTTGAAGTCCACATGTCTAATCCCACATGTGTGGAATTTCAGACATCATGCTTCCTGCTGCCCATTGTCTGTGGATGTCTTATTCCTCCTTTCCTCCTTCATTAGAACGTAAGCCTGTTAAAGGCAAGGCTCACTGAATACGCAAGGGGCATTCCATAAGGAATTGCTCAGCCAAATTGAAGAGATGAGGAGCTCCGTTGTTATGGGTTCAAAGACTGCTGAGACTGGCCATCTAGGGGCACAATGAGTCAGGGTTAGTGGGAGCACGAAAACCCTGTCAGTTTTGCTGGTGTTCTTACCGCTTGATCAGAGCACTGCCCTGGTTTCATGGTGAGTTGCAGTGATTGGTGCTGGAACTGCCTGTGTGGCCAGAGACGCCTGCTGGCAGTAATGGAGGACATTGCACAGGGGCGTTACTTATAGGGTTTCCCAGAAGTAGATGGACGTATGGGCCGTCACATAGTCCTCCTGTAATTAGTGTGAGCCTCAGATTGTGACGTTCAGTAAATATTAAGTTAAATATAATAAAACCCCCACATAATTTATTTTACAAAGCAGGTTTGCCAAAAAAAAGTATATTTAGATGTGTGTACAACCCCCCCCCCCGGCAAAGGGACTCCCCCACCCCTCACATTTTCCTTCAAAGAGAAACCCTTTCAGTTTTTCTGTAGTATGGCTTTTTTTTTTCTTTGAAAATAAATCAGGGGATTAGGAAGTTACATTGTTTTGAGTAAAATCACATAATGATCTACTAGGCCCCGGAATGTCCTAGCATTATAGAGATGGCCTTCTTGTTAGTGCTTAGCAGCAGTGCCCATCCCTCTTGTGACTTTGGCTTCATTTTCCCTCATACTGAGCCGTTGGAGTGTTTTTGTGGCTGAGCAAGGCAAAATTTACTACTTTTATGAGTCTCGTGACTGTTGACATCTGTGAAAAGAGAGTAGGCTTTCCTGTTGCATTTATTTCAGTGTGCCCCCACTTCGTGAGGCTCTCCTGCCTCTATGTCTGGAACATCACACGCTGCACCATTCTAAGAAATTAAATGCAATGAGATCCGTTAATTCAACATTATGGCTTAAGAATTATATTTCCTGGACCTCACATGTACTTAAAAGTTTAATCGATCAAACTTTATTGCTTCCTTTTTCCTTAGAGCAGGCATTTGGAAAATGATGGGTTTTTTTCCTGCAGTCATAACTCAGTGGCCTTGCTGACTTTTGTCTTGTGTTAAGACTTTAAAGTAGACTCCATTTCCTCTGGGGCTGCGTGTGCTCAGTAGGGGCTGAGGCCACAGTCGCCTCCAGAGTGGCTCCTGACACTTCCGGAATTCACAGCTCCCCTCTGTCACGGTCTAGATATCAGTCTCTGTTATAACCATGGAAAGTGGTTTCCTCTTCCGCATCTGATCATGAACAGAAGGGATGAGGGTTTTTTTTTGTTTTTTTGTTTTTTTATGTGTAGTCGTCTTACCAATAACTTCCCAGTGACTGAACTCCCAACCTGTCTACAGCAATAAAAAAAATTGTACCCTTTGTCACAAAATCATTAACAGGCTGGTTTGGCAGGCCTCATTAGAACACCCTGCAGCCATCTGCTGTGACCAGCCTGCACAGCTCACGTCTGCGCACGCAGTGTCATGTCTCCCTTGTTGCCCCTTTCAGGTAAAGAAGCAGATTTTAGATGAAAAGATCTACTGCCCTCCTGAAGCTTCTGTGCTCCTGGCTTCTTACGCCGTCCAGGCCAAGGTAGGCTCAAAGAAGGGAAGTACCTTCCTCCTTGGCATTAATGTGTGTCACAGGATCACTCCAGTCTTTTGTTTCTTTGGGTTTTCTAGGCTTTGGAGAGACGTTCCCCAGAAAAGAGATGTTTAGGACTTGTGGGCTGGGGAAACCACTGTCACTGTCCCAGGTTCTGTATAATCTTGCAAGAATGTGTGTGTGTACAAGTGTTAAGTGTATGCTTATGATGAATTGTCTGTGTAATCTCATTATGCACATGTGGGTAATTAGTCACTGGACCAACCTCTCTTATTATGAACCAAAGAAAATGAACTTACTGTCTCCAGTTTGGGCCAAACTATAGCATTTATGTCAGAAAGGCCCAGGTCCTTATTCCAGACTCATCCTCCAGGGACCAGCAGCCCTGTGTGTGGGGACCATGCTGTAGCCTAGGGAATGCCCTCCTTCATCCACCCCTGATGGGCACGCCAGCTTTGCTTATGGCTGGCTACTGCAGGCTCTTTGGCGCCCTGAGCCCAATTGAGCTCTCGGTGAATCATTCCCAGAGAAATCACTGCTGACAGCGTGTAGGGGTGGAGAAGACCACTGCTCTTGTATTTTGACCTCTATGTTTTCGTAAGACCAACTACAGGGTCAGTCAGAAGTGCTTCATGTCCCTCAGACACCCCACTTCAGTCACATACCTACTTTTCTTGGTCCTGCTGCTTCTTATCCCTCCCCTGCAGTATAAGAAGAGTCCCCAGAATTGGGGCACCTTCATTACTTTTGTGATTTTGCATAATCTTTCAGTTTTTATTTTCTTTCTTCGTTAGAGGTGGCCACAAAGCCATTTCCTAGTAGTGTTAAGAAAATTAATAAGACATTCTTAACTTCTTAGCCCACTTTTCTGGGGGGTAGTTTAATACAATTTCAGATCAAAGCCAGGAAATGACTGGCCTGTCATATGGGAGGGGGTAAAAAGGCTGTTTTCATGCTGGTCAGACTAACGGAAGTACAAGAATCAATTCAATCACTTGATGTCTCATCTAATATTTGCTGAGTGTTCACCAGGCCTAAGGAATGGGTTGTTGACTCTGTCACAGGTACAGACACTATAGCGAGTCTCTACCCTTAGCAATTTGGCCAAGGTCATTCAGACAATCTTGGGTAAAGCTAAGGGCAGAATTCGTGGCTTTGGGATTGTGTTTTATGCTTCCCCTATTCCACTGCCCAGAAAAATGAGTAATCGAAAAAAACAGAAAATGGGCCTTAATTCAACTAAAACATATGCTTCCTTTTATGCGCTGATTAAGAATATTAATAACAGGAAAAATGTGTCCTTTCAATCAGTATTGCCCTGACAGTGATGAAGCAGTCATTGTCACTCTCATCAAATGCGAGCACTTCCTGGCCCGGCACCGAGTTCCTTGTTAGCACGCTTTCTCCCCAGCTGAGAGGAGACCCAGGCTCTCAAGGACACTACCTCTCTTTGAAGGGCCTCAGTCTCAAAGGCCGCATTTCCTTTGCATGCATTTTGGGCCACAAATTCAAAGGCCACCTGTGGAAAAAAATAACTTTTCAGGGAACCAGCAGATGTTTGCTTAAACAGATTTCACTGTAGGAAAGCCCTACTAATTTGGATCCTACTAATTTAGAGATGAAAGTGATTCACAGATAGCATATGTGGTTCATATGGAGGAGGATGTTCTAACTGTTTTTTCCGGTGTAAATTTTCAGGATCTTACAAATAAAGGTAATCTGTGGCTTCAAGTCCGCATTCGAGAAACTAAGGATTATTATTATCAGATGCTTCCAATTTCTAGTACTGTTGGTTGATGTTAAAAAGAGATCTCTGATTACAGTACTCATAGGATCTTACACGCCTGTAATGTTTTGCAGTTCTACAAAGTGTTACACACGAGTATCTCGTGGGATACGCAGTGTAGTCTTTTCCGTGAGCCACAGCTTGAGGGTATTATGCCTGTTTTGCGGATGAGGAATTTAAGGCTCAGAAAGGATTAATAATTTGTCTGAAGTCCTAATACTTTATGTTAATTCTTTTTCAATGGAATTGATAGGCCACTTCTTGATGGACAAGATATGAAGCAGAGTGGACCTAGAGACTAGGGCTGGCATGAGAACCCTCCCATCCAGGGCGCTTAGCTCAGCATTCTGCTCTTGCCCGCTCTTGAGTAGCGTGTGAGGAGCGTCTCTGGGTAGCACGCACTGCCTTTTGCCAAATTCCAGATTCATTTATAGGGTCTAATTTAGTCCAAACTTCTCAGTAAACCACACTGGTTCCCTCTATCATATTCAATTTGTTTTTGTCTTCAACCTTTCTGAAACAGAAAGGAACTTCAGAAGTGTGGTGCGGAAAGTGAATCGGGCTCATTAACACATGGAATGTAATTATGCACAAATGTATTCATTATGGTATTTCAGCTGTTGGAATGATACAGACACAGCTAATTCCACAGCATCAAGAAACAATTACCCTCAAAGTATAAATACAAATATTAATCACATGGTTCAGTTAACAAGAACCATATTTCTTGGTTAGCGTTTGAGTTATGTTTGACTCAAAAAGTCTGGCTGTTGTTGTTGTTTGTTGTTGTTGTTTTGTTTTGTTCTGTCCAGTCACATGATATACCAAACCATCTTGCAATGTTTTAAGCTACCTGTTGGATTTTATATTGACAACATGGTGTTTGATCTGTGTTCTTATTAAAAATGACTTTGGGAGGTCATGGTATATAATTTACCAGTCTTGCAGCGCTGGCCTGCAGACTCCTCGTGTTCAGAGAGAGAAACGGATGGGAGAGGAGGCTTAGAGCTTCTTGGTACTCTTTGATGCCAGTTAGGGAAAAAGAGTGCCAAAAGGCAAGTAAGAAGTTAGGTACATGTACAGTGTAGGTGGAGAGTAGCAGGAGTTGAGGCTGGAGAGGTCTGTGGGATGCCAGCTAAGAAAGTCTTAACTTTATCGTGTGGGTGGTGCAGAGCCAGTAAAGGGTTTATATTTTAGACAGATCCTTTGGTGGCGGTGTGAAGACCAGTTTGGAGTGAGGCAGGTTTGGAAGCACGGAGACCTGTTAGAAGGCTGTGGTTGGTCATCCTGGGGAGAGGCTCCAAGCCTCACACCTGGGGCATAGTCAGTTGGGTGGGAGGAGTCTAGCTTGGTAATATCCTAGAGGTAAAAGTTGAATATAAATGGTGTTGTCCTTCACACACCCACCCCCATTTATGGCTTATACTTTTACACATTGATATTTTTTCCCACTATATACTGATTTTGAGATGTATCATGTTGTATGTGTAGATGTAGCTCAGTGGTCCTAATTGATATATGGTTGCCATTGAGGATAAACCTAATTTATTGATCCATCCCCCTTCTAGGTTTAGTTTCACCTTTTGCCCCTCTGTTATCAACAGTGCTTTACTGAAGATCCTTTTATATGAATCCTCGTATACATGTGCAAAAGTTTCCACCTCTTAAGGTAGATTTCTACAGGCAGGACTGCAGATATGTCCCTGAACAAAGAAAACTCTTGAGTATATGAGAAAAAGACAACAGAAAAATGAGTACAAAGGGCATACATACTTTATAGAGGAGAACATGAGAATGGTCAGTAAATAGCAAAAGATGTTCAATCTCACTAGTAATAAAAAAAAAAAGCAACACTAACATGCCATTTCAAACCCAGAAGGTTGACAGTGATTAGTAAATAGGAGAGAAGTGGTGTTTGAGCTCATGTACTGGCAGAAAGGAACTGTGAACTGGCATGATCTCTGTAGAGCAGTGGGTGCGATAGGAGCCCATCGGGTCAGGGGACACCCCGCCCCGTCCCTGAAATTCCTCTTCTCGGTGGCTACCCCAGAGGAACTCCTGTATAGCATGCCCTTTTTACTTAAAACTATCACAACAGATCGTCTCACTTCATGTTTTTTAATTAACAAAAAAAAATTTTTTTTTTTTTTAGAGAGAGGCAGAGCACAAGTGGGGCAGGGGCAGAGAGAGAGGGAGACACAGAATCTGAAGCAGGCTCCAGGCTCTGAGCTGTCTGCACAGAGAGTCCGATGTGGAGCTAAAATTCACAAGCTGTGAGATCATGACCTGAGCTGAAGTTGGATGCTTAACTGACCCAGCCACCCCAATTTTTTTAGTGTTTCTTTATTTTGAGAGAGAGAGAGAGAGAAGGGGAGGGGTAGAGAGAAGGAGAGAGAGAATCCCAAGCAGACTCCATGCTGTCAGCACAAAGCCTGATGCAGGGCTTGAACTCACAGAACTGCGAGATCATGACCTGAGCCAAAATCGAGTTCGTTGCTTAACTGACCAACAGAGTCACCCAGGCGCCCCTTGTCCCACTTTATTTTTAATGTTTATTCATTTTTGAGAGACAGAGAAAGACCAGAGTGCGAGCAAGGGAGGGGCAGAGAGAGAGAGAAACAGAATCCAAAGCAAGTTTCAGGCTCCAAGCTATCGGCACAGAGCCTGACTCAGAGCTCAAACCCATGCACTGTGAGATCAGGATCTGAGCCGAAATTGTTCAACTGACAGAGCCACTCAGGTTCCCCTTCCCGCTTTATTTTTATTTTTACTTTTTTAAATTTTTTTTTTTTTTTGAGAGACAGAGAGTGAGCGGAGGAAGGACAGAGAGAGAGGGAGGGAGACACAGAATCTGAAGCAGGCTCCAGGCTCTGAGCCGTCAGCACAGAGCCCGACGCGGGGCTTGAACTCACGAACTTTGAGATCATGACCTCAGCTGAAGTTGGACGCTTAACCGACTGAGCCACCCTGGCGCCTTTTTTCCCACTTTATTTTTAAACTACTGAACAGTATTTCCTAAAAAGTGGATTATTTAAATATCTCTTCATTGGTAGATATGTAGGTTTGTTTTTTATTATTTAAACGAATGCAGTGAACATCTTTGAGTATGCCTCATTGGGCACATATGAACAGTCTTTCTCTAGGACGAATACCAAGAAATGGAGTAACTGGGCTGAAGGATAAGAACCTTTAAAATTTAAATAATGCCAAGTGAAAGAAGCTGGACACAAAAGGCTGCCTATTGTGTGATTCCACTTATTTGAAATGTCCCTAATAGGGAAATCCATAGAGACAGAAAGTAGATTTAGTGGTTGCTAGGGGCTAGATGGAGGAGGAAATTAGGACTTAATTGCTAATGGGTATGGGATTTCTTTTTTTCTTTTTTTTTTGCGGGGGGTATGGGATTTCTTTTGGGGATGATAGAAGTATTCTGGAATTAGATTGTGGTGATGGTTGTACAACATTCTGAGTATACTAAAAACCACTGAATTGTATGCTTAAAACGGTGAATTTTAGGTATGTAAATTCATCAGAATAAAAAACTTTAAATGGCCAAATTGGTCTCCAAAAGTCTTGTCCTAATTTAACTTTTAAGAATAGCGTGTGAGGGGCACCTGGGTGGCTCAGTAGGTGTTGCGTCTGACTTGGGCTTAAGTGATGATCTCGTGGTTCCAGAGTTCAAGCCCTGCCCTGGGCCCAGTGCTGTTAGGGCACAGCCTGCTTCAGATCCTCTGTCCCCACTCTCTCTCTGCCTCTCCCCCGCTTGCACATGCTCTCTCTCTCACAAATAAACAAACATTAAAAAAATGTGTGTGTGAGAATACCTTATTAACAGCTGGCGCTATCGGTCTTTTAAATTTTTGCTGATCTGACTGAAAAATAGTTGTTTTTTTTTTTAAGTTTTTGTTTCCTGATTACCATGGAGGCTGAGAATCTTCAATTTTTTAAAATGTTTTTTATTTTATTTTTGAGAGACAGAGACAGCATGAGCAGGGGAGGGTCAGAGACAGAGGGAGACACAGAATCTGAAGCAGCCTCCAGGCTCTGAATTAGCTGTCAGCACAGAGCCAGATGCGGGGCTCGAACCCACGAACCATGAGATCATGACCTGAGCTGAAGCCGGAGGCTTAACCAACCGAGCCACTCAGGCACCCCAAATCTTTTCATAGATTTATTGGCTACTGTATTTCTTTCCTCTGTGAATCAAGTGCTTACAACTTGCCCATTTTTCTACTGTATTATTTATCTTTTTCTAAGTGGTTTATAGGAGCTCTGTATATGAGTGTTAACGTTTTATCTTTTTTTTTTTTTTACCTACCAGACTTGTCAGTCTTTTTATGTTTTGGGTGACTTTTAGAATGACCTCACCAACCATTGTTTTGCATATGTCCTACATCTTGTTCTGGTATTTTTATGGATTTTCATTTATGGGTATGAGTCTTTAATCCACCTGGAATTTAGTGACTGGTGTTTGGTAAGGAATCTATTCATTCTATGTATACATCGATCAAATCTGTTTTGTAAAATCCTGTTCACAGAGAGCATTTGGTTGAATTTCCCATGTATACAGGTGGACAATAGTATTTCATGTCCAGAACTAGCTTCCATTTTAACCTAGGAATTTTGGCGCCTGGGTGGCTCAGTCAGTTGAGCATCTGGCGTTGGCTCAGGTCATGATCTCACGGTTTGTGGATTCAAGCCCCGAATCAGACTCTGTGCTGACAGCTCAGAGCCTGGAGCCTGCTTCGGATTCTGTGTCTCCCTCTCTTTCTGACCCTCCCCTACTTGGTCACTCTCTCTCTCTCTCTCTCTCTCTCTCTCTCTCTCTCTCTCTCTCTCAAAAATATATAAAACATTAAAATAAATAAATAAATAATTAAACCTAGGAATTGACTTCAAGGGCCCTTTAAATGGTGAACTCCTTCCTTGAATTTAAATTCAGTTGGCTTGTATCAGGGGTGGATCCAGGTTTTGTGGATCCTGAAGTTTATATAATTTAGGGGCTTCTTTTTAATGCTAGAATACCAAATTTTGAGTATAAAATTAATTTCAGTCCCACATAGGTGCAGAGAGACCTGAAACCCAAACTTCATTATCTTCAAAGTAAATTCATTCCTGGTTTTGTTACCAGAATGCATCTGTTCATAAAAGCTGGAGGCCCAGCCATCTCCACCTGTGGAGTGGTAGGACTTTTTTTATATTCACTAACTGCCACAACTTAAGGACTTTCTTCTTCTTTTGTTTTTTAAAGAGACCTTTAAGAGCAGACACATGCATCAAGGTGCCTTTAATGTTGTAGGTGGAGTTAGTCCAGCGGTGAAGTTCTCTAAGCCGGGTCTTTGCTGCCTCTGCATTGCTCAGATGTGTAACATATTTGATCACTGAAGTAGCTGGGAGCTCAGTATGATAATGTGGGTCATTAATCTTACAAGCCTTTGGAACCTGGATTTACAACTTTAACTTTGCATATCTGCTTACTCCTGCATTTAGAGTATGGTCAGCACCATTAAGAGGTTTGTACATGTAACTAACAGGGCTTGCTTTAGCATCCTACCCTTCAAAAATGAGAGGTTGGAGTGGGGGGTGCATCACTCCTGGGTGGCTCAGTTGGTTAAGCATCCTACTTACGCGGAGGTCCTGATCTCACAGTTTGTGAGTTCAAGCCCTGAGTGGAATTCTGTGTCTCCCTCATGTTCTCTCAGCTCCTCCCCCGCTCACGCTGTTTCTCTCTCCTTCAAAAATGAGTAAATATTAAAAAATTTTTATCTGGATATTATTTCATTTAATCCCTTATAAAAATTCCTATAAGACAAATTCTGTTATTATCCCATTTAACAGATAAGAAAACCGAGACACCAAAATTTCCAAGGTCACAGCTAATAAGTGGAAGAGCCGGGATTGAATTTTTAGCTGCTTGCTTCCAGAGCTAGGCTTCTACCTGTGCTCTGCAGCTGCACCCCAGAGAGTGCCCTTAAAACTCAGTCCAGTTACTCACTCATCACATTCCCAGGTCTTTGGAGATCGAGAGAAGCCAGGCTCCTTCAAGTTTTTTTTAGTGAAGACAGGGGTACAAAAACTGGCATATTTTAAATGTATAAATTTGACAAATTAATTCCTTTAAAAATGCTCAAAAAACATGGTACAATTCTACTATTTGCAAGATGATGATGAGATTCATTAAAAAACATTAATTTAGGGTCTTTTTTAAAAAATAAAGCTTATTTTTTTAATGTTTATTTTTGAGAGAGAGACACACAGTGTGAGTGGGGGAGGGTCAGAGAAAGAGGGAGACAGAATCAGAAGTAGGCTCCAGGCTCTGAGCTGTCAGCACAGAGCCTGACGCGGGGCTTGAACCCACGAACTGAGATCATGACCTGAGCGGAAGCCGGCCGCCTACCCGACTGCACCCCAAAGTTTATTTTATTTTGAGAGAGAGCGAGAGCGAGAGAGAGAGAGAATCCCAAGCAGGCTCTGCACTGTCAGCATAGAGCCCAACGTGGGGCTCCAACTCATGATCTACGAGATCATGACTTGAGCTGAAATCAATCGTCAGATGCTTAACTGAGTGAGCCATCCAAGCACCCCAATTTGTGGTGCTTTTTTTAGCAAGGTAGTACGGGAATGAGACACAATTTAAAGTTGCTGATTAACATCGTTCAATCCCAAGAGATAGGCTTTGATTTTATAGTTTCTTCTAAAAAATGCCTCCCTTTTTTATTATTTCCTGGTCAGACTTAAGTTTTCTCAGAAAGAAAGGGATATTCATTTTTTAATCAGAAAATAAATTTCCAAGTTAATGTCCCTGAATAAATACATTAAAATTCATTTCTGGCCCCACTAGTGACTTACTCTGCAGCTCTAAGAAAAATCAGTTAACCTGTTACTCGTTTCTTTGTACAATGGGAATGACAGCATTGGCATCAGATTTCTCCAAAACACTTTTCAGAGCCTTGAATGAAAGGTATTAAAACTCTTGCCTGCGTTATTCCCAGCTCCCAACCTAGCAGTTGTCTCCAGTTACCAGCCACTTAGAAGGATTTGTAGGTAAGACTCTTATCACACGTTGTTAATTACAACTTTCACAGTTGTGTTTTGTTATTTCCTTTCAAAAGCTAATGTCTTGGTAGTGACTGCTTTCTTTGCCAGTTAGAACACACAGCTACGTTTCCACACAAATGTCACATTCTTATTAGCACATCACCCATCCATCCCTCTTCGGATTATACAACTCTGTTCATAGATATAATCAGCTTTGTATTTTCATTCATGGATAACAAAACTAGCAAGGTAAAAATCTTGACTTGGCATCAAAACTGAATTGGAACTGAATTGTTTCCCCAGCTGGGAGGGGATAAGACAGAGTCAATCTCTGCTCAGAAATGGCAGTTGTCTCTAGAATCTCAATCGCTTGCTCTCCTTTCTTCTTCTTCCAGTACGGTGACTATGACCCCTCTGTTCACAAGCGGGGATTTTTGGCCCAAGAGGAATTGCTTCCAAAACGGGTAAGAAAATCAGTCCCTGTTTGGGAAGACACAGCAGAGATGTGCTCTGTGAGAAAGCTAGCTAACTGGGGGGCTTGAAGAAATATTGGAGGTACATGGCAAAACATTGAAATAAATATTTTGTAATCAATCTTGAGTAAAGAATGTAGACTCTGAAAGAATATAAAAAAGCCGGGGTTCGTGGAATTCGTTTGCAGTGGCCAGGGCCATAAACATCTGTTTCCCCGAAGTGGGTGCGCTCCAGCGATTCCCAGGGAAGGGTGTGGAGCAGGCTTGTATTCAGCTGAGCTGTTTGTATCTGGGCAGGGTGGGTAGAGATGAGTTGGGGCGGACAGGGTAGTTTTTAATCCTCGGTGGTGTTCATCTTGTTCATTAGCCGCAGAAGCAGGCCCTCCCTCCCTTTTTGTGCTCCTGGTTATATAGCTCCTCTCACCTGTCATGTGTAATGAAGGCCCAATTCTCACCTTTACCTGACTTTCCCTGCTCCTTTGATGGCTTTTGCGCAGGCAGAGGCACACACAGCTTAGCCCCGCTGGCCGACCCAGGGTGAGTGAGCACTTCTCCTGACTGAGCCGGCTGAACTCCTCCCTCTGGCCTTGCAGCCCAGGAAAGAGGGGCGGCAGCTGGGCGAAGGGTGCACCTCGGCCTGAGTGACGGTGCCCCCATCTGAGTTGTGACTCAAACTGAATGGTGCTTGTCTGTACGCGCCACTTCTGCTGTATGACTGGCTCCCCATATGTGGCTTTTTAAAAATAGCTCGGCTGTTTTGTAAAAACGATGCACAATTATGAAAATGACATACAATACCAAAACTTTCTTTGTGTGTGGGTTTTTTATTTTGCTCTACTTTTTGGTAGGTAATAAATCTGTATCAAATGACTCCAGAAATGTGGGAGGAGAGAATTACAGCCTGGTACGCAGAGCACCGAGGCCGAGCCAGGTGAGGCTGCTTCATTATGGGTTTACATTTCCGTATGGACTTTTTTTTTTTAAGAACTATAAAATTAGGACACGCTTGTTGAACAAAATGCAGTACTGAGGTATAAAGAAAAAGGGAGCACTGGGAGTAGTTGGTCTTCAGCGCTATGTGTGTCCTTCTTCTAGTGCATGAATACAGCCTGTCCAGATGTTCAGACGCACTGCACTCTTTGGCAATTCAGGTTTCACATTAAGGATGATAATGTATGGATATCCCGTAGCTTTTGTGTCCATTTCCCTACTGATGGCATTTGGAGTAGCTATAGATTTTCACTTTCTGCAGTGTACAGCCTAATATTGTTATATAATTATATGAGCAGTTCTGAGGATACATTCTTTCTGCAAGAGTTGCTGAGTCAAAGGATGTGAGCATTTTGTGTTCTGACAGGTGCCACTAAATCGCCCACCGCAAAGCTCAGACCTGTTTACCTGCCCACCAGCAGTGCGCGCCCGTTTTTGGCCCCTGTTTCTCTCCCGTTTCTCTCCCCACCACTCATTTTTATCCGTCTAATTTTTGCAGTCTAAAGGGGGAGACATCATATCTTAAGTATTCATTAGCATTTCCCTGATCACTGTAGGAACTGATCATCTTTTCATTAGTCTTTACAATACCGTCCTCATCAAATCAACTTCCTATCATGTTTTTTTAAATAACACGTATACTGAAAAGTGGACAAGTCATAAATGAATCACTCAGTGAGTTATCACAAAGCAGAAACACCATGTAATACCAGGTGACGGGATAGCCTGTGACCCCCCCTGCGTCACTCCCCATCCTTCCTCCCCAAAGCTAACCACTCTCCTGACCTGTAAATCCATGGAGTGGCGGTGCATGTTTTAAATGTTACATAAGTGCAGCTGGACAGTCCCTATTTTTTGTGTCTCGCTTCTTTTACCCAGCATCATATGGTGAGAATTGGTTTGTGGTATGTAGCAGCAGTAAAAGTTTCATTTTCATTGCTGTGCAGAACTCTACTATGTTATTAAAGCATGAATTCTCCACTGCACTGTTGATGGACGTTAGGTGCGTTGGGCTGCCTCTTGGTTTTTCACTATTACAAATAACATTAAACGATTTTCCAAAGTAATTGTTTATACCAATTTACGTCAGCAGTGTATGTGATTTCTAGTTGCTCCGCGTGCTTGCCAACACTGTGTGTTCTCTCAGGTTGAATTTTTAAAATTCATTTGAGAGCATTTTGAGATTGGAGAGAGGAAAGAGACAAGGTCATAGGGAGGTCGAGTTAAAATATTTCAATATTGTACCTATTTGGGAGTTTTCTGCAAGTCTTTGCTGCTTTAAGATCTTACTTTTAATCTGACTCCTCACTTAGAAGTAGGTGACCTGGGTTGGGTTTTAAGCCCAGATAGCTCTTGACCTAATCTCTGACAGCATCCACAGAAATAAAATCAGGAAGGTAGCTTGCAGAGAGAATTGTTTCAATACCAAAACCTTCTAGGTGAAGAAAGTTCACAATCAGATAAAGCAACAACTCAAATCAAATTTGCATATCCAAATCCATTTGAGGGGAGAAGATAACATACCACATGCTTTTCTTGAATTCCTTGAGATGAGTATCATTATTTATCAAGGGCAAAGCGTGAAATTGAAGCCAAGAGACACTGTAATGAATCTGTTCTCTGGCTTTTATGGAGCCGGAAAATTCTGCTTGACCTCGATGTGTTTAATAGACTCAGGGCTGGGAAGAGCCTTGCTGGTATTTGTTGTGGCTGACCTCTTGTGACAGGTTCCAACACTCAGGGTAGCATGTGCCCGTCGTCTGTTTTCTCACTTAGCTCTGGTAACAGTGTCTTTCATTCTCCTCACAGGGACGAAGCTGAAATGGAATATTTGAAGATAGCTCAGGACCTGGAGATGTACGGTGTGAACTACTTTGCAATCCGGGTGTGTTGAATCCTCTTGACTTCCCTGTGTATAAACAGAGGCTGAATCAGGGGCAGACTGCTTGTGAAAATGGGTTACTTCCTTATTCCAGGGTGGCAGACTCTCTAATGGTTCACTGGAGGAGAAGGGAAGAAGGGGAGAGGGTCTTACAGCTTCATTTTCTATTTCTGGACTTGAATTAGATCCTCGGTAGTTAAATGTCAGTTGAGCTGCTTGGGGGACCTGGGCCTGGTCCTGGGCTCAGCAGAAACCTGTTTGAATGCTCTGAGTGTAGTGTTTGATTATTTCTGGCTCTGTGAGATCTGGCCCACAGGGAGCACCTGTAAATACTTCCTTTCCCCAGGGCACAAGGAGAGTAAAGCTGCTTTCATAGATTACTGATTTGTTTGGGTGGGACTCTTGTTCTCTGTAGCAGGCTAATTGGTTTTCTATTCAGACCATTAGTAGTCCTGCTGCTGTCCTCTGGGAACCCACTGCTTCTGCACCAGAGGCTTTGGTTTTCAGTCCTGCCTGGGTGGGCCTCTTGAGTGTCTTTCTCCTGAAGTTCTGCTGCTGCTGCAGGATCTAGGAGCTCCTTCCAAAGGAATTCATGGGATTGGCTCTAGTATTCCATTGCTGGTTCAAAACCACAGATAAGTAGATGGTAAAACAACCACCCACAGGGGTCCACCTTTATTATTATAGTTACGGTGGTTTTTTTTTTTAATGTGTATTTATTTCTTTTAAGAGATAGAAAGCACAAGCAAGCGCAAATGGGGGAGGGGCAAGTAGAGAGAAAATCCCAAGCCTAGGACTCAGCCCAGTATCAACCAGGGGCTTGAACTTATGAACCGCAAGGTTATGACCTGAGCTGAAATCAAGAGCTCTTAATTGACTGAGCCACTTAGGCACCCCCTATTGGAGTTATGGTTTGCTTTCCTTTTTGGGGTTCCTGTAAATTTTATATGAAATTTGGGTAAATTGTATTACATTTTAAATAACTTAGGATATGGGGCACCTGGCTGGCTTAGTCAGTAGAGCATACAGCTCTTGATCTTGGGGTTGTGAGTTTGAGCCCCACATTGGGTTTAGAGATTACTTAAAAATAAAATATTTAACTAATTTAGAATAGTTTTCTACCAGATTTTTTTCTAAATATAGATTTTTTAATGGATTTCTTTACATAAAATTATGCCAGCAAGTTATGTTATTTCATATAGCAAACAAGTACCGAAAAGATTTTCTATAATCATGCAAAAGGTTATTTATGTTTTAAGTATATTTATTTTGAGAGAGAAACTGAGCATATGAGAGGGAGAGAGAGAATCCCAAGCAGGTTCTGTCCTGTCAGTGCAGAGCCCGATGTGGGGCTTGAGCTCATGAACTGTGAGATCATGACCTGAGCCAGGGTCAAGAGCCAGATACTTAATGGAGCCACCCAGGCACCCCTATAATTTTTTTTTAAGTAAGCTCCACACCCAGCATGGGGCTTGAACTCACTATACTGGGCTCAAGAGTCGCATGCTCTACTAACTGAGCCAGCCAGGTGCCCTAAGGTTATTTTTAAAAATTTTATTAATTTGTATTTGCTACTTGTCTGGTTTCTTTTTTTTTAAACTTTTAAGTTTATTTATTGATAGAGAGATTGCACATGCACAAGCGGCGGTGGGATGGAGGGGCACAGAGAGAAGGAGAGACAGAATGCCAAGCAGGCTCTATACCATCAGTGCAGAGCCCAGTGTGGGGCTTGAACTCATGAACCGTAAGATCATGACCTGAGCCAAGATCAAGAGTCAGATGTCTAACCCACTGCGCTACCCGAGTGCCCCAATTGTCTGCTTTCTTTAAGGTCAGACTAATTTAACACATTTCTTTGGTTTTTGGCAGCAACACTTCTCTTACCCCATAGGCCCACCATCTAGATTCTAGAAAAGTAGTGTTTTACAATCCTTAAAAACCAGTTTCTCATTACAGAATATTTCTTTTTTCTTTTCTTCTTCTTCTTCTTCTTTTTTTTTTTTTTTTTTTGAGAGAGAGGGTACAAGTGAGTGAGGGGCAGAGAGAGAGAGGAGAGAGAGAAAATCCCACCAGGAGCACGGAAAGGAAGGAGAGAGAGAGGAGCGGGGCTCACCCAAGGCAGGGCTCACGTGCACCCAATGGAAGATTCAGATCATGAGCTGTGAGAGCATGACCTGAGCCAAAGTCAGATTCTTAACCCACTGAGCCACTTAGGCACCCGGGAACATTTATATAGCACTCAGACCAAAATACACTACTTTTTATGTGTATATGTTTTGTATAATGCAGTAGACAAAGCTAATGGATATTTTAGTGTCTTTTGTGTCCAAGTTCCTATCACCTCACCATCAACTAAGGAAAATATGTGCTGAAACAATTAAAAAAAATTTTTTTTTTTTTAGTGTTTTATTATTTTTGAGACAGAGAGAGGCAGAGCATGAGTGGGGAGGGGCAGAGAAAGAGGGAGACACAGAATCTGAAGCAGGCTCCAGGCTCCGAGCCATCAGCACAGAGCCTGACGCGGGGCTCGAACACACAAACGTGTGATCATGACCTGAGCCGAAGCCGGACGCCTAACCGACTGAGCCACCCAGGCGCCCCTGAAACAATTTAAAAGGGACTGCTTGAGTCCCACATCCCTGTTTTTTCTCTAGAAGTGTTGGTGTCATGATAGGAAGCAAAGGGTAGAATCCTTTTTTTTTTTTTTTTTAATTTAAAGGAAATAGTCACAGGGGCGCCTGGGTGGTTCAGTTGGTTGAACATCTAACTTTGGCTTAGGTCATGATCTCATGGTTCATGAGTTCGAGCCCTGCAGCAGGTTCTTTGCTATCAGCACGAAGTCCGCTTTGGATCCTCTCTGTACCACCCCCCACTTCAGCCCCTCCCCCACTTGCATGTGCACGCTCTCTATCTCAAAAAAAAAAAAAAAAGACGAAATGGTCACAAACATAATGAAATATCTCGTTTTCCAGAATGTACTGTAGCTCTTAAAAGTACAAAGCCTCACTGTGTTAAGTTTTAAGAGCTTTGCAGATAGAGGGATCTCTCTCCCGGTTTAGTGACGGCTCCTGACTTTAGGGTGTTAGAAGGAGTAAAAAGATTTATCTTGGAGAGCTCACTTGTCCATCTGACACCTGCTGTTAGATTGGTCCTTCTCATCACAGTCCGAGCACCTTCTCACTTTGCAGATCTGTTTTCCTGCCCTTGAGTCTGGTTCAATTTCCTTGTTGTCAGCAAGGGGTCAGGTGCTTTAGGTCCTTGTGCAGGGAGCTTCCTTTCACCACCGCACAAGGGCCAGACAACACAGCCCAGGTGGCTGGGTCTGCAGCCTGAGGATGTAACTCTAGGCCCACTGCTGGGTGAGTGACATGGGGGCCCAGGGGACCTGTTCTCTGTCTGCTCTGCCTGCCAGCCAATATATATAACATCCCATTTTCAAACAGCTTTATCAAGGTATAATTTATATACTGTTCACTTCGGAGTATTTTTTTCCAACATTATATTATAAAAAATTTCAGACATATAAGAAAATCAAAAAAGTTTTACAGCGAATACTCATAGATACTGACTGTCTAGGTTCTGTAATATTTTACCCTATTTGCTTTATCACGTTGAGGCTGCATTTTAACATAAAATAAAATCATTTGATCCTGGCCCTCAGAATTTTCTTTCTGGTAGTACAATTACCTTTTCTTTGAATGTTTAATCCTATGGGTTTTATTCCACCTCTGTGATAACCTGGTTATAGTAGTTCCCCCTTATCTAGGGAGTACTTTTCCAAAAGCCCCCATGGATGCCTAAAACCATGGATAGTACCAAACCCTACATATACTATGTTAGTTTCTTATATAGACTTACCTATGATAAGTTTATTTTATAAGCTGGGCGCAAGGTAAGAGATTAACAACACTAACAATAAAAAAGAGCAGTTCTAACAGTATACTATAATAAAAGTTACATGAATGTCTTCTCTCTCAGAACATCTTATTGTACTGTGCTCACCCTTCTGGTGATGATGCGAGACACTAAAGTGTCTACCTCATGAGATGAAGTGAGGTGGATCACGTGGGCGTTGTGGTGTAGCGGTAGGCTACTGTTGACCTGACAGGAGTTCAGAAGGAGGATCATCTGCTTCTAGACCAGGGCAACTGAAACTGTGGAAAGCAAAACCACAGATAAGGGGTGGGGGGTGGGGCTACTACTGTATTTAATGGGAGGTAACAATACTTAGATTGCTGCTACTTTAGCCACCCAGCCAGTGACAGAAGCCCCTAGTGATCCCCTGTGGGACACCGAGTCACGAGAATGGGATTTTGCCTCTGCTTGCCCCAGTTCAGGAAACTGGAACCCCCGGGGGTTACATAACAGCTGTGACTTCTGTTGGGACCTGTTGGAACTCGTCAGATGTAACAGCATGTGCCAGGTTCTTTGGGAAGTTGAATAAAATCTCAAATGTATTGACAGTAGCTCATCTTTGTTGACTCTACAGAATAAAAAGGGCACAGAGTTGCTGCTTGGGGTGGATGCTCTGGGGCTTCACATCTATGAGCCTGAGAACAGGCTGACCCCCAAGATCTCCTTCCCGTGGAATGAAATCCGAAACATCTCGTACAGCGACAAGGAGGTAGGACAGGCCCCGCGTGCAGACACACCAGCAGCCCAGCTGCCAGCCTCTCCCCATCCTCCTCCTCGCTGGACTTATTGTTATCAGTAAAATCCTTTAATCCCCAGGCTTTGGGTTTGGGTTGTTGTTTTCTGTTTACAGAACAGTATTGGCATCCTGTTTTCAAGTAGCATCACTAAACCCCCCTCCTGACTAACAAGAGGCTGGGAAGCTCAACTTGTCAAGACTAAACCCCAAAGAACAGTAAACCAACCAGAAAGTAACCTTTTCTTATTACTTGCCTTTCTATTTCTGGTGAGAAATTCTGTTTGTGTTTTTAAATGTGTACTTTCAACCATTTTTCGTGTCCAGTGTTTGATACATGGGGTGGAGATACCTATCTAAGTATTTATCCCCACGTGTATATACATGTCTGTCCCTCTCTCTCTCTCTCTCTCTCTCTCTCTCTCTCTCTCTCTCTCTCTCCCCGTGAGGATATAATTAAGGATGCCAGGCTAACTGCTTATGAGAATTCGAGAATAATTAAGTTTGAATAACTTGGCAGAACGCTCTTAAGTTAGAAGTCAGATGTTTCTATACCGGATGGTGATCTTTCCCAAACACTGTAACCTTATGTTCGATCGTTCACTCCTTCATTCTTTGTTAATTTTAAAGGAATTATCAAGCATCTGCTTTGTGTTAGGTTTCGTAGGGGAAACAAAGATGTAGAAAAGCCAGTCTCAGCGTTCAGGGAAGCTACAGTCCAGCAAGGACCGGACTGCTGTGAGATAGGCCTGTAGTGCAAGGGACTGATGACACACGTAATGAGGACTCGGTGCTTTTCCGATTTCCCACTTCTGAGCACTCAGCCCGACTCTGGTTCCCTCCTCCTGAGAACATGCTGCAAGAGTAGGGGCCGGGCTTGGGGTATCTGTGTTGCATCAGGAAGCGAAGATATGGAGGGACCAGGTGACTTGGTCATTGGTGAAGGGAATAGCAGGGGCTGAGCTCCTTGCTCCCCAGAGCCATAGCCCTGGGGGCGCTTTTCTGGTGCGGGGCGCCGAGTGTGCGTCCTGAGAGCACAGGGTACTGGGCAGAGGGCAGCAGCCCGGACGACGGTGCTCAGTGACACACAACTGGGATGCTGAGTGTGGAGTGAGGAACAGCGATGGCTCGTGTTGCTGCCTGCAGAGCCCCCACCCTGGGCAGATTTCCTGTTTTCCCCTCCCTGGTGGCAACTCGAGAAAGGGAACACCAGGCTCCTGGTTTCCAACACGTGGTTGAGATCTACTCGACTGCGCTTGATGAGACAGATTGAGCTTCTTAATTCAAAACATTCTGGCTCTGATTTTTTTTGTGAAGTAGCCCAGAAAAGGAGCATTTAACTATTTCTTTTTAAAAATATTTAAATTGGAAGCCCCGCATGACCTAAAGTAGTAGGTATGCTATGGCACAGTAGTTTTTCATCTCTAATTTCATAAAGTCTGTTTACTGCATATCCACACATTTGTGGGCTAAAGGCTCCCAAAACGCTCGTTCTTCACAGAACCCGAGGAGTAAAGTCTCCCCTAGTACAGCCTGACACAATAAAGTCTAATATACCCTCTCCAGGGGCAGGGCGCCATCGTGTTCCATCATGTCAATAACCCGTGCAGTAAGAGGACCTCAAGCTGACTTGACATAATAGGAAGTAGTCTTAGTAGTTATGCATGACAGCCATGCTGTCAAAACAGAAATGTTGGTTTATTTTAAGTGATCCATTGATTCTTTGTGCACGTCCCGGCAAAGCCTGTGGTTTCCCCACTACTTGTGGCTTCCCACTGACAGCTCCGGGGCTTGACTTCAAAGCCAAAAATAAGCCCACAAAATTCACGAATAGCAACTCACACGAGAGCAGTAGTGCTCCTAAGTTAGCTTGACCAAAAGCTGACCAAAGGATCGTTTTCTGTCCTCAGTGTGCTGACCCCTCCTTCCTTGGACAGTATAACATGCGGAAAAAAAAAAATACCCAAGAATACATCTTTCCAAATGTATTCATCTGCTGAGCACATCTTTCTCGGGAATAGATACCCATTTTCTAAGTGCATCTTTGAAATGGAGGATCTGTCCCGTCTAATCAGGAGTGGTTGAGAACAGCAATTGTCATTTGTTCTTTAAATGCTTCCCTGCCTGTGGTCTGGCCCTGGGGTCCCCTACTTGGCTACCACCCTGTCCTGACCATTCATCTTTCTCTCCCCTTTGATTTTGAGAGCAGTTTCCCTCTTCTACCTCGGTCTGTTCTTCTTCACACCTTATTCCTTTTATTAACAGCTTTCATCTGATAATCCCCATGTTCAGAAACCTGTGGTGAAAACCTGTGTGCTGTCACATCAAGCCCAACCCCCTCTGACTGTCTATCCCCCAGCCTACCCCTACCTTCCTCCCAGTCTGAGCCCCTGATATCATCTTAGTCATCAGATAGCTAATAACACCAAACACACACACACACACACACACACAGAGACAACACACACACTGCTTATTTCCATATCTCTGCCTCATTTCTGTCATTTGCCCTGCCTTGAATGGCCCTCTAGCCCACCTTTTAGCTCCTCTATCATATTCTTTTGTCTATGACCAGCTGAAGTTCCCCGCCTACTTATGGTAGATCCACTCTGAACCCTCACAGCATTTGTGATTTTGTCCCACCCAATGAGGTGCTGAGAGATGATGTAATTTCTCAAGTAACTGCAGCCGTGAGTCCAGTGCCAGCTAAGTTGTGAGCTTCCCGAAGGCAGAACTGGGCCTGGTACTCCGCAGCGGGCTTCCCAGCATTGGCCTCATGGTCAGGCCCATCAGGGGTCCATAGTTCAGGTGTCCAAGCCTAAGATGGTGCCGATAGCACCCCTTCCAGGATCCTGACCTCCCACAGCCCCAGTCTCAGTGCCCTCAGCAGCTTCTAAGCCACAGTGGGTTAGTGCCCGCGCACCAGGAAGCCAGGACAAGGCACAGCCTTGTGCTGGATCTTTGCCAGTGTGGTTGCTGCTTTTGTGGAATTTCCTGGTTGGTGCTAACACTCCCAAGTGGTCAGGCTGAAACTTTTTTTGCTGCTTTCTTTCAGTTTACTATTAAACCATTGGATAAGAAAATTGATGTCTTCAAATTTAACTCCTTAAAGCTTCGTGTTAATAAGCTGGTAAGTTGAGATTCTAGTTTTTGTTACTGATAACTGTGGCTTTTTTGAGAAACTGAGCACCTTTCTTTGAGAGAGTATCAGAGTGACCTCTTGTGAGGTGCAGAGTGCTAGGTCGCTCACTTGTTCCATGCTTTGCCAATAGACCTTGAAAGACTCTTCCCTTTAGCTTAACCTAACAAGTCAAACCTAAATGTAATGTGGAATTTTAAAAAAGTATTTTTATGAAAGTACCTAACATATATAAAAGGACAAATCTAATGTGTAGAAGGTATAAAGAGTGACAAAAAGGGGCAGCTGGGTGGCTCAGTTGGTTCAGCGTCCGACTTTGGCTCAGGTCATGATTTCACCATTCATGGGTTCAGGAGGCCCCACATCGGGCTCGCTGCTGTCAGTGCAGAGCCTGCTTCAGATCCTCTTTTCCCCCCACTCTCTCTCTCTGCCCCTCCCCTGCTGTGCTCTCTCTCAAAAACAAACAAACATTTAAAAAATAGCTATACACCCACTACCCAGCTTTAAGAAACCACACACTCTGATACTGTTAAAACCCCCATGTTAGCATCTTGCTGGTTTCCCCTGCCTCCTCCCCAAGGGCGATCACTGTTCTGAGCCAGGTGCTCATTATTCACTTGCTTTTCCTCAGAAGTTTATTTCCTAGACAGCAGAATGAATGTACTAGTAAATTTTGTGTACTTTTGACTTAAGTGCTATCAACTGTCTATGCTTTTCTGTCACTCTTTTGATACATTGTTTTCTGAAATGTGTCTATGTTGATGCTTAAGAAGATGATCCCTCTATTTTCACTGTTGTATAGTATTCCATTGTGTGCAGATAAATATACCTACATATACATAAAACAATACATATAGAGATATATGTTTCTCATATATGTGTGTGTCATTCTTCTATTAATGAATGATGAAGTGCTTTCAACTTCTCTGCCATTTTAACAAGGCTGTTACGAACATTCTCATACCTGTCTTCTGCTACACACGGCCATAGATAGTGTCTACGTAAGAGTACAAGTGCAGGGCTGTAGTGTATGCCCAAATTCAAGATAAAGCCATTGGTTTTCCAAAGGAGGTGAATTAATTTACAGATGCGGTGCAGTAGATGAGACTTCCTTTTGCTTTATGTTTTCTGTACTTGCCTTTAAAATTGTTTGACATATGTTGTACATATGAAATGGAGTCTCAGTGTCATATAAATGAGCATCTTTATATTTACTAATGAAGTTGAACATCTTTTTGTATATATTTTGGCCAAGCTTCTTGTCTCTTTTGTCAAATAATTATTTCATGTCCTTTGGCCATTTTTCTCTGGATTGTTTGTATTCTTTATTGATTATATCATTTCTGAGCTTGTGGCTTATTTTTCCTCCTTTTTAATGTCTTAACAAACAAAGAATGGATTTTAACATGGACAAATGTATACATCTTTCCCTTAATCATTTGTGCTGTTTGTGTCTTGTTTGACATCTTTCCTTATCCTCTGATCATAAAGATATTCTAGGCTTGATTTTGGCTCGATCTCACAGTTCCTGAGTTTGAACCCCACATTGGGCTCTGTGCTGACAGCATGGGGCCTACTTGTGATTCTTTCTCTCTCCCTCCTACTCTCTCTGTCTCTCAAAATAAGTTACACTTTAAAAAAAAGATTCTTCTATATTCTTTTCTAAAAACTTTAAGGGTTCAGTCTTTGTCTTTAATCCACCTGGAGTTGATTTTTGTGTGCGGTGTAAGGGAGAGATCCAGCTTCTTCAATTTCTTGGGTTTTGTTCTTTTTTTTTTTTGTTTTGTTGTTGTTGTTGTTTTTACTTTTTTTTTTAAAGTAATCTCTATACCTAACATGGGGCTTGAACTCATGACCCCAAGAACAAGCATAGCATGCTCTACCTACTGAGCCAACCAGGTGCCCCCAGCTTATGTTTAACTGTTTAGTTACTTATTTAGAGAGAGAGGCAGAGAGAGAGTCCTAAGTAGACTCAGCGCTGTCAGCACAGAGCCTGATGCTTGAACTCATGATTCATGAGATCATGACCTGAGCCAAAACCAAGAGTTGGACACTTAACCAACTGAACCCCCAGGTGCCCATGTAATGCCATATCTTAACTTAGGAGAATAAGATGCATCCAGAAGACACGCCTCCCCTCACCTGTGACTTGGGCCCCTTGGCATACTGGAGGCCTGTCTCCAGAGCCAAGAACGCTGGAGGCTGTTAGCAGGGAGGGCCTTGCTGTATCTTGGAGTGAGAGCTGCACTTTGCTCCTTAGGTTGCCTGCTGCCCCCAAGAGCCCTCAGACAAAGGTGCTGTAGCCCTGGTGAGCTGGGAGGCAGCGAAATACATTTGGGGTTTAACGTTTTTCCTGCTTCCATGGCCACAGATTCTCCAGCTCTGTATTGGGAACCATGACCTTTTTATGAGGAGAAGGAAGGCCGATTCTTTGGAAGTTCAGCAGATGAAAGCCCAAGCCAGGGAGGAGAAGGCTAGAAAGCAGGTGAGCAAGACTGTCTGAACCACTGTTGTTGCTGCCTCTTGATCTTGGCTTGGGAGGTAAGGAGCGGCCATAGGCTGACAGGTGTCATTTGGCAATGGACATACCTTCTCTTGTTTTATCCCTGTTGCATCTTTACTGGCCGATGCCCAGCTGGTGTGTCTGGTCTGCAAATGAGGAATAAATTCTAATAGCATATCTAAAAGAAACATCTCTAGTTATTTCCCCACTTAAGTGAAGTGTGATTAATGCAGGTTTGGGAAGAGATAGTCAAGCTTGCGACTGTCCATCCATCCATCCATCCGCCTAGCTGACTCGCTTTTTTTTCCCTGCTGGTCTCCTTTGCCCAGCCTTGTCCTTTTCTAATTAGAAGGTGATAGAATGCATGACAGCATCTCATGCTTGCCGAGGGAATGCTAATTAGACTTCGGCCACATGTCCCCGCCACAGGTCAGCCCAGGCGGCATATTGCCTGTGGCGGCAGGTGTCAGGAGAGCATATTCGAAGACTGAACAGTCCGCATTGTTGTTTTCTACTCATAAAGCATCTTGGCTCACCAAAGTCCATACAACTAATCTGAGCCTGCTTCTGAGAATATCCACTGTCGGTTTGGACTAACTCCTAGACAGAGTAGCAGCAGCTGCAATCAGCTGCCCGCAGGACTCGCGGGCTCAGAGGAGTAATCATTACTCTGCGCGCAGCTCTCTGATGTGGGTACTCCGGCGAGGCTGGCTCCTTGCCCTGAGATTTACAATGAAATGCCCAGTTTGATCCAGCGCGCTTTCAGGGCTCCCGTCTCTTTGCTCTCTGAGACGGCAGACTATAGATGTGCTGTTTGGGATGCTTTGGCGGCCAGGCTGACGGAATGGGTTTTGTCAAAGAAATCCTCCTGAGCCAGCACAGGTTTAAGTAGCAACTTCAAGAAAAGCCTTCTTTGACCTCTTTTCAGCTGAGCAAAGCTTAGGAGTGAGAGATCTGAAAACGGCAATGAGTGCGTAGGTGTCAGTACTGTGCCAGAGGAGAGTATGCATACACCCCACACCTGCAGTGCCTGTGGACCAGCAGAGGCACAGCCCTGGCACCTGGCACCCGCAGACCAGGCCTCTGTGGCCCAGTAGTACAGACACTGACCTTGGAACCAGATGTGAGACTTAGTATGTGACCTTAGTAGATGACTTATCTTCCAGATCTCAGTTTTCTCATCTGTCAAGTGGAGCTAATGGTATGCCTTCTCTGTCTCAGTTCAAAGGACACATTGCATCTGAAAGCCTTTGTGAACTTAAACCACCTTGCAAACAAGAGGTCCTTATTATTGGGTGGAGGTCTAGGGAGAAGTGCAGTGCTGGGAATGGAAGGGGGTTGCCTGTGCTTTTTTCAAGGGGAGAATAATAGAGATGCAGTAATCCACCTAATGGAAAGTGTAATGCAGTGGAAATTAGGGAACAGATTGGCCAAGCTTTTCACTGACCTCCAAGGGAAAAACTGGAGAAGAATTTACAGTATTTTATTGCTTATCTTTGCATTATTCCTTCGAAGCCCAATGCCTTTTTTTTTTTTTTTTTAAATCTTGGCTCAGTGTTTACAAAAGGCAGCAGTCTTAAGAATCTTGGGCTTGGGAGAAGATTGAAGCAAGAAGTAATTAAATGTGCTCTATTTAAGGAAGAAAATAGTACAGTGGTCACTTCTGGCTTCTGCTTTCTGAACTCAGTTAACACGCTAGGATCACAGAGAATAGTGCTTGTCCTGTGCTCATTCCCCTTATTAAGCTCTGCATGTGGCCCAATTAATACAGTGATCCAGAAGGCATGGGAGGTGGCAGTGGCTTCGTACCAGTGCCTTAAGGACAGGGGGCCGTGTTCCCTGCTCGGCTCCCTCCTGTCGCAGGCCTGGCTGGGAACTGCCTCTGCGTGTGGCTGGGAGCCTGTGCTGTAGGGCTGCGGCTTCCCCCTGTGAAACACAATGTGTGAACTACCAATGCCTCACGCAGAACGATTCCATCTTCTCTGTGGGTCAGAGGCAGGAGTGATTGTGGATGAAATTAGAGAGGTGGGAGGGGTCCGTGTGGGTGAGAAACGGCAGGGTGGCTCGTCCAACCAGAGAAGGCGGTCTGTTTCTGGGGCTCCGTCTCAGGGAGAAGGAACCTGCGTTGTGTCCTGTCCGCTGCAGGGCAGAGCCACGTGAAGTCTTCCAACAAAAAGGGATATTGGCAGGGTAGCCATTTCAGCACCCAGTGTGTAAGAATGCCTCCTTCGATCCAGGTGGACCTGGCAGGCCTGGCTTTTTTGTTGTTTTGTTTGTTCCCTCACCTCTAGATGGTTTTTCAAGGGACACAGCTTTTAATTCTCCAGCTGGTTTTGAAGGACAGAGGGTGGTAGATGACAAGAATGACACTAGCAACTTAAAGGGGAGAAGAGGGTCTCCTTGGGGGGGGACTCCGGACACTGGGGGTTCTAGGACCCTTGTGGCAGGGTAGGTCCTGAGCCCCATGACTCTGTTCCCCCCCAGATGGAGCGGCAGCGCCTTGCTCGAGAGAAGCAGATGAGGGAGGAGGCTGAGCGCACAAGGGATGAGTTGGAGAGGAGGCTGCTGCAGATGAAAGAAGAGGCAACAATGGCCAACGAAGCACTGGTGATTTCTGGGGGAGTCTGGGTCCTAGGAGGCTACATGGGGATTCCCTCGCGGTTTGGGTAGGCCTCCTGTGGACCACAGATCAGTAACATTTGCTTTGGCATTTCAGCTAAAAAAAAAAAAAAAAAATCGGTGCCTTTTCTTTCCACCCGTGACTTGCCTTTAAAGCAGGGCCTCTCTGCTGACCCTGGGGCCAGATCACCGTCTGTGATGGGAGCTGTCCTGTGCCTCGGAGGACGGTTAGCAGTGTCCCTGACCCCTACCCCCTAGATGCCACTAGTACCACCTTACCCTTGATTTGTGACAATCCAAAATGTCTCCAGACATAGTTATGTGTCTTCCACTGGTTTGAACCATGGATTTAAAGGGAAAAGCCTCAGCTCAAGTGGTACTCAAAAAAGGTGCTTTCTTGTTGCTCCCCATGGGTGGAACTTTCTGAAAAGTTGAGGGTGTGGTCGTCTGGCCCTTGCCAGAGTTTCATCTGACGGGTCATTCGGTGGCAAAGCCCCAGGGAGTCCGAGGCTCTGGTTCTTGCTGACCTTAGTGTCTGAGGCCAGATCTGGGTGGGATGACAGGCACATGATCGATCCCCATCCCAGCTGACAGCCCCCTTCTTTCCAGATGCGGTCTGAGGAGACAGCTGACCTGTTGGCGGAAAAGGCCCAAATCACTGAGGAGGAGGCAAAACTCCTGGCGCAGAAGGCCGCGGAGGCCGAACAGGAAATGCAGCGCATCAAGGCCACAGCCATTCGGACGGAAGAAGAGAAGCGCCTGATGGAGCAGAAGGTGCTGGAGGCCGAGGTGCTGGCACTGAAGATGGCTGAGGAGTCAGAGAGGAGGTTAGAGGTGGGGAGTCCGGGGCACTGGGGCCCAGGCAAGGGGTTGTTCAGCCATAGCCTGGCCCCGAGGCAGAGCTTCACTGCGTTTGTCCACAAGCTGCTTCTACATTTTCTGGGGCGGGGGGGTGCCCCTCCCTTGACAGGCTGGTGAGGACTGGTACTTAAGCTGGTGTGGGCTTTGGGGACTGGGGTTAGTGGAAGGGCTCAGGACACGGTTCTCTTGTCTAGTGGGCCTCTGGTCATGCTTGTGTCAGTGATAAGCCGCCATCCCTCTGATAGCTATGTTTGCAGGAACGTCATCAAGCACGTCCGCAGACTGCTTTTAGCTGAGGAGCTCTAAGGAGGCTCTTCTTACATTTAAAAAATGTGGCTTTTTTCCCTTTTTGTTTAGGGGACATGTGGGGAGACAGCTGCTATTTACCTTTAACGAAGTAACGAGGAACCCGCTTCCCTCAGCCATTCTTGGTGCTGAGGCTCCCGAGACAGATGGGAAGGCCGGGGTCCTCTCTGTGGCCAAGATGCACCAGCTCATGACCAGGTTGAAGGATGGAACTGTAGTTTCTACTTTTCAAAGACTATTCTAGGCTCTGGGTTGTTCTGGTCCTGCAGCCTTCAGATAAACACTGGCACATTCCCCACAGCATCTGGCTCTTTTGATTTAGAACACCTGAATTTGGGTTTTTGCTACCAAGGTGCATTCACTACAGTTTCCTCTGCGCTTTCTGCATGTTGTTCTGGGAATAGTTCTTTGTTTCCTGCCCTGTCCTGGCCCCCTTTCTTTCTGTGTGTGGGTCACTTCCCTCCAGACCGATGTACGTTGGACCTGGCTCCCTGGGTCCTGTGTCTTGCAGGGTGAGGAGCGAGGCCCTCAACGTTGCTGCTCGTTTTCTTGCCGGAGGTTGGCCCTGGCTGGCAGCTGTTTTACTCGGGGGCTGAGAAGAATCCATTCCCTTGGGGCGCCTGGGTGGCTCAGGGTTAAGCGTCCGGCTTCAGCTCAGGTCCTGATCTCACGGTTCGTGGGTTCGAGCCCCGCATCAGGCTCTGTGCTGACAGCTAGTTCAGAGCCTGGAGCCTGCTTTGGATTCTGTGTCTCCCTCTGTCTCTGACCTCCCCCCCGCTCATGCTCTCTTTGTCTCTCAAAAATAAATAATAAACATTTAAAAAATTTTTAAAAAATAATCCATTCTCTCACATTCTGCCCTTCGTGATCCGATATAAGACCTTTGATTCATGTACTGTATGTTTGCCCAGCTCACCCTCACCCAGCTGTTAAGCAGGAGAAGCTGCTGACCCCTCCCCCCTCCTCTCTCTCTATCAATTGCAAAGGTTTGAACTTGACTCCTTCCCAGCAGCTTCCCTGCTCTTCCCATTTAGACTTACCATTGTAGAGAACAGTGCTCAGGAGTGTTGTCCTTGCTATGGAAGCTCTGATGTTCACGTCAGTGTCTCCACCCACCTCAGGTCCCTCCTCTCCAGGGGGACTGTGGAAAGAGGGCTCTCTTTCTTCCACCTGTCACCTTCGTGGAACTGATGGCTCCTCCTTTCCTTGCAGGGCCAAGGAGGCAGATCAGCTAAAGCAGGACCTGCAGGAGGCCCGCGAGGCAGAGCGAAGAGCCAAGCAAAAGCTCCTGGAAATCACCACCAAGCCCACATACCCGGTGAGCCTGGCTGGGGGCTGCCAGCCTGCAGGTGCTTCAGACCTTGTAGCCTTCCCTTCCCTCCCAGCCCTTTGGTGCCCCTGGTGATGCCACAGCAGAATGAGTGATGCAGCTGAGGAAGGGGTAGCAGGCCTGGTTTGCCATTGGCCTTGGACTAGTCACCTCTCTGCTTGCCTAGATAGCAGGCAATGGGGCCTTCCCTAGCTCTGAAATGTTTTTCTTATCCAAAGATTTTTGTTTTTACGTTCATTTATTATTTCTGAGAGAGAGCAAGAGAGCAAAAACAGGGGAAGGGCAGAGAAGGGGAGACAAAGAATCTGAGGTGGGCTCCAGGCTCTAAGCTATCAGCACGGAGCTCGACATGGGGCTTGAACTCACAAAGCGCAAGATCATGACCTGTGCTGAAGTCGGATGCTTAACTGACTGAGCCACCCGGGCGTCCATGTTTTTCTTATTCTAAATGATATAGTCCTAAATTATTCTCAAGAGATGATAGCTGCTGCTGCTGCTGCTGCTTTTTGAGAGAGCGAGGTCACAAGTGAGTGAGGGGCAGAGAGAGAGAGAAAAGTGGGGCTCACTTGGGGCCTGTGTTTTACTGGAAGCGGGGCTCATGTTCACCCACTGTGGGACTTGAATTCACAAACTATGAGATCATGACCTAAGCTGAAGACAGATGCCACCCAGGCACCTGAGACGATAGCTTCTTGATGCCAAGCTGAATGTAACCTCCAACTGCTTCTGTATAACTGTGCCATCGTTGTAGCTCTGGGCAGGGGTACTCTGTATACCTCAGGGTAAACTATTGCCACGTAAGAACCATTTTCCAAACTCAATTTTGTTTTTATTTATAGTTTATCTTCAAGTTGGTTTTCATATAACACCTAGTGCTCATCCCAACAAGTTCCCTCCTCCATACCCATCACCCATTTTCCCCTCTCGCCAACCCTCATCAACCCTCAGTTTGTTCTCAGTATTTAAGAGTCTCTTATGGTTTGCCTCCCTCCCTCTCCTTAATTATTTTTTTCCCTTCCCCTCCCCCATGGTCCTTCGTTAAGTTTCTCCTGTTCCACATATGAGTGAAACATATGGTATCTGTCCTCTGCCTGACTTATTTCAAACTCCATTTTGGGACAAGGAGGCAGACTTCAATTAAACAGGGTCACACCATGAATAGACAAGCCTTTTCCCTTCCCTTCCTCTGTGCATTCAATTCAGCAAACTGTTCTGTTCCATATAATACCAGGCACCTGGATGGCTCAGTGGGTTAAGTGTCCAACTCTTGGTTTCAGCTTGGGTCATGACGTCACAGGTTTGTGGGTTCATGCCCTGTGTCGGGCTCTGCGCTGACCACGTGGAACTTGCTTGGGATTCTTTCTCCTCCTCTCTCTCTGCCCTTCCCCTGCCTCTATCTCTCTGAAGTAGATAAATAAACTTAAAAAAATAATGCAAGGCAGATGCAGTCTCTGTACAGACAGGGTGCACAGGGGCCCATAGGAGAACATAGCCCAGCTTTAGGGGCAGGAGAGGCATAGGGTGGTACCTGCCCTGGCTCTCAAAGGGTAAGGAGGAACCAGCCAGGTGGGAAAGAGACTGTAGGGTATTCTCAGCCAGTGCACAGATGTGTGCACTGCACACTCACACGGCATGCGGCCAAGAGGCACACAGGGCACAGACATGTAAGCTGCCCAGGATTTGAGGTGGGGGGAAATGTGAGTGGTTTGCTATTGTCATCTATCCCGGTTATCTATTACTACGTGACAGGCCACCCCCAAGCTAGCTATACAGCTTAAAACAGCCATTTGTTTTTCTCTCTCATGGCTTGGTGCATTGATTGGGCTGAAGGTCCTTCCTCAGAATCTCTGAGGCGGTCCCAGATGGCAGCCAAGACTGGAGTCATCTGAGGGCTCATCTGGATTGGGCATCTGAGATACGAGTGATTTTAAAGTAAATACTGGGGCGAGGCACCTGGCTAGTTCGGTAGGTAGAGCGTGCAACTCTTGGCCTAAAAACAGGTTGGTAGGTAGGTAGAATAAAACAAAGCAGACACTGGAGCAAACTTCGTATGCTCTTCAAACAGTGAATAAACAAATACATCCTGGAGGAGCTCATTCGTATCAGCCTTTTACTCCTATTTCGTGGTATAGATGGATTGTCATTCATCTAAGCAGTCCCCTATGGATGGGTATTTAGTCTGTTTTCTTCTGCAGTTGTGAACAAAACTGCGGAAAATATCCCTGAGCATAAATCTTCGCACATACGGCGAATGTACTGGTAGAATAAATTGTCATAAATAGAAGCGCGGGGTCAGATTTTCCATCGAGATGCTCTCCAGAGAGGTTGTAGCAGTGTCTGTTCTCACCCACAGTGCAGCACTCAGCGCCCATCTTTTCGGAGATTTTGATGAGGTATAACATCCATACAGGGAAGTGCCCAAATTATAACTGTACAGCTTGATGAATTCTTGCAAACTCAACACACCCATGCACCCAGCGCCCAAATCAGAAAACAGAACGTTCTAGTACCCCAGAAGCCCCCTCTCAGCACCACCTTCAACACCCACGCAGACAGTCTGCCTCAGGCCTTGTCATCGTCTCAGATGAGCGCTCTGGGCCTCTGCTCTTTCCCAGACGCTGTCCCAGACTCCGCCACGGATCCAAGGGTGAAAGAGAGGCAGATCCTGCCCTTAGGAAACTTGCCAGCGGTAAAAGAAGAAGACACAGCGAAAAGGGATTTTTTTACAGGGTGGAATTAGGGAAGTGCCACCATAGAACCAGAAACACAATGTTAGCGCATAGCAAAGAAAAGAGCTGCCATCTGGCCGAGAGGGATCTAGAAAGGCTTTGGTGAGAAATCCTAGTATTCGAGAAGGGCCCTGAAAGTGAGGTGGCGTATAGGGAGAGAAACAGTTTAAGCAAAGGAGCAGAAACAGTGATGTTCATGATCCGATAGGGCAAATGGTAGGAGAAGCTGGAGAAGTAGATCAGGGCCATATTTATGACCCTTTGTTCTTAGATGAGAAAGTCTTCAAATCTAATTGCTTCAAGCCCTGCTCTGGCTCCATCTTCCAAATCCAAGCCCCTCAGCACACAGGGCAGCCCTTTGTGGTCCCGCCTCCCACCCACCTCACCACGCCGGTCCGCAGACCCTCAGCATCCTTGCCGAGCATTCTCTGCCTTGCCCAGTGCCATGCCTCTTGCCTGGCAAGTCTTTTCCTCTGGCATAGCCTGTGCTGCCATCAGAAGCAGCATCTCTTATAGCACACCCTCTCCAGCTCCCTGGCCTCTGTTCACTCCCTGGCTGTAGTGTCTGCCTTACTTAACAGTGATGATCTGTGAGCACCTTTGTTTACTGAACAATTCGGCTGCTCAGAGCCAGGGACCCTGTCTTGTTCTCTGCATCTCCAGCTCCTAGCCTGGGGCTTAAGGGCTTCCTCAACAAAGAAGTGAGTGGGAGTTTGTGTTTAATTTGGCTGAGCATGAAGAGCTGGCAAAGGTTTGAGGGAAGAGGAATGACTTGGCTGGATTTGCAATCCTTGGGGCAGATCACCTGGCAGCAGCCAGTGTGGGTAGATGGGGAACGGGAGAGACCGGGGAAACAGTGGTAACATGAGGCCATGGTGGTGCTGGGAGGCAGGGTCTGAGCTGTGCCCATTGTCTCTGTGGCTGCTGGAGGGTCGATCATTAACACAACAGTGATTTATCACTGTTCCCATAGAACCCGAACCTCCTAACCAGACATTTCTTATTCATAGCCCTTGAACCCAATTCCAGCACCATTGCCTCCTGACATACCAAGCTTCAACCTCATTGGTGACAGCCTGTCTTTCGACTTCAAGGATACTGACATGAAGCGGCTTTCCATGGAGATAGAGAAGGAAAAGTACGTAGTCCCCCTGACCTCCATGCTCCCAGCCGGTGAGCTATTGTGGGGTCATCAGGGCTTGGGGAAAGTGGAGGGTCATCACAAGCATCTGTCACTAGCGCCTGCAGGGTTTGCTCTGTATCCACCCCCTGGAGGAAGAATTTCCCCATCAGAAACGAAGGACATCACACCAGCATCCAGTCTTCCAGGATAACAGTGATATATGATTGGTGACCTGGAGTTTATGGGCCTCAAAACCTCCCTACTGTCTCGGACTGGTTGTCCAGGATCTCTGAGTCAGTCAGACTGCTGTTTCGCCTGGCAATAGAGCACATGTAACACAGTAACAGAACTTACTTCCTAGATGTGTCCTCTGGCAGCACTTCCCATATCTAGAACAAGGGTCCAAGAAGAAACTCAGGCTCAAGGCCGAGGAAAGCAAACGTCCAGGTCAGACCGGCCCTGATGCCTTGGGCAGCACTGAGCTGAGCCCCCACATGCCCTGTTCACACCGGCTTCTGCTGTGTTCTCCTCCTTCCTTTCATGGTTGCTGGAAGTGGAGCCGAAGTGGAAAGAAGTCTAACCGAGGTTCCCCTGGATTCCCAACCATACGTCAGTGGGCCAGTCATGCCACAGCTTGCTGGAGAACCATCACAAAAGCTATTGTGCACTGAGTGCATGGGCGTCCAGACTTTTTTTTTTTTAATGTTTATTTTTGAGAGAGAGAGGGAGTGTGTGAGCAGGGGGAGGGGCAGAGAGAGGGGGAGACACAGAATCCGAAGCAGGCTCCAGGCTCTGAGCTGTCAGCACAGAGCCCGACGTGGGGCTTGAACTCACGAACTGTGAGATCATGACCTGAGCCAAAATCGTACACTTAACCAACTGAGCCACCAGGCGCCTCTGTGTGCCTAGGCTTTTTAATGTTTATTTATTTTTGAGAGAGAGAGACAGACTGAGCACAAGCCAGGAAGAGTCAGAGAGAGAAGGAGACACAGAATCCGAAGCAGGCTTCAGGCTCTGAGCTGTTAGCACAGAGCCTGACTGGGGGCTCGAGCTCACGAACCATGAGATCATGACCTGAGCTGAAATCGGATGCTTAACCAACTGAGCCACTCAGGTGCCCCATGTCTGGGCTTTTTAGCTTTGTCTCATTTCATTCCCAGTAACTGACATCAAACTGACACCAGAGGTAGGTTTTGGTGTGACATTTATGAGAACACAGATCTGGAGTGTTTAATGAACTCACCCAGCATCACACAGCTGATGAGCACAAGCCTGTCTGAAGCTTTGTGCTTTCACCTTGTACAGTATCCTTGGGAGAGCTTTCTCAGGACAGTGTCTCCTTGGAGCTCAGTGTGAGCAACCACAAGCCTCTCCGTGGTATCTGTCATCCAAGTTCATCCTCCAGCCTTTCTCCATTGACCAGACATAGTAAGCATTTTGTGGTTGTGATTAGGGAGAGGTTACATCCTGTTCTGTTCTACTTTTTTATAGCTTGTATTTTCTTATCGCCCATGCACATGACATTACCATGCATATGACAGACTCCACATACTAGCCATGGGAATCACTACAGAATGTTCCTTCATGTTTAGTTGCCTGGTTTGCCTGGCTATGACCTTATAGTTGGACATTTTGAGGAAGATTTCCAGATTTTCACCGTCGTAGATACAGTGTATCTACCTGCAGGTGGTGGTGGGAATTTTTCTTCCTGAGGTTGGCTGAGCGAGCTTCCATTCTCTTTAGGAGATGATGTCCCCAAACATGTGGCCACAGCCTAGCAGAAGAGGTTACTTGAATAGAATTCACTTAACCAAGGAGGGCCAGGACAAGGAGATTGTTTTGGATGCCAGGAGTCTTGATTCACAGATTGTTACTCCTGCAGAATTAAAAGCTATCTACTGTAACTGGTATTTGTAGAATACTTTAGAACTAGAGTTTATCAGAGGGCTTTCCTACACTTTATTTAATTCTGACCACAGCCCTGGGTTCATTACCCCAATGTCATGGACAAGGAAACAGATTCAGACCTGTTTAGTGATTGGTCCAGGCTCCCTTGGCCCGGTAGTTGTCTGAGCAGAGACGTGATGGACTCCGTCCAGGCTGCAGACCCTGGATCCCATGTCTCACTGTTGCTGAAGCCGTGACACACTGTGTCCTCTTGCTGGCAGAGTGGAGTACATGGAGAAGAGCAAGCATTTGCAGGAGCAGCTCAATGAACTCAAGACTGAGATTGAGGCCTTGAAACTCAAAGAGAGAGAGACAGCCTTGGATATTCTGCACAATGAGAACTCCGACCGGGGCGGCACCAGCAGCAAGCATAACACCATCAAAAAGGTACCGAGTCTCCTGTCTTCCACTGATCAGGACAGTTATTAATGAAATGTGAGGTTGGCATCTGGTTTCCTCAGTAGCCAAGTCGTTAGACTGTTATCATTTTTTATACGTACTTAGTTGCGGAAAATTTTTAACTCATGCCAGAAAGGAAATTTAATCTGCTAGTGACTGTGAACCCATTGGCTTGATGGAAGGGGAGCCTGTGTTAAAAGCTCCGATGAAATGAATCACTGTTAAGAGACGGGTTTTGATCCATCATTTAGCAGTAAAGCGAGTCTGTCTTTTAAGCCAAGGGGAGTTCTGCCCAGGGAGCTGCCTTACTTCATGAGAAAGCAAAATGAAACGGAGGCTTTTGAGAATGGACTTTCCCTCTAGTCTTTTTGGGTTTTTAAGTGGCAAGAACTATTTTTTTTAAAAAACCCTGTTCTTGCTTTAAAGAAGCCAAATTCTGAATGTTTAACTTTTTTCATACTTGAAAGGAAGTGTCTAGAAGAACGTTAATGTTTTAGAAGGTGAGACTTCATTTGTGTTGCTAGCAGTTTCCGATCATTCTCTACTGATATTTTGAGCGTTCAGGCTTTAGAGAAGGTTAAATTCCATAAATATCAGCCCAAGAGTGTGCTTCTCTCTTCATTGGGCAAGGCGGAAACAGCCTCTCCTACTGGTTTGCTCCTGACTTACATAGCCCAGGGTCAGGCTAATAACTCTAAAAGAGGTGTCATTGAGATGAGACTGTTCATTGAGTTTCGATCATAGTTTATACAAGTTTAATTTTTTACTCTTTACCTTATTCTTTGAAGTGGTCTCCCAGGCTAAGGAGTATCTGTTTTCAGTGGTTAAGCTGCATCTGAAAACTCCAAGGGTTCTGTAGCTACTTGCCATTGCCGATGGGTACAGTCGGGAGCCTCAAATTCCCTCTCTGTACTCCAATTCATTTTGGCATCGGGTAGAGAATTCCTTTTAATAGCATAACTGAAAAGAAGAGGCCTTTCCCCGTTCCACATTCTTCTTTCCTCTGGCTTCCGTTATTTACTGGGTTTCCCTTCCAAAACTAAATTATTAAACAGTTAGAGAAAGGGGAGCTAAGAGTGAGGCCTCAGCCAGTGAGCAGAGAGGTGAAATGATGACTGGGCCAGTGAGCCAGTTAGGCCTTGAAGGAGCTTCTTCCGGTGCCCCCACCCCCGACCCCCGCTCCTGTCCTCAGGCTCCTCATCTGGGCACACGGGAAGGTCTCATCTTTGCTGCTGCTGCTGCTGCGGTGAGCTGGGCCCTCAACCACAAGAACCTGCAGAGCAGAAAGCTGGAGAGACCTGTTTCCAGACCATAAAAACAAACAAATGAAGTCACTTGTCACCATTTCAGGCCTGTCTGAGCATTTTGCAAATGGCACATGTGGCATTTGTTGATATCACAGGGTATGTTTTTGTTTTCTTCATTTTATTTTGCTGGTTTAGCCTCAAGCCCAAGGCAGAAGACCTATCTGCATTTGAGCCCTCAAAGTAGGTTATTCCCAGGTACTCTGTATGTGGTGATGGTTCTACCCTCTGTGATACTAACCCGTGCATGAGCTTGCCTGTCTCTGTCCCTGGGCCATGCTGAGCCCTCCCGAGGCCCGGTGGTGCTGGGTCCTGGCCGCAGCATGCTTTGAGTCGGAGAGCAGGCCTCCATCCCATGGGGTCCAGAAGGCTACCTCGTTCTGAAGAGCATGTCATGGGACTGTAGGACCAGCTGTCCGTCACATCTTATGTCATCGTTGGGCTGGGGATGGTCATGGCTTCTTGTCCAGTGAGGTCTGTCTATAAGTCCTTTGTCTCAGTGGCATAGTCCTTAGATAAATAGCCCTAGCATGGAAATGGGATAGATTTGGTGTCTTTAACTCAAGATCAAGACCTTTCATATGGTGACAGCTTCTAAAGACGCATGGTCACACCTGGCTGTGGAACGAAGGGGCTGTCCGTCCGCATTCACTCATTTGCCTTTAGAGCCTCCCCTTTCTGTACACATCCATTTTCTTTCCAAGTCAAGCAAACCAATAGCACAGGGGTCTGATCTGTAGCCGACCTAAGTGGACCATCTGTCTGTCAGTGCTCCTAAGGCCATTTCTGCTTCAGCTCCTTCACAGCCTGGGGCAGAGCTGTGGTCAGCATAAACTCACATTGGGACAGTTGCCGGCACCCAATAGATGAGCAATCAGTGGTTGTTGAGTGAATTAATGGAATGATTGCTGCCTGCCTTCTGCAACAGTTCATCATCCTCCCAACATGCCTCGGCAGCGGGGAGGATTTATTATGCCCAGTAATAACATAGCATTCTGCCTCTGCTCCTCACCTAATCCCCAGCGTTACACCAGCCAGTGGGCCCACCGACACCTGACAGTCACGTAGGATGTGTCCTTTGGTGTCCTCACCACAGTTTCTGCTGTTAGAGTAAAATAAGCTCATTGGAAGCTTTCTACCAAAAAGTGAGATCTGGCGTAAGATAGACCTTATTTGTGGTTGTTATGCAAGCCAAAGAGGTTAGCTATTAAAGCCCCAGATGGATCTCATTATAAGGTGGATTCTGTCAGTGGTTCCAAGAACCCATAGCATGAACCCCAGTTTGTGTGTGATGCTTTTATTTAGTGGGCTTCTGTTTCTTCAGCTTTCGTACCACACATTGGCATCGGACGCCCCAACACCAAGCAGCGCGTGCTCTGAGCAGGGCAGTATGACCAATACCGGAATTGGGCAGGCCAGGGGAATCATCTGTTCAAGTGGCGACCCCACGGTGCCCAGAGAACCCTGGGGTGGATCCACTTTGGTTTCCTGGATTTTGTGGCTAGCGCAGAGTCCCACAGAAAATCCCTTTTTGTGTCGGCCTCTGCTGTCAGCCATTCCTGCTGATGCCATACCATTCCACCTTGATATGGTTTTATCTGTCTTTTTTCTGTAGTGATTCAGAACATTTTGATTCTTCAGGGGCCTGATTTTGACCGCCAGTTCTCACTGAGCTCTTATTATAGACAAATGAGGTTTGATTTGTAGTCAGATTTGTACCGCTCCGAGGACATTTACAGAAGCCTTTTTTTTTTTTTAACGTTTTGATGTGAACTTATTTTCAAAGCAGGCTGCCAGATTCCAGTTAATCAAGAATTCTGATTACTCAAGGGTTAACAAAAGAATGGACTTGGCTTTTAATGATAGCTGGACTTATCTCAGCATTACTAGATTAAATAGTGGCAGTTTTTGCTACACTTGAAGCTTGATTCCCTTTCCATTTTCTGGACTTTGGTGGTTCCCCGGGTCCAGTGACTAAGCCCGGTAGCCAAGCAGCGATCATCCACCTGCCTGTGCTGGGGTAGCTCTGGGGCTGTGCCTGCTGCAGTCAGGGCAGAAGTGTGCCTAGTGAAGAGAAGCACCACTGTGGGCTGTGGAAGTGTGGGCACCTACAGTGTGAAGGTCAGAGCTCCATCTACAAAGTCTGGGATGAGAAATGCAGAGGCTAGTGGTGACCTGGAGAGTTTCCAGTGTTCTGAGAGCCCATTAATCTTGGTTCACACAAGTCTGCATTGATATTTGTTTTGTTTTTAATGTTTTCTGATCATGGATTTCTTCAAGAAAAGAATGAATGGTTTTACTTACCTACCATGACCCAGGCATGTTCCTTCTCACCTTCAGTACTTTTCTGCCTCACCACGAGGTCCCAGTATCCGACACTGTCTCTGTAGCACCCTCACTTAAGCTAATTCCAGGGATTTACCCTTGGGCTCAGGGGTTAGTTATCACGTTCCTTTGGGAATGCCAAGAGGCTGTCCCATCTGGTTAGCCGAGGTTACCACTGCTCTGCCGCTTGTTTTCTCTATAACTCTTACTTTCTCTTAAAGCCCAGTGTCCTCACTTGAAAAGTGAATAAAATAGTTCTGAACCCCCAAGGACTGTTAGGAGGATTAAAAGAGGTAATACACCTCTTTTACACAGGAAGAGCTCACCAAAGAGTTTCCGTGTGTTTGGAGGTAAAAACTTTGAAAAAGCCAGAATTAACATCACTGGTTCTTTTGCTGTCTGATTTGAGTTTGCAAGGGTATATTTTGCTCCTCTTGCCAATCATAATTCCCCACATTTCCACTTCCCCCAGTTGATCATCAGTGCAACTGGTTTGGCATTTGTATGTGACTCAGAGTAGCACCTCGTGATCAGGAGCCGCTTTTAAGAACCTAGATTCATTTCCTTCTCGGGGGAGTGACAGCAACACATACTCCTGGCCTCCGAGTGTTTTGAGTGAGGGAGTGAGGTCCGGCAGTGAGGCTGGAGTGAAGCGGACACAGGCGTTGTGGGCTTCAGAGCCACAGAGCCGAGGAGTGAGCTGTGGCCAGCTGTGCCGCACACTTTGGAGGCAAAGATGCAGTGCCAGAGCTTGTACATTTCGGGATCTTGCTTTCATCCCCTCTCAGGAGACAAGTTTCACTCCCTGATCCTGAGCTGGTCTGAGTGCCAGCAAATTTGTCATCGTTTTTGTGCCCATGATCTCCAAGGGAGCACAACATTTCAAAGGAAATTGACAGAGGACAAATCGTGAGGGTTGTCTAGCTTAGAAAGCTTATTTTATTAGTAAATGGTTTGAGCCATCAAGGTCCAGCTGTGGTTTCTGCTGGTGGAGGAACAGGAGTGAGAAGCCTTGACAGTTCTCTGAAGCTCTAGCCGCTGCTTGGATCCGGAAGACATAAAAGTCCAATGTCATCTTCAATTTACGCGGACTCCCCTTAGAGACGCAAGGCTGGCGAAGTGAAGTAGAACACCGGGGAAGTGATAAATCACAGGGTGGGATTGAATATGCGTGAAAGGCTTCTCTCACAATTAAAACAAGCACCAGAGCCTCCCTGGTGACCTCTGGTCACCCGCCTCAAAGAGGGCTCTGATTAGTTTCTGATGCTTGTGTGTGGTTAATGTGTTCAGCCCTTCTGTGACCCCGGTCACTGGACCCGAGTTGGCTCTGCCTGCTTTGGAAACTGGGCTTTGTCTGGTGCAGCGTCCTCTGCCCTGACTTAAAGGCAGCGCTCACTGGCTCCCAGCTCCAGAACCTCTCTTTTGTTGTTGTTGAAGGGTGGCAGAGACAGGAGGAGGGAGGAGAAGAATGGGGGGTGGGAGTGGGGTGGGAGCAAGGATTAGCAAGGAGCAGCGGCACTCAGATGTGGATAGGAAATGCGAGGAAGAGATTGCAATGGCAAACTCTTCCCTGCTCTGTAGGAAGCACAGCGAAAGCATTGGGAGGCACAGGCTGGTCTCAGGGAGCCTGCTTTTGCTGGATGTGATGCCTGGGCTCATCCCCAAAGGCCATTCTTACCTGACATGTGCCCCAGCTCGATGTCCAGGCGCCTCTCAACTGGGAGGACTCGCCATTCTCTTGCTTGTTTCTGGTAGCTCTCTAGATAGAAGATTCTGCCAGCCTCTTTTCTGAAAGACCACGACCTAGTTCCTCTTCTTGGTTGGGAGACTTTACCCAGTCAAGCAGTTGCCCTTTGGGGAGGCGTTGGAGAGCCTACAAAACCTGCTTTGCCCTCCTAGGATGTTTTACAACCATTTGGAAGTGCCTGGGGACATTATTGGGCCTTATTTGATGCAGTAAAACATCCCATTTGGTCCCTCAGCACTGAAGATGTGTTTCAGTGCAGCCTTCCTCCAGCACCTGATTTGTTACTGCAACAGTGGGAGGGAAGAGATGGGATGCAAACTCATTCTGCAGGCTCGAGGTTCTGTTCTTATAATCCTTGCCGTGATTTCCCTTCTGATATTGGCAATTTGAAAATGACATCAGCGTGCCTGCACCTTTTTGCTAAGGTACTCAGTGCTCAGAGTACTCTGTAGCTATGAGTTCATCTCTACCTGCCCGGTGAAGTGAATCAGGCTGATTAGTCCATTTTCCAGGTGGAGGGACGGAGTAGCAAAGGGCCCTGCCAGCCTCACACGGGCAGCTCGAGACACGCACACGCCAGTTTCCAGGCATCTTCCTGCTTGAGGTCCCTCAAAGATCAATATACAAAAGAGACTCTCTGGGCTTTCCCTGGCAGATTTCTCTCTAGAGCAGATAAAGTCGCTAATACCAAATTGAATTTATTAATTAGGATGGACTTGGCCTTTCATGCCACCTCTGCTTAGGGATGAGTGCGTGCACAGCTCTCTCCCTGTGCACATCACCAGATGGCATTTGGGTGCAAGCCGTCACTAGCAAGATGGCAGAAACGCTTCACCAGTGTATAGCAACCGTCCCCCTTCACCGGCCTGCCCCCTCCTTGGTTCCAATTCCGAAGGGGGTTGTTGATCACACTCCAAACCAAAGATTATGTTGGAATTTGTTGCTGCTGATTTGGCTGTCACCTTTCTGCTCCAGAGTTGGCTTTCTCCTGGTGGATCCCATGGCCAGAGAATCTGCATGTCCTTTTGAATCTGTGCCCTCCCCCGCTCCTTTATTTTCAATATGTAGTGGCGGACAGGAAGTGTAACATGATTTTAGGGCTTGCATTTCAATTCCACTGCATTTTTATGGGACAAGCAGTGTCTGAGCGCCTGGAGTTATTAGGTTAGTATCTAAAATGGGTTCAGCACTGTGGGTCTTATTGTTTAAAATGAATTAGATGGCCCCCTCCTACCTTCCTTTCTCCTCCCTCGGGATGCGTGGATTGAGGCAAGGCCCCCAGAGACTAGTTGGAGGAATCCTGGTGCTCTGATTAGTTTTGTTCTCCCAGCTTAATGGTAGAGCTTCCTTTCTCTCGTCATTGATAGCCGAAGCGGCTCTGTGTCCTGCCCACCCCCACACCACCCCTTTTTGCTTTAGGAAAGATTATCACAATGCAGCCTTGTGAATCAATTTTCTCTATGTGCTGATGAAAGTGTAATTCATTCTTAATCAAGCAGCCTTGCTGCTGCAGGCTCTGTGCCGGAATACATTTAGTTACCCTCCCATCACTTTGGGAAATGATTCCCCCAAAAGGACTTTTAGAGGAGAGCTGGAAGGAGAGTTGGCAGCCAGCCTGGTGCTGTCTTTTTCCAGCAGGGGGCACTCCTGGGAATGATGCTGGAGGATCTTTTGTAGCTGGCCGTGTTCCCACCCTCCTCCCCCGCCGGGAGGGATTGGGGAGCCTGGTGCTTGTCACTGGTACCTTCCAGGCTTGCAGTCTCCAGACCCTGGAGCCATTTCTCAGGAGTGGGCAGGCTCCAGATCATTGTGTCTTGATGGGCTGCTGAAACACTTGCCCAGTGAACAGGAACCACTTGAGCCTACAGGCCTGGGTTAGGGAGACCCCACTGGGCAGGTCCTACATAGGCTTGAGAGGAGCCAACCTCCTGTCTTTTTAAGCAGACAGATATGTCTCTCGGATCTGAACTGGTTGAGATTGGATGCATGTATCCATGTGGTCACACCACACACGGTTGTGATAGCTTGGAGAGGTATAGCTCTGCCAAGTAGCTCCCTCTCCTGCCCTTTCACAGCCTGGTGGCTGTCACAGACAACTGGCAGTTTGATGGACAAATGCACGAGAGGTGACTCTGCCAGGCTTGTGGTGTCGATGCTGGGCAGGACAAAGGGGACAGGCCCAACAGGTGGATCAGAGCCCCAGTAAGATAAAGACCAAGTTGTATAGGTCTGCAGCAGAGAAAGCAAAGGAAGTTTGTCTCCTCAGAAAGGACTTGGATTAGTGACAGACTTGAACAGCCGGTTCAGTCAAGAGAGAACTTAATTCCTCCTGTATTATTCACACGGCTGATTTTAATCAGATGTGAAGAGACAGCTGGAAGAGAGAAGCGGGTCAGCCCAGTGCCTGGTGAGGAAACTTCATGTTCTTTTAGTCATCTTTAGGGAGCTGGCAAGAGCACTGTGGGATGCAGGCTTTGTGCAGGGCCAGTGTGGCTTACAGCTTCCCAAAGGAGCCGGGCAGGTCTTCCGGGAGCCCCAGCATTGGCCCTTGTCCGTGTGAGTGTTGACCGGTGCGTGGCAGGCACGGTCACTAGCCTTGTCCAGGTGGAGCTCTAGCCTCTTGTCCTCAGAAGGAATCAGAGAAGGTGAACCAGATTCAGGAGGTCCCAGAATGATGCAGCCATTGTCCGCAAGGCCCTGCATGTCTATCCACATCCCAGGCTTTTCTGCTTCACCACCTGCAGAAATTCGGAGGAGACCCTTTGCAGACAAGCCTAGAGCTAGGCCATGGCAAAGTGGTCATGGATCCCACACTGCGTGTACTCGGAGAATTCCGCTTGCTCCTAGAGGCACCGCCGCCCCCACTCCCAGCAAGTCAGGCTAGAGGGCGCAGAGGGTTATTGTTGGATCGCCAAAGAGAGTACAGGGTTGGGGGGGCACTGGGGAGACTGGCTTCAGTTCTCACGGTGTGCCCTGCGGGAGGTGAGGGCCTTCGTCAGGCCATCTCCATGGCACCTTTACTGTGCTGTGAGGAGAGAGCCGGGCCTGTCGCTGAGCAAGAAGGCAGACCAGCCACTGACACGGGTTCACGCGCCTTAGGGCATGGGAGGGCGGCAGGGAAACCAGGACGCTTGTTAGCTGATTTTCATGAGCACACAAAGACCCACAGAGCCAGTTTGTTTTATGAAGGGCTCGCTTTGTGCTTTTTCCTCTGAGCCTTCCCCTTCTCTATTAGGAATACCCCTGCCTGTAGCTGTACTGTAAATGTGACAGTCAGTGAGCTTTCTAGAAACAGCAGGTGGTGATAGCTCCCCACAGGTGAGGGGAGCCAGGCCTAATGCAGCTTGGCAGATGCTGTTGGTGGTGCCTGGGGGCCCCTCCTCACCTCTGCCCCTGGGCTTCTGAGTCCCTGCCCGGAGCAGACCCTCCTCCCCCCACCTGCTTCCCTGCACGAGCTGGCGGGCTCCAGAGGAGGACATCTTGATGTCTAAGATAAAGGACATACTGAGGGGGGAGCAGGCAGAGGCCGTGGTGGGAACTGGAAGGGTTCCAGCCACAGACAGTGTACTTGGGTGGTGATCTTCCCTGACAGCAGGGTCCCTGATGGAATGAGGATCACCAGGAATTGCACAGTAAAGGTAAATGGCAGGGGCAGAGGTAGCCAGCCTAGGCAGTGGTCACGACAGAGGCTCCTAGTGTCCCCAGCATCGGCAGTCACGTCAGCCACCTGTGTCTGGTCGGTCTGCCTGTCCCTGTAGCAGCCTAGTGCCTTATGGAGGATCGTGGTACTCTTTCCTCTTGCCGAGGCCACATGTCTACAGTGCTTTCCTCCTCCTACGTCGCCAGAGTATTTGACTTGGCTCCAAACCTTTCCTCTGGCTGGGGCACCAATTCTGCTCTTGTGAGATAAGAGGTCAGGCCGAGCCCCTGCCGGGCAGCATGGAGTGGGGATCTGGGGAAGCATCTAAAGAGGGTTTGTATCCCAGTGAACACATGCTTGAGTAACTGGAGTCCGGCACTGCCAGAGCTGCCAAAACCTTCCCCTGGCACCTCTAGGGGACAGCCAGCATGCAGCTCGGGTAGAGGATCCAGGAATTCTTGGAGCCAACACTGTATAAATGGGCAGAAGGCTCTCGGAGGCCCCCACAGCCTGGGCTTCCTGCCTGGGGAAGTGGCCAGGCCTCTTGGGGCCATCCTCTCGCCCTGCCTCAGAGGCCATGATGGTCAGCACAGGGCATGCCCCTGCCTTCTCCTGCTCCCCCTCTAGCCTACACTCTGCTCTATGCCCCTACTGGAAGGAGAGGAGCCAGAGCGGGGGTTAGGGGAAGAAACATGATGCTGCAATTGGTGCTGGCAGCTGTTGGGTTCTCCATGAGCATCAGGCATGGTGCTGACTGCTTTGTGGAGCTTCCCAGTTACCCTGCACGTGCCCCTGTGAGGAAGAGGTGCCACTGCCCCCACTTCACTGTAGGCAGCTGAGGCCACAGTGAGTGAGTGACCTGCCCAGGACCCCCCAGCTGGTCAGCGGCTTTGGGTCAGGCAGCCAGGCTGGGCCTATCTGTGACTCAGTGTGTGGAAGGGCTGTGGGCATCTCCCTGCCACCTGTTGGTGCCCCCCCCCCAGGACCCCACCAGAGGTCTTCTCTGGGAGCGTGAGAGAGACCTAAGCGGAGACATTGGGTTTTACACCTTTTGATTTAAACTCTCCCGCAAGAGGATTTTGTCCCAGTGATTTCTAGGTTCTCTCTCTTTCCCGGTTGCCATCACAAGTCCCATTACCACAGAACATAACCCCCCGGACCGTTCTCCTCTGACTGCATTTAGAGAGAAAACCATCCAAACCTGGCTCCCTTCTAGAGTGAGTTCCATTTAAGCAAAGAAATGAAAGTCCTCTCCTTTCCCATTAGAGCTGGGCTTTCCAGAGGGCTTCTGAAATTGGTTCCACTGACGAAGACAGCCCACCCGCTTCCCTGCACTCAGCTTGTTAGTCAGGAACTTCAAGGCCACAAGATTTGGCAGAGTTTAAAGAGCCAGCTCTCAAGCTGTCTCATTTGAGCACACTGATGCTGTCTGTGTTTGATGGAGAAGGAATTGGTTTTGAGCTTTTGAGAGGCGAGATGGTACCAAGGACTTTTAGAGTTAGAGACTGCCAGAGGTCCAGGAAATGACCCAGCCCGTTCAGCCCATTCCATGATTTAACTCCAGAGGAAAGAGGCTTAGAGAGGTCAAGGGTGTCCATTGACGCCACACAGCGAGCTGGTGACGGAAGAGACTTTGTGCCCAGACCGTCTCAGCCTCGTGTGGAGCTCTTGCCTTTTCCATGTGTCCCACCATTTCTTTAGCACCTACATCTCACTCAACATTGTTTGAGCTGCTACTAGGTGTGACACAGTAAGCTAAGTGGGTTTGGGGGATATCAAGATGAACAGTATGTGCTGTGTGTACCCCCTTCCTTGAAAACCCTCCTTCGTGAAGTCCAGGAGCTGGATGTAGAATGCATGGTCTCACCCAAATAGGTGATTTCAGGAGGGGAGCAGGTGCTGGAAAGGGCCTGTGCCAGAAGCTTCTGTTTCGGGAGATCCTGGGTGATGGCCTACAGAGTCTTAGGGGCTGGGGGTTTGGCACTTCTGGAGGAGCACAGATTCTAGTGCCTTTTCTACCACACCAAGGGTTCAAACCCTGCTCCCCCCTGCCTGTCTGTATCTTCCCAGCCCTGTGCTTCTTAGGGCAGCATCCCTCCTGGGAAGGCCTTACAGTTTCCAGACAGAGGACTACCCCTTGGAGACTCTCCCCCTTGCCTGAACCAGCCCCAACCAGAAAGCTCGTTGCCTCCCAGCTTGTAGATGGAAACCCCCCATGAGCTGCCAGGTCATGGGCAAGTCTGCTCTAGGGCCACCTGGGGAGCCAGGAGTGGGGGGGACACACTCTGCCTTGTCTGTCGCACGGCCTGCCTTGCCTGAGGCTTGTGCTGCCAAGCTGGTCCTCTGAGCCCTGGAGGGCCGAGCATCCCAAACTGACACCATCGCAGACAGGGCCCCACAGAGGCATCTTAGAGACTCTCATAGACAAGGATGTGAGAATCTCTTACAGTGTCCAGGGAGCGCCTGCCCTCTTGTGAAAAGATGGCATTGATGACATTTTCCTGCTGACATGCTTCTGTCCACCAGCCATCCCTTCTGGCATGTCCTCATTTGTCACTTCCTAATTTGAGTTCTTGGGCAAATCTGGAAACTTATTTGGGATCAGCCGACAGCTACTTGAACGTCTTATCTGAGCAGCCTTCCCTTTCACTCCAGAGCAGCCCTGAGGTTAGCCCCCAAGGCAGGACAGCACCTGTCGTGAAAGCAGAAATCTGGCCCCCTCTCAACTTCTTCTCTGCTTCCTTGCAGCTCACCTTGCAGAGCGCCAAGTCCCGAGTGGCCTTCTTTGAAGAGCTCTAGCAGGTGCCCAGCCAGCCCAGGATCGGTCACATCTGCTGCTCCCGGCACCAGAGGGATGGGTCTGACACCGTGGGAGTCATCGTAGGTGGGCTGGCTGGGAGCTTCCATGGGAGCTCTGGAACTTTCCCCAGCTGGTGGAGAACCCAACCCCCTTCATGTGCAATTGCCTTGAACTGTGACCTGCAGAGAGCTCTCTCTGGCGGGGTTCTAGTTCTTTTAAAACATTTTAAAGAAATATTTGTCTTTCCTCATCTAATGTGGGGTTCCAAACTTCCTGTGTCAAAGGCACCCTGGGGTCTGTGTCTCACTGTCCAGTGATGACCTCCCCAACTCCGGTGGTTGTAGGGGGTGAAGTGCACAGTTGCCCTGGAGACAGGGAGGCTGGTGCCACCGCCCTCAGCGCACCCTGGGCTCCAGAACATACGTCTCCACTGGTGAGGAACTGCCATGCGAAGAAGTACGGCCCGCCGAGCCTGGGCCCAGGACCTCCGGCCTGCTGCGTATCATCAGTGAGCCAGCCTGTGGCTCCTGACAAGCCACGCAATGTGTCCTCGGCCTAGGCCCCCCAAGGCCACGCTCTGGCTGCCAGCTGGGGAAGCAGCTGTGACTGGGGGTGGACTTTAGGCAGGAGCTGGGGTGAGGGCCTGGCTGCCAGCAGAGGGGCGGCGGGGCCCAGCAGAGCTGAGTAGAAATCTGCCCCATAGGGAACACTCGCTGCCCCCCTCCTGCCACCACAGACCAGGGTCCGAGAGGTGGGTGGGAGCTGCGTGTCTTTCTCACCCCCCTTCAGCCTTAGTCTCTCCTGCCTGTGGTGGGCCACCGGGGGACTCCCTGGTCATGCTGCAGTCAGCACCTGGTAGCCCGACTGGAACTCTGAGGTCCCACAGGTACTTCTCACTGTCGCCTCAGTCTGTGTTGCAGCCTGAATCACCTTTCCTCCTGGGCCATGTGCCAGCAAGCCCTTCGTACGCCCTGATTGTACCAGGCCTCCTTTGGGTGTTGCTCTTGTCCCACAGACGGCCCTTTTTTTCCCCACTTGGGCTATATGGGGTCCCGTATGCCCCTCCCAGCACAAGCCAGGTGTCCACTCGCCATCAGTGCTCTGCACCTGCTGGTGCACAGCCCCCTGCCACTCGGGTGGCAGCAGGTCACAGGAGCCACTTCATTTGGGGCCACTTTCTTGCCTTTCCTTTTCTCCATGGTTTGGTGGTGCTGCTGTGACCCGCGGCCATTCAGGTCCTTCCAGTGGGGCTGTTATGCAGAGCAGGCGGTAAGTCTGAACCAGTGAAAAGAGGCTTATTAATTGAAGACACGGGAGGGCCTGGAGATTTCCTGAGAAGCAGACGTGTCTCTGGCAATCGCATGTGGTTTTGAGAAACTTAGAAGCTCACGGAGATCCTGCCTTTTTCCCATGGTCAGGCTGACCTAATGGTGTCCCGAGCTGGTCACGCCTGTTTTGGGCCACCTTGCCCTGAGGAAGCCAGCCCTGTGTGTCACCCAAACCCCCTAGGTCATGCCGGGGGGTGGGGGGGGGGAGACTCCACACCTGGATGCTCAGGGTGGGTGGCTGTGGCTGAGAGAGTTTCCTTGTGTCTCCCTGTCCCTCAAAAGCTGCTTACCCCAAGATTCAGTCACAGTGAGGGGAGTCCTAAGGCATTTGTAATGTAGGGCCTGGCTCCTGGGTTGAGGCTTTGTCTCCCCAGGCATGCCACCCATCCCTGAATTTACATGACGAGTTCCTTTCCTCCTGACCTGTAAATGGAGTCTGTAACTGTGGCTTTGGGCACAGGAGCATGGTGGTGGCTTATATAAATGTTGTCGGGCTTTTTTGTTTTTTTTTATAATTTTTTTTATTTAACTGCTGTGTGTGTGTTCCAAGTCCGGGAAATGCCACGCCATGTGGCCACAAGGGAGCCAGCTGGCATCTGAGCTGTGGTAGGAGCACCGTCGGGCCCGAGAGCCGACTCAGGAGGGCCTGCAGAGCCTCGCTCCTCCAGGAACACGTCAGCTCTCCTTGGAGGCGGGAGCTGGCACGTCCCTCCCAACGACGGGTAGGCGGGGAGGATGGTGGCCCTCAGAAAGGTCTGCGCCACAGTGGAAGGAAACGGAATAAAAGAGGAGCTTGGTTTTCAGGGACTTACGCCTGTGGCTCAAGTGACTGTGTTCTTTTCAAGTGAACATTTTTAGGGCGTGGGAGCTTATCAAGTCAGGAAGCCGCCACTGAAGGCATGGCCCCGGCCACAATGATTTCATTACCTGCACCTCTGATGATTCTTGGGCTGCCCAGCTGGCGACACTCCATAAGGCTGCGTTGTTGGCCCTTTGCTGTTCTGTCTGCACAGAGGGACCACCTCATTCGTCTGCCCAAGGCCCCACTTCAGCCCCAGCAGCTCTTGGCATTACATAACACTTCTTAAGTGACTGGGTTTTGTAATCTTGGGGACAAGATTTTCTCTTTCAAATCAAAACAGCAAATCCAGAGGTGGACAACCAGACGGTGACTAAGTGTTGCTCGCTGACAGGGCTGGGGCCTTGCATCCCCTGGAGGGGCCACCTCAGCGGGGAGACAGGCTCTCCTGGCTGCCCTGGGGCCAGGCAGGCCCCTTGTGGGCTTCCAGAGAAGTTCCATCCATTTTCAGAGATGTCAAACCTCACTCGTTCCAGTGGGGCCCGAGTCTTGCTTCCTGTCAGGGCCAGACCATGGAAGGCTATTTTCTATTCTGGGGGATTGTTGTAATTTAAATGACTGTTTTAATAAAAATTCTAAACTGTCAAAAGTGTCTCGGGCTTCCTTGGTTTGGTTGATGCCCTAGTCATTGAGGCAGCAAGCTGGGCGGGGTGGTAGGGCTGACTCTTGGGGCTTCTGAAGAGACGGGGCCTCCGCCCTCCTTGACTGCCCAGCACTCCAACTCCAGCCCCTTGTCCCTGGTAATAGAAGTATTGGGAAAATAAGTAAAGTTATGCACTGTAAGATGGCCGACAGGACTAACAAGCTCTAGTCCCTAGGTTTGAGACTCCTCTTCCGGGTTCTTCCTGTTCTGCTTGCCATGCGCTAAATTGCCACGAATGTGGAAGGGACAACACCATAAATTACCCCTCTCGCTTGCGCTCGGAGCTCAGACCTTTGGAGAGACTGTCTCCTCTGAGCCCATAGATGTAAATAAACCTCCGATCCACCAAGCGCCACTTGGTTTCTCTGCCAGCGATGCAACCTGGTTCCGTAACAGAAGGATCACCTTTTTCAGGCTGATGACAGCACCCCTTACTCTGCCTTTACCTGGAAAGGGTGCTTCCTTCGTCCTGTGGGCACTCGGGTTCATGGAGCGGCCCCTGAACGGGGTCCCAGTGCTGGACCAGGCAGCCGTCTGCTTCCGGGTGTCCCCATTCTGGGCTCTGGAGAGTGGGGTGGCTGGGCCCTTGCAGAGCCAACAGGATGCTGGGCACTGTCTGCAGGACAGGTGAGGCCAGCGATTGCCACAGAGCCACGCGACCTTCACACTTCAAGTGGGGAAGCATTCCTGCGGAGCTTATGTTTTTTTCTGTTTCTATTTTTTCAATCAATAAAAGTCCTTTACGACCACAACTACTATAGGATAATTCTATCTCAAATCATGCAGCCTAAAATGAAAGATCCAGGTGGCATAATGTGTTATCAGGACTTCTCAGGGACCACAGTGCTGCCTGCCATGAGTCAATACATTTCAGGCCTCCGTTGTACAGGCCAATCACGAAAATAACCTATCAGAAATACACAAAAATTTCCAGGAGTTGGAGGTAAATACAGTTCTTTATACATTTTGGAAAGATATGTTTGAAATTGTAAAATTAGAAAATTGCAAAATTTGGGTGCCTGGGTGGCTCAGTTAAGCATCTAACTTCGGCTCGGGTCAGGATATGGTTTATGGGTTCGAGCCCCATGTGGGGCTCTGTGCTGACAGCTTAGAGCCTCGGTCCTGCTTCAGATTCCGTGTCTCCCTCTCTCTCTACCCCTGCCCTGCTCATGCTCTGTCTCTCTCAAAAAAATAACTAACCATTAGCAAAAAACAATTTTTTTAATTGTAAACTTTGTAGGCAATGTTTTGTTAGTTTTCAATTTATAGAATTGGTAACTAATTAGACTATTAGATAAATAATATGAAGCTGCTTCATTTCTTAAAAAGGTAGATTATGGAGGTGCCTGGGTGGCTCAGTCAGTTAAGTGTCCTGACTCAGTTTCAGCTCAAAGTCATGATCTCACAGTGTGAGTTTGAGCCCCATCGGGCTCTGCGCTGTTAGTGCAATGCCTGCTTGGGATTCTCTCTCCCTCCTTCCCAGCCCCTCCCCTGCTCATGCTTGTGCTCACACACACTCTCTCTCTCAAAATAAACTTTTTAAAAAATGTAGATTGTTATTTTCAGTGATTGGAAATTCCTATGTAGTGTGAGCCAGAGAAAGTACTTCATAAATACTGGTCATTTGAAGCTGCCCAGACATATTTTTACCTGACTTTAAAACCAACCACAGGGGTGCCTGGATGGCTCAGTCGGTTAAGCGTCCGACTTCAGCTCAGGTCATGATCTCGCAATTTGTGAGTTCAAGCCCTGCATCAGGCTCTGTGCTTTTTAATTGTAAACCGCTGGGTACAGCTCAGAGTCTGGAGTCTGCTTCAGATTCTGTGTCTCCTCCTCTCTCTGCCTCTCCCCAGCTCCTGCTCTGCCTCTCTCTGTCTCTCAATAATAAATGTTAAAAATTTTTGAAAAAAAAATAAAAGCAACCACTGACTGCCAAAAGATAGGAATATCCTCATACAGATGCCGAGGTCTCTGTTAAGTGGGGTTAGAACCAATGACATTTTGGTATTGAGGAGACCAGTTGAGTTCTTTGCTTTTTTTAAGTTTGTTTTGACGTTGCTGTAAACCTAAGGCTGCTGGCCAGACCTGCATGTGGAATGTTAGCGTTTGCAGTCTGATCCTACCGGGTCGCTGAGCGGCTCCTTCTGACCTGCCTGCCAGCACTTGGTCCTTTGCGTTTGGTCCCGGGCTGGGCAGCTGTTCCCAGGGCTGCCCACTCCAGTAACCTTTGCTTTGGAGGAATGGATGGGGAGCCCCCCACGTAGGATGATGAATCCTAGCAGTAGGACTCTCGGTGGAAAGGTATTGGTGCAACCGTGTCGAATCCAATTTCTTGCACGTCTGAGGAAGAGAAAGTCGAGCTGTCTCCATATCCTGTGTCTTCTAAAATAGCCCAGGCTGCCTTGACCAGAGAGACCAAGGGCTCCTCTCTCCTCGGCCGCGCTGGGGCTCCCTGGCAGCCTGTCATTGCTGCATTACCGCGGGTTGCTGGGGCCGCAGTCCTGGCTCTGGTGGGGCGTCGGAGCTCACAGGGAGCCGGCTCAGAGCCCTTCATCAGCACTGCGAGCACCTGAATTAACTCCGCGGAGAGGAACCCTCGCGTGTTCTCTCCTGCTTCCCACTTGAGGCCCTTCTCACTGGGACGATAGCCCCAGAATAGCACCTGGCGTGTTGCCTGTGAGCCAAAGGAATCAAGACCTCTCTTGAAGAGTGCCGCAGTCAGAGCAGCGCGGGCCTGCCTTGCCCTCCGCTAGGCCGCGCGTTCGCTCCTGGCTCCCCCTTTCCTGCAGGGCCAGATGCTTTGCTTTCCCCTCTGAAAAGAAGGTGGACAAGGATGTCTCTGGGTACCTTTGGGATGTTGTCAGAATAATGTGAAGAACAGATGCAAAAAAGTACTCCGATTTCTAAGAAAAAAGGGGTGAGGAGACAAGGCAGTATTGCTTTTATTCACGAGCGATAGAAGCGGTGCACATGAAGAAATAATTTTTTTTCTTTTCCACCCAGCTGTGGAGAAGGCTACGGAAACCACCCCGCTGAAGGGTTTAGTCCTTTCTGACTTGGACCGCAGACCTGGGTTCAAATCCCTCTTCATCGACTTGTTAGCCCTGTGACCCTAAGCAAGGGTTCAGTGGGGATTGGTAAGAGAGCTGTAAGCACAGTGCCACTCGTGAAGGTGGCTCTTTAGCTGGCTGCTTCTCGGGGGGGGGGGGGGGGGGGGGGGCAGCACGGGAGGAAGCAGAGAAAAGAGCAGCAGTGACCCAGAGGAAGCCCCAGCTCAGAAGGGTCAAGCCCACCCGTAGCCCCCAGTGGGCCCCATCCCTCCACCTGCACCGGGAGCTTAATGAACCTGCATGTGGCCTGTTTGTCCTCGCTGTGTTTGCCCAGTGCCAGCTGCGAAGCCCTGGAGATGATAGATAGCCCAGGCTGGGGCTGCATGGAAAGGATCTTCTGGTTTTGTCACATTAATACCCGCTACTCCGGTCAATAATTTACTGGAGGCTCAGGGTGGGAGAGGGGCTGGGTGGGCAGCGCTGGCTCTGCACCTGGAGCTCCTACTGAACCTGTGGGTGCCTGGGCTGTAAAAACCCAGCCGCAGACACCAGGGAGGCATGGCAGTGACCTAATTTTCTCTTATCAGGCATAAGGAAGAAGTCCCCATGGAGTCTTGCCCATTTCCAATATAAATAATGTAATTCCCCCGTCTGCCTGCACGGGGAGGAAGGGGCAGTCTTTGATCTGAAGGAATTAAGTCAGTAAACAAAAGGGAAGGAGGCTGCGGAGGTGTCTCCTTACAGGCCCCTGCTGTGCCATTTGCCCTGAGAGACTGGAGTGAAATTCAGAGGAGTGAAGTGGATCAGTGGGGACAGCCTCACTCCCACCCACTGTCCCCTGGATCTCCCTGAAGACTCCCTTTGTCCCCAGCTGAGCTCAGAGACACCTTCCCAGGGCCCCTGCCGCAGGCCAGCCCTGCGTGGTGTCCCCCGCCCCTCTGCCTCCGTGGATTGGCCCAGCTGCGACCCAGGGCAGTTTTCAAAGGAGGATAATTCTGGGGGAAATAGATGTGCCAGATCAGCGTGATCTGGGGTAGGCAGCTTAACCCCGGGACCCTGGGCTTGAGAAGGGCACCCCCTCCATGGGATGAAGGGGCCTGTGGCTGGCAGAGCCACCTAGATTGTGTCCCACAGAGGACTCAGGCTCCCAGCCTGCACTTCAGGAGTGCAGGCCTAGGGGTCTGGTCCCTCAGAGGTTGTCTGTTTACAGCTGTGCAGCCTTGAGTAAGTGCCTCCACTTTCTCGGCTTCCAAGTTCTTGTCTATAAACGATCAGGTTTGGACGAGAGAAACTCTAGGGCCCTTTCTTGTTCCAATAGTCTCCAAATATCATGTTTCTCTTTATATATACATAAAGTTTCTATATATATATATAAACTTAAAAAAAACAGAAAAAAAATATATAGAGAGAGAGAATGAGTGGGGGAAGGGCAAAGAGAAAGGGAGAGAGAGAGAATCTCTAGCAGGCTCTCCTCTGTCAGCGTAGAGGCCAATGTGGGGCTTAAACTCATGAACCACGAGATTATGACCTGAGCAGAAAGAGTCAGATGCTTTACTGACTGAACCACCCAGGTGCCCCTCAAATACCATGTTTCTAAAGGAATTCCTTAGGCTAGTCTCTCGAGGCCCTGTGAAACCAGATTCACCCCACAGGGAGCCCGGCAGCCATGGCCAGCTGGCGGAGACCTGGGCTAGAACCAGGTGCCCTGCACAGCCAGCCAGGCCCGCCCTGTCCCTTCTCTTAGCCCCATACTTCTCTGGCACTAATGATGGAGCGGCACTAGTGGTGTCAGCACCAGAGTTAACGTGAAGGGAAGGTCGTGGGCACCAGGACAGGGGGCTGGCATCACCACTCTGGGCTTTCCTGCTGTGTCCTCTGGAGCAGCGTGCCAACTGCTGTCAGCCCCTAGGAAAGGATGAGGCGGCAGGAGCCTCACCACTGCACTGTGGCTGCTGCTCTGCCCGAAGCCCATGGGGACCTCCCTTCATTGCCCACACCTACATCCCTCCTCCAGCCTCCTGCTCCCAGCCTGAAGTTCCTGAAACTGAATCTATTAAGTCCTTCATATTAGCCAGCAAAGGGGGAAACAACCCTCTTTCATCTTAACTGGAGTGAATTTGCATTAACACCTGGGGAGTTCTGTTTGCCTTGAGAAAGCACATTGCTATTCTGAGCTGCACACGCTGCGGAGTTAGTCGGAGTTAGTCGCAGTATCCTATTCTTTTATTAATACGGCTTTTCTCTCCTCCCTCCTCTCTCCTGTGGAAGGGGGAGAGCGGCTGGGGATGCCAGGGCTCCCTGCCCCACGTAGGAACATCCCAGCAAATGCGAGAAGGGGGAGCATCTTTTCCCAACAAGGCAGGCCTGTGAGTTGGCTGCCGCTCTGAGAGGCTACCCTGCTCCAGGGACAGCCCCCTCCCCAGCCCAAACCCAGGACCCCCACTTGCCAATCTCTGCTGTGACCTGTCCCTGCTGTGGAGAGACCCATTAAGGCAGTTGTTGCATAGACACGGCCTGCCTCCAGAGCTCCTTGGGCAGGGAAGTGGGCCAGGAGATGCAGGTAACTCGGGGATGGCTCCCACAGGGCTGAGGGACCCCAGCAGTCAGTCTGTGAAAGTCACAGCTTTATAGGCCGGCCTGACTCAGGGGCTGCTGGTGCTCGCTTTGGCAGCACATATACTAAGACTCAGGGGCTGCTGTGTGTCTGCCCCATGGGCACTGCTCCAGACCCTCCAGCAGCAGGACTGGCATCAGCCATCCTGGTGTCCTGTCAGCCAAGACTGCTCATCCATGCCACTTAGGGTGGTTACACCTAGGAGATGTAGAGTCTAGGTTGGGTGTGGGTTGGGCAGATCTTAGTCTTCAAAAAGAGGTTCTAGAAGGAAAGAAAGAGGGCACAGGGGAGGGAACAATGAGCGGTGACATACCTGCCCTCAGCCCTTCTTGCTTTCTAGTCTTTCAGGAGGCCCAACTCCTGCCCAAGCTCAGACCTAGAATGGATGTGTGCCCGTCTCCCTCCCCACAGCACTCATGGCCCGGATTCGAAGGCTGAGGACCACTGAGAGTCCAAGATGAGCAGTGGAATGGCACATTACCCAGACTACCTCCCACCCACCTCCTGCTTCCTGGCAATCCCAGGAGTCGGGGGAGGGGAGGCAGATGCAGGGCAGGCCAGGCCCCATCTCCTCTGGGGCAGGGAGCTAAGCAGAGAAAGGGTCCCTTGAGGACTGTAGGTGGCACAACAGAGCTGGAGTAGGGGAGGGGGCCGTCCAGCTTTCAGTACTGCCAGGAGGAGAGGGCTTGGTCTCTCCGCCTTCACACTCCTCCCCTGCATGATGGAATCAGCTCCCACTGACCACAGGGTCATCATGGGGGAATGAATGGGATCACAGATACCAGGTTCTGAGCCAGTGCCTGCCACAGCGAGAGTTTATTAAACAAGGCCGGCCGCTGTGCCGTTACAGCTATTTACTATTAGCTTGTTCCGGACTCAGTTATCAAAGGAGACAGCTCAGGGCAGCAGGGCTGTCGTGGGCCAGGAGGGGATCTCCCAGAGCTCAGCCTCCCACTTGTGTGCCCTGGGCAGCCGTGAGTCCCTCCAGACCACCTTGAGCTTACCCCAGTGAAGAGAGAAGTGGGAGGTGGCCCACAGTGTGGGGAGGCCTCCCAGCTCTGGGGCGCAGACCCTTGTGGATTGACAGCTGGAGAAGAGCTGGTGGTTGCAAATGTCTCTGAGTGGGTGACAGCTGCAGCTGGCTGAGTCTTGGGGGTGGGGGGAGTCTAGAGAAAGGGATCTGATTCTGGGAGGAGAGCCAGGATCAGCATTCCACGGGTATCCCCAGCCCCTCTGGCCACCTGCCCCCCCCCCACCCTCAACTGGGCCCATGCCAGGTGCCACAGTTGCTCTCTCCAGTGACATTTACCGCCTGGGAAGTAGCCACCGAGACGTGAAATCAGTGCCAGCCTGGGGCTAACCCACTTCATTACAGCCGGCTCTGCTCTACTGGGCAGGTCAGCATAGGCCAAACACTGCCCCCTCCCCGAGCCCCCAGCTTGCTCCGGGCCAGTCCAGAACCTGAGGAGAGCAGGCTCCAGAACCCCACCCCACCCCAGCACCATCCCTGTCCCCCTGGGGTCAGGGCCACAAGGTCCCCTGAATACCTGCTCTGGCCAGGCATTAAGGAGTGTGAAAATAATAGCATTGATGTCTGCTTTGGCATACTTGGTCTCTCTCTTTAATCCTCAGCAGCCCCGGGAGGGCCCCATTCACTACAATACACACCAGGGCCCAGTTTGTGGCAGCAACTCCCAGGTAGGTCCCTATCTTGTGGCCTCTTGAGGCCCAATGAGAGCCCTGTGCAGTCCCCACTGCCCCCATGTGAGATGGGGGGAGCCTGAGGCTCAGGGGTGCCCATCCTACCCCTCTGTCTGGGATCGTTTTGCTTCTCAGCTTCAGAGGAGAGTCCCTCCCTCTGGCCCAGCTCGGAGTGGATGAAACAGAGGCCCACCCCCCCTTACATTACCTGGAGGTGGCCATGGACCTTCTGAGGGGGGCTCCACAGTGGGACCAAGCCCGGGGCAGGACAGGTGTGGTAGGGGCTGACTGAGGAAGGGATCTGATTCTGGGAAGAGAGGCTCTAGCCCTGGCCCTCGCCCCTGCAGCACAGGAGGAATTGGGGACTCTGGGTTGGGCTTAGTTCTGCTGGGGTACGTGTGCCCATTCATTCCTGAGCCCCCCACTTGGTAGCTCATTAGTGAACCATACCTGCCAGGATATGTAGCCCTGGGAGGGTGGAAAGAACACAAGTCCTGGGCATACATGTGAGTTCGGCGTGGGTCTCCAAGCCAGTCACTTCAGCGCTTTGAGCTCTATCCAGTTCTTGAAGCTAGAAAACAGAGTCACTGATATCTGACTTGGATGAGTAAATGAGACAATGTGCCTTAAGTGCCCAGCATTGTGCCTGGCACCAAGCGCGCCCCGTGACTGCCAGAGAGCATGCGCTCCCTGAAGGGATGCTATCAGGACCATCCTCGTGGATGCAGCATGTTGGATGCAAAACTCAGTCCTGATCCACCTGCAACTTCCAGAGTACCTGGGGCAAGCAGGTGGCCCAAACCTTCTTGTCCAACTTCCCTGTGCCCAGCACAGAGCCTGGTACCGAGTAGGTAGGTACTCAGTACATATTTGCTGACTGCAGGAAAGGGTCAGTTTCGCCCTCTGTGGCATGAGGATCTTAATGCCTGGAGGATCTTACCCCACTCCCTAGGCTGTTGTGCTAGCATTCAGGTGAAACGCTAGCTCAGAAAGTGTTTGCTTTTATAATTAAAATGCTGAGGAGGAGGGAGGCCTGGACTTCCATTGGGAGAGAGTCTGGGGCGCGATGTCCCCTGGCCAGCTGGCTGGGTCAGCTGAGCTGTAATCACCAGGGGCCTGGTCATCATTCAGCCACCCCCTCTGCCAGCCCCTCTGGCCCAGAGGAGCATTCATCAATGTCTCCTTCCCCTGATGCCCAGACAATGAGCCAGTCCCACCAGAATCTGCTGGCCCTGCCACTTGCTGTCACTGCTGCCTCGCCCCGTCCGCCTCCCACCCAATCTCCCCACCGCTCCCCCACCTCCACCCGGCCAGCTGGAGGAGCAGGGACCAGGGAAGGGGCACACGGGGTGGCTCCTTGAATCTTCTGGGTGAGAGGGCATGGCTGTGTCCCCATTTTGTGGATGAAGACACTGGCTCCCAGAGGCCAGAGACTTACCCAGAGTCACAGAAGTGAGTCCCAGAGCTGTCACTCAAGCACTGGTTGGTCTGGCTCTAGAGTCCCCTCTTTTAATTCTGCCACCCTCCTCCAGAGCTCAATCCCCTCCCCCCAACCCCACCCCCAAGCATGAGAGAGTTGCAGACTTCCTGAAGGTTTGGACCCCACAGGGGCTGCCAGAGGAGTTGCTGCCTGCTCTTCCCATCCCAGCATCCCAGGGACAGCATGATGAATGAGGATCTCGTGGGGGGCAGGTGCGACACACCCACACACCCGCAGTCCAACCAGTTGGGTGATGGATCATTCCTTCCTCTCCCTTCCCCAGGGGCTCAGCTCCATCTGGTCAGGCACAGAGCCAGGCTGATGGATAGGCCACCCACTGGGCCACCCTAACTGCAGCCGCCACCCACATCCACGCTGCTGCATGGCAGGGTCAGGAGGGCAGCTCTGTAGCCCCTCATTCAGTCATTCAACAAACATATGCTTATCGAGGGCCTACTATGTGCTGGGACACTGAGCAAGCGAGACTGACTGGGAAATCATCTGTCACCCTCCAATGTGACAAATGTGGTGGTGGTGGGCAAACAGAGGGTGGCTATGAGGGCCAGAGGAGGCCTCTGGCCAGACCTGGGGACAAGGGTGATGGCAGGGGCAGCAGCGTATACACAGTCCTGGAAGCCAGGAAGGGCAAGGCATCCTTAAGCAGCTGGGACCAGTTCAGGATGCTTACGGCCTGGAGCAGGAATGGGGGCAGGGCGCCAGGGAGGTGGAGTGAGAAGGAGCTGAGCCGGGTGGCACTTCCAAAAGACCCTGTTGCCTGGCAGGAGGAGGCCTGCTGAGGGTCTGCAGAGATTCAGGAGCAGAAGAGAGGGTCCCAGTGATGGGATTGGAAGAGACGGCAAAGGGGAGGATGTGAAAGACGCCAGAGCCAACAGCCTGTGTGCTGGTATTAACCCCACTTCATAGATGAGGAAACTGAGCTTTGGAAATGGGGAAGGACTAGCCCAAGGTCACACAAAGAAAGAGAGGCAGAGCTGGACTGGAAATGCAGTTGTGTGATGGCCAATGGTCCCCAAATCCCCGGCCTCCAGGCCTTGTCCCCAGACTCAGCCTGGCCAGGCGCTGCAGCCCGAGGACACCCTCCACCAGCACAGGCACCACCTCATTCAGGGAGGCAGCTGTCCCCTTCGTGCTGCCACGGACGAGAGCCAGGCAAGAAATATCACATCATTAAAATGACAAATCCTTTCACTAACTGAACTGGAAGGCCTGCCTCCCTGCCTCACATCCCTTCAGCCTCCCTCTCCCCACAGCCCTACCCCCCCCCCACCCCCTGCTCATCTCCCTTCCCAGACTGGCAGGAGAGCTCACTCAGACCACCACCTCGTCCCTGAGCTGACCTTGGGTCTCAGCCCTCCAGCAGCACTTCCCCCTCCCCAACCCCTCCCCCGCCCCAGAGGAATTAGGGGGGCTCCATTTTACAGGTGAGGAAGCAGGCTCCAAGGAGGGGGCAGCTAGGCCCTCCAGCTGGGCCTGCCTCCTTCACAAGGGCCATCAGCCCCCCACTTAGCAGCAGGGAGCTGCCCCAAGTGACCCCAAAGGCCCATCCAACCCTGGGATTCCATGGCCCCACCCTGTCACTACGCAGAAGAACAAGTCCAGAGAAAGCCTCACATTCCAGAATAGGGCTTGTGATCTGGCCAGAGCCTTTCTTCAGGGCCAAACTGTGTCTCATCTGGGTGGGACATTTTCTTGTCTGAGCCCCACATTGTCAGGTGGACAGGGCAGGAAGTGTTCTCCTGGATTCACAGGCAGGAACCCTAGTGGCCTTAGGCAGACAGCTGCCCTCAGTTTTCCCACTAACAATGGGGGTCCAACACTGTTCCTTTTTTTATATATAATTTTTAAAAGTTTATTTATTTATAATTGAGAGAGAAAGGGAGAGAGGAAGCACAAGGACAAGCTGGGGAAGGGCAGAGAGAGAGGAAGGGAGACATAGAATCTGAAGCAAGTCCAGGCTCCAAGCTGTCAGCACAGAGCCCAACACGGGGCTGGAACTCACAAACTGTGAGATCAGGACCGGAGCCGAAGTTGATGCTTAACTGACTGAGCTACCCAGGCGATCTGACACTGTTCCTTTTGACTAAAGCTGAGACCAACCTTGTATAGGACCTGGTGAGTGTTGACTGAGCACATGTCTTTCCTCACACCCACTGATATTTGTCAACATCTCATCTACGCTCGAGAGTACAGTGAGGCCCGCATGTGCAAAGTGCACGGCCTGCATAGATGCGTGAAATGCCCACACTGCTCTGTCCTGGCCCTGGTTTCTTGGAGCCCAGGCGTTAAGACCTCTACATTTGCAGATCAGCCTCCACACATGTGCACACACCCGGTCTGACATGCCCACATGCACCCGTGCCCGCCCACACCCCCTCTCACACATCCACCAGACCTGTCCGTGTATATCTGCGTCATGTGCCCACAGCCGTTGGGAGACCCACGTGAAGTCCGTGCTCCTCTGGGGAGCAGGGCAAGTGAACAGATGCCAGGAGACGCTGCCTGGCCCTGCAGGCAGCCCTGGTTCCCAGAATGACCTCCCCGACTCCCCATCCCTCCTCCAGGACCAGCCAGCAAGGACATGCCGTCCGCCCAGTGTCCTGGTCTCCTTGGATGCAGACAGAGCCCATGGCGGCGTCTGGCGCTTCCTGACTTGGCCAGAGCAACTGCATTGCACCCCCGCCCCCCAGTCCCCTTCCCCGTGCCCAGCACTATCCACCCGCTAGGCAGCTGCATGAGTCCTCCCGCCCCTCCACCCTCCTGGGTCCATGGTGGAAAAGGCACTTCTTTCAGGAATCAGCACGAGGGGTCTTACAAGTCCTAACTAACCTTGAGCAGGTTCTTCTCTTAAGACCTCAGTTTTCCCCTCTGGAAAATGGGAGTGAGGTCAAACAGAAATTTGCCGGTCCATCTCTGGATGTGTGATTCTCCCAAAGGCCAGGAGAGGGAAGATGGGGGAGGGGGTCAGGTGGGGAGATACAGGGAGAAGGAAGCAGATTGTTAGGGACCACCCCCTCCCTGGCCAGCACCAAGCTTGACGGGGCTGGGGGTTGGTGATTCAAGTGTCCCTGAATCTGGGGACTATGCTTGCTGTGCATTCTCTCAGTTGACCCTTCCTGCCACCTCCCAGTGGGTGCTTCACTGCCATTTTACAGATGAGGAAACTGAGGCCTGGAGAGATGCCCTGAAGAGCCAAGAGCCCCCCAGCTCCCTGCACTTCCTCACACTCAGGGCCACTGTGTGCGAGCCATGCCTGAGACAACTCTGGTACTCCCCGTCCTGCCCTCAGTCAGAGAGGGTGGCATTCCGGGAATGACTTTCTCTGGAGCCAGGCACCTCCCCCCTCTCTGCTCTCTGCTCCTGGCTCTGAGCCCACACTTCGGCACTGCCCATCTATCTGCTGTCACTTCCTGGCAGGGCCAGTGGGCCATACATCACCTGACGAAGCCTAAGGCAGCCAGGCCAGGCGGGTGGGCAGGGCACTGTCGAGAACTGTGGACCCTGGTGCTCAGCCCAGGTGCGAGCCACCTCGATGCTGGTGGTAGTATTTCAGGCACTGTCTCCTGCCTGGGAACAGGGAGCTGGGGCTGGCAGAGGAGGGGTCTCCTTAGAGTCTGTGGGAGTAGCCCAGAGGTAGCCAGCCACTTCTTGTAGAGGGGGCAGGAAGGAGGCAGTCAGAGGCCATGGGATGACCTGGCAAAAGGAGAGAGGAGGTTGGATTGATGGCCATCAGATGGAGGCCACCAAGGTGGACATTTGGCAAGAAGACATTTGCATCTCCCCCTGACCCCCATCTAATTTGCTGGGTCACCAGGCTCTATCTCCTAATTGAGCTGCTTAGGGGGTAGGAGCCAGGTCAGCCAGAAGGGAGGGCTCACAGGGAGGAGTGCCTCAGCCACAGTCCCTGCCCAGCATCAGCCTCCTGTCCCCTCAACCTGCACACTTCCCACAACCCACCCTCACCTCCGACGGCTGCCTCTGTAGGGAGATTCCCATTCATTCATTCATTCATTCATTCAATCAACAGCTATGTATGAGTTCCTACTGTATGTCACAACACTAGGAATGCAGCAGTGAACAAAATCCAGTACCAGGCAAGAAAGAAGAGTCCAGGGATGCCTGGGTAGCTTAGTCAGTTGAGCATCGACTCTTGATTTTGGCTCAGGTCATGATCTCACAGTTTGTGAGTTCAAGCCCCACATCAGGCTCAGCACTGACAGCGAGGAGCCTGCTCAGGCTTCTCTCTGTCTTTCTCCCTCTCTCTCTCTCTCTGCCCCTCCACTGCTTGCTTGTTCTCTCTCTCTCTCAAAATAAATAAAGTTAAGTAAGAAAGAGAGAGTGGGGCGCCTGGGTGGCTCAGTCGGTTAAGCATCCAACTTCGGCTCAGGTCATGATCTCATGTTGGTGGGTTCGAGCCCGGCGTCGGGCTCCGTGCTGACGGCTCAGAGCCTGGAGCCTGCTTCTGATTCTATGTCTCCCTCTCTCTATGCCCCTCCCCCTCTCATGCTCTGACTCTCTCTATATCAAAAATAAATAAAACATTAAAAAATTTTAGGAAAAAAAGAAAGAGAGAGAAGAAGGAAGAATCATTATGTGTTACGCTGTGGTATGTGCAAGCCAGGACATGCAGGGCAGTGGGAGAATAGGTGCCATTTTTTAAATGTGTGTTTTGAAACCTTTTAAAAGCTAGGATGGTCAGGGAAGGCCCACTGGGAGGGTGATTTTTGAGTTAAAAGCTTAAGGAGTAAGCGATGAAGATGTCTGGGGGAGCGCATGGCAAACACCACCACCAGAGCCAACGGGTCTGAGGTAGGAACGTGCCTGGCACTCTGCCAGGAGCCCCAGGTGAGCAGCAGGTGGGGGCGGACAGGTGAGGGGGGAAGTATTGGGGCCCCTTGTGACTCTGGCTTTCCCTTGGCATAAGGTGGATGCCATTGCAGGGCTTCGAGGGCACCATGGCCCAAGTTGAAGGACAACCAGTGGTAGGTTAGAGGACCAATGAGAGGGGCATGTGACAGAAGTCCTTGGCCCATGATCTCTGTCCTCCCTCCAGCCCTCTTTCTCTTTTCTTCTTTCTTTTCTTTATTAATTAATACAGCAAATATTTGTTGAGTGCCAGGCATAGTTCTAGCCTTTTGTGAATCCAATCCAAAGGACGCTCCACCCTGCCTCCCCTCCACCCTTGACAAGGTGCCTGGGGTGGGGGCTGGACCCACATGTTGGTCCATGTGTCCCCCTCACATAGGTGCAGAATGGCAGTTGCATGCGTGCTGGAAACCCACCAAATATTGGAGTTCAGGGATGGCAAACCTCACATAAACATATGAAACTAGCATGGAATACAGACAGATTGTCCCCTCCCCTCCCTGGTCCTCAGTTTCCCCATGAGGGAGAGAACCCAAGACCCTTTCCTATTCTAAAATGGGAACACTTTGTGGTCACCCAGAGTCCTGGGGGCTAAACTGCAAGGACACGGGGCTGTGGCTCCGCAGTAAGCCCATAGGCCAGGCTGCACAGGGCCTGTGAGCCCACAGGAGCACAAGGGCATGCATATATGAGGGCACAGGGCTGGGCTGGGCTTGTGGGAACCCCTGCGCCCTGTTCTATAGGGAGCTGGGTTATGAGATTTGGGGTCTTTTTGTGTAATGGACTCCAAGACCTCCTCCTCCCAACATGATAGTTCTGGGAGGGGCACGCACAGACCCCTGACTGGGACCTCACTCACTCCACTGCCCTAGGGGCCCTGCTTGGAAGGAGCAGGAGGTCCAGGTGGTGACCCAGCCCCGGCCTGGGAAGGGGCCCTGCCTGCTGCTCCTTGCCCCTGGCCCCACATGGTCCCCCAGTTCACCCTGGCCCCCCACAGCTCCTCTAATTACACAGCCATAAAGCACAAATCTCTAACGACCCAATTAGTAATGCCATTACTGCTTTGTCCAGGATTAAAATTACCAATTAAACTGCTGTCGATTTTATCATCACTTAGGCTCGACATGACCAGGGCACTGTGGGCCTCAGAGGCCCATTAGTGGGCCCTTGGGTGGGGGACCAGCTGGGGCGGGGGCTGCAGGCTTAGTTCAGCCTTGGAGGACAGAGACTCAGCAGGAAGTCTTCCATCCACTACCCTGGGCATCCTGGTACCCTGTCCAGGCCCTGTCTCTCAACATCAGGGACCCCAAAGGATCATAGCCTGGTTCCCATAGAATTGGTGGTGGCCAGGGCAGGAGAGGCCCCTTCCAGGGCAGCGCTTCTAGTCTGGGCCTCTCCCAAAGTCCCCTCGTCAAAACTCACCCATGGCATGTCCTGGTCTCCCAGTGACGGGCTAATCTGTGCAGCCCTGGGACAAGGAGCCCAACGTGTTCATCTGAGAACCTGGCTCCCACTTCCCTTGCCCCCTCTCTGCCACCACAGAGCCCACTCCTCTGCTCACAGGCTTGTAGTGCCATTCTTCCCCATGTCCCTACTGTAGGGGTAGGGAGTGCTACTCTGATGAGCTGCTCACAGATCAGTACTATCTCCCAGGTGACATGCAGGGGCCCCTGTGGGGGGCTTTCAGTGCCTTGCCTCAGAACAGGGGAGATCTTGGAGGACAAAATCAGAGCCCAGGGAATATAGGCAGGTGTTGGCTCTGCCTCAGGGGTGGGGGTGTGCTTCCCATCCCTGGAGGTGTGCAAACAGGAGCTGCACTCGGGCCACTTGGCAGCAGGTGGAAGCAGCAGTTCACATGGGGGGAAGGACAAGCGTTGGGCCAGATCACTGACACCAGGAAAACAACTTGGTCCTCCAGAGAAAGGACTGGAGATATCAGGATCTGAGAGTCCCCTTGGGAAGCCAGAGGATTCAGTTCTCTGTTCTCCATATCTTTCCCTGGAGGTGTCTTCACAGAACAAGAGGGTCAGAGGCCGGGGAGGGGCCAGCAGGAGGGGTTCAGGCAACCTGAGACAGAAAGGCAGGCATGAACCTGAAACTTCAGCCTGAGGGGCTGTGCTAGAGCTGCCAGTCTGCAGCATCTTGAGGACCCCTCTGAAACACTGAGGGAACAGTAATGGTGACCCCTCTGTCCATAATCACCTTCAGAAATAAATGCACCAAGTCTCCAAGTTCTAAAGACTCGCCTGAAGTCACACAGTTATTCTCTTGGGTCTGACCCCAGTGAACATGCTCGAGCCCCCTAGGGGGCAGGGTGTGCCGGGTGAGGCTGCAGAGTGCAGCCACGGGGGGTCTGCAATATCTCAGCACCTGTGCAGCTGCTTCAAACGGAAGTTTACACACGGCTCTTTAAGTCACACAGAGAGATGCAGAGAAGAGGGGGCAGGCCTATGGGGGATTGCAGGGTCCCAGCCTCACCCTGCTCCAGAGGTGGTAGGATCTTGCAAGGAGAGGCAGCTTCCCCCCACCCCCATAATGCCCAGGCCAGCCAGAGACGGGGCCTCTTCTGGGGGAAGCAGCCACCCTAGGCAAGTCAGTCGAGTGTCTCATCAGAGGCAACAGACTGAGGCAGGGATCTGGGAGCCCAGAGCAATTAGGAGCTGGCTCACGCCTTGTCTCCTGCCAGCTGCCACAGCTGTCACTCAGGAAGTAGGGCTGGAGCAGGGACTGGGCCAGAGATACCCACGATCCTACTCCCAGACAGCAGCCTGGCCATATGTTGGGCATAGGCTCCCACTTCTCAGAAGAGGAGACGAAGGCCCAAAGGGGACCAGAGACAGGGATCTCTGTCATTTCCTGGGTGGGATTATTCCTACATTCCTCTTACCCCTGCCCAGATCATGTCCTCCACCGGGCCTTCTGCTCCTGGGGCAGTGATTCTAATCCTGGCTACGCCTTGAAAGCCCCTGGGGAGCATTTAAAAAATACCCTTGCCCAGGCCCACGCTCAGCCCAGTGGGAACAGACTCTCTGGGATAGAAGGGTCTCGGTGAATGCCCATGCCTGTCTCTCCTGGGCCAGTTTTTTGCACTTATTGACATCAAACTCTGCCCTAAGGACTAGAAGCTTCTCTACTTCAGTGACCATGCCTCTCTCTCTGCCTTCTAGACTCCTCCTGGGCTCAGGGGAGTCTGAGGGCCTGAGAAATAGGCTCTAAAGGTCCAGTCTTTCGGCAACATGTTTCAGCACTGTATGTTCCAGGGACAGAAGCACCAAGCACTGCCACTTTCTTCATTTCCTCACATCTCAGCAACCTTGGTTATGTGGTGGCTGCATCAACCCCATTTCACAGGGGAGAAAACTGAGGCAGAACTGACATACTCAGAACATAGAACTAGCAACAGTAGTTTCGATTCATCCCAGCCACACTGGATTCTGAGTCCAGTGCTCTTTTTCCATCACCACATCACTTCTCAAGGAGTAACAAATTCAAGGACCTGTCTCCTTTGTCCTGTGTCCCCCCCGATGGACTCCGTCTCCCGCTCTGTCCTGTCTACCCCTGTCACTTGCAGGAGCTAGGCATCTGAAGATTTGGAGGGGGTGCTCATGGCAGGGCAGGATTAGAGCAGACAGGAGCCTCTAGATGCCAGCCCAGCTGGGTCAGTCTCTGAGAGTCTATAAATTCCATTATTCATCAAGTGACTGTGTGAGTTTGCCTAGACGATGAATATTTTATTCACCTCCAGACACTGTCCCCAGCGGGTTCTTGGAACAATATTGTTCCCTAGCCAAGGAGCAGAGGCCAGAGCCTTTGCCCTCCCTGGACACCCCCTTCCCCTCAGCACCTCCTTGCCTCCCCCCACATGCCGCCGAATTTGGATAGGGCTGTGATTAGTGGTCCTGAATTGACCTTGCGTTTGGCTCTTGCCCTCCTTCCACTTTGATATCCTCTTCTGGACCATGGGTTCATTTACTGTCTTGCCAGGCTCTCCATCCCTCCACAACTGCACCCTACATGGCTCTGCCAGGAGCTCTCCCTGGTGCTGAATGTGGGTGGCGAGGCTCCCACTCCTCCAAGGAGTGGTTTCCAGCCAGGGAGGGTGGCAAGCCTGCTGGTTTTGAGATGAGAGGGTTCCAGTCTCTGGGAGGGAGGCACCTGGCCTCTGGACAGAGTGGTCCCCACTTCTCTCCCTTTCCTCCTTGCCACTTGGTGGATTCTCCCAGAGTCACACAGGTGGCTCACCTCTCCTAGTGTCTCCAGCACCCTGAGCTAAGGACTAGTGGGCAAAGTCTGTGGAGACCCCTCTCCAGAGGGGCTGATAAGTTGAGTCTCCCGAAGGCACCCCAGGGAGTGTACCATGATGGCGGCAGCACCTTCCCCAGATGGGAGAGTGACAGACATAATTCACACCCCGCAATCACGCCATCTGCTCCCCTGTGATGTGCAGGGGAGAGGACGGGGCTGCAATGCCGAAGGGCCGGTGGGTTGGTGGGTGATCATTCATTCATTCAGTCAGTCAGTCATTCATTCATCCAGCAGATGTTCATCCAGCCCTTGCCAATTTCCCAAGCCTAGCCCAGCCCTGTGCCAGGTACTAGATCCAGGAGATACAGACTCAGAGCTTGCCTTCCAGAGCTGAGGATGGCCCTCTCACACTTCTGAGCTTTTGCTTACCCTGGCTTTTCCTCTTGGAGTTCCCTTCACTCATAGTAAGAACTACCATGTTCTGTGCACTGAACACTTCACATGCAGGTTCTAAGTGTTCATTCTGGGGGCTAGACTGTTCCTATTTAACAAGTGAGTAAGCTGAAGCTGGAGAGGTGAGTGTAGCCACCCAAAGGCACATGCCCAGGTCTGGGTTATTCATGCAGAGCTCGTGGCATGACTTTCCAAGCTGCTTTCATGCCCTTCCTCTGCAAAAACTGCACCTTTCTCCCACCCCTGCCACTGCCCTTCACCAGACAGTGAGCTGCCGCCTCAACCATGCTGCTTAGTTCTCTGGTGCTTGCTCTGTGATCTCCAGGTACAAGCAGCACCCTCTCATCCTCTGCCTCCTGGCCTGACTTGCTTGCAGGACCTAGCTAGCACCCAGGGGCTGCCCAGTGGCTGAGGTGCCCAGTGGCCTGAGATGGAGGGCTGCAGAGGTCTATGATGGTTCCAAGAAGAAACAGCATTCCTCTGCGCCTGGATGGCTGAGACCAGAATGGCCCAGAGCCTGGTTCCTGAAGCCTTGACCCCTACCCCAACCCCAGCCCTGCCTCACAATGATACATGACTCAACCTGATCCCTTTGGTTCCCTAAGCAGAGGTGCCCTCAGCCATGAATAAGTGCAAGGCCAAACTGCTTTCAGAGGTTTGGGGGATGCCACGCAGGTTATATGCACAGCCCAGGTATCCATGGGCAGATAGAGAAAGAAGAGCACCTGTAGCTGGTGGCACATGGAAGTCCCCTAAGTCCACGGCCAGCTCTGTGGGCCATGGCTTTGCATCAGAAGAGAGACAGGGACTGGCCTGAATCACCAGGGACAGGGGTGTCAGAGATGGCCCAAGCCTTGGAGGGTACGGTGACCTTGGGGCTGTAAACCCCATTGGGCCCTGTCCCTTTGGCCTGGTGGGAGCCTGCCCCAGGGAGCACCCCAGTCACAAGATGTACAACCCAACCCGCTGGCCACAGACCGGAGGGAGGCCTGTGTCTCTGTGGACACCCATGCCCTCCCTCAGCACAGACCTTCAGGGCCTGTCTGTATTAGGTAGGCCCATTCACTTGATTTTTGCTTAATTTACTCACAGACTGTTTTTGCCTCATTCTTTGAAAATTCTCTGCCTGGGCAACAAGGCTGGGAGCCACAGGGGATGAGGTAGGAGCTAGCTTCCCCTCTGTCAGGTGAGCGCTAACATGCTCTGCAGCAGTTTCTCCAGAAGTCACTGGGAGCTGGGTTTCTCATCAGCCTCTTAGCAAGCTCTGGCCCAGCCTCCCTTGGCACGAGGGTCCTAATTTAGAACTGGTTGGCCTGGCTTGGTGCAGCCTGGCCTCTCAATAAGCACCGAAAGAGAGAGCTGCAATAGCTCACGCTTTCAATCAATACATAGCAGCTATAATTATTATTAATTCATATTCCTTGGGGGAATTTTCATGCTAATAGGAAACTCCCAAAAGGTACAGGGATGCACTGGCAGACACTTGTCATATGTTACTTCACTTCATCTTCGCTACTGCCTGGGACGTGGTATTGCAACCCTCACTTCCCAATGGGAAAAACAAGGCCCCAGGAGGTTTCAGGAGTGGACTAAGGTCCCATGGCAGTGAGGAGGGGAAGATGCAGGAGCTGCAGGTTTGCCTGGCTCTGAGTTCTGGGTTCTTTTTTCCCTACTCCTCTGCTGCCTCAGAAGACCCAAGGGAGCTCAAAACAGTCAGCTCGATGGTGGACCATCAGACCAGGAGACAGGTGGACAAGGAGGGCTTTGGGGTGGGACTTTTATGTGGCCTCTCACACCCCCAACCTATAGTTCTAATAGGTACCCAGCTGATCCATTGAGGCTGACAAGACAAGGCTGACAAGGCTGAGGAGACAAATAGCTGAGGTCTTTCCTGGTTCCTCTGTGGGTTGTGAATGCTGCTGGGATCCCCCTCCAGAGCCGTGCCTGAATGTGCTGGGGCCCAGGCCTGGCCCAGCCCAGCTCAGCCAGGGCTGGTATCTCTCCCTGAGCCCCCTCGCCCCAGGCCCCAAGATAGGGCTGTGATTAATCAACTACAAAAGCAGAAACAAACAGAAAAATGTAATCAGCTTGGGAAGGGCAGGGCACGGCTGTGGCAATCAGCTTTCCCACTGGGGCTGTTGGCTGATTGAAGGTGGTTCCAATGGGGCCTCCAGGGGCGGGTCCTGCAGCTGGGGCCATGGAGAGTCCAGAAGGTCAACCCCTCCCATATATATATATGTGTGTGTGTGTGTGTGTGTGTGTGTGTGTGTGTGTGTGTGT
>NC_043713.1:67587410-67640356 GCF_006229205.1 Suricata suricatta
GCCCCCGGGGCCGCCGCCGGCCCATGAGCCCCGACCTCAAAGTTTGCGGCGGGCGGGCGGGCGCGGAGCCTCCAAGATGCCGTTCCACCCGGTGACGGCGGCGTTGATGTACCGGGGCATCTACACCGTGCCCAACCTGCTGTCAGAGCAGCGCCCCGTGGACATCCCTGAAGACGAACTGGAGGGTGAGTGCCCCGCCGGGACCCCTGCCCGCTGGCCCTCCTACCTGTGCGCCCAGGTGAAGCGCGGACTAGGGGCGCAGGGGGCGGGGGGCCGTCCGCAGGTGCCGGCTGCCAGGTGGGCGCTCCAGCGAGCACTGCGTGGGGAGTCAGGACCAACTCGCACCTCTTGGTGCCGCGGTGGCGGTAGCCAAGGCTGAGGGGCGGCCCAGCCCCTGTCCGCATGGTACCTCGCGCTGCGGAAACTTGCCGAGCCCCGCAGCGGGGTCACGGGGCCGCGCAGTCCGCGGTGACGGTGCGGCAACGCGGCGGTTTGGGTGGGGGTCCGAGCTGTGCCCGCCTCGCGGGCCCGGCCGGAGCACCCGCATCCTGATCCCCTCCGCGGCGCCCGCCCGTGGCTCTGCGCTCAAATTGACATTCCGCTCGTGTCGCTTTTAAAATCCAATCTGCTCGGGCAGATTGCCGGAGAAGGGGAAAGGGCGACTGTCCTGTTCTTGCCGCCTGCGGGGATGTCCTCAGTCCCTCCTGCGGCCTTACCCCCTTCCCCAGCCCTGCAGGGATCCCCAGCCCAGAGCACCGGGAGGGCGGCCCAGGAGGTGGTGGCGACAACAAGTGGCCAGATTGGGCGACTTGGTCGCGATAACCAAGCCTGGAAGGGCAAGGCAGAGGCTGGGACCCAAATCTGGTCCCCCAGAGTCTCACCGTCTCTCAACATGAATGTGAGACCTTAAGCAGGGGCGGCCAGATCTGAGCAGAGATCAGGGACTGGAATCCTTGGACCAAAGATTCTGGGGAGCAGTAAGACCCCTGGGGCCTGTAAGCTCTTTTCCTCCTGGGAGGGGGGCAGGTGTTCAGGCTTCCTCTCCCCCAGACCTCCTAGGGCCCTGTTTGGTGTGGAGTGGGGGTTCTAGGCTGGTGGGAGTCTTGGACCCCTGGGATCTACTTGTCATTGGGTGAGGGCTGAGATCACCCAGAGGCTGGGCCTCCCTTCAGTTATCTTGGGTCCAGGGACCTCTGAGATCTGGGGCTCATCAGAGCTTAGTGGGGGTGTATCTGAAACACCGGTGCAGTCAGGGATGTTGATGGGAGCACAAGGGAAGGCATGGAGAGAGGTCCTCCCTCATTCCTAAGCCCTGGAGAGGGTGGATCTCAAGGGAGTCAGACTGGATGAGATGAAGAGGAAGAGGAAGAAGGTAGCTATCCCCACCTCAAAACACACTGCACCATAGGCTATGAGCCACCTGCTTCTCTCAAGTCCCCTAAAAGCTCCCAGAAGCTGGCAGAGCCTCAGAGATGGGGTTTGGTGTCTGCTGTGAGCAGAACAGATAGATGAGTGATGCTGCTGGGTTTCTGGCCTTGAACCCCAGAGCCCAGGTGTCTGCCCTGTCTGGCCAGGGCCTGGGAAAAGGAAGAGGTACGATGAAAGCCAAGAGGGCAGGGGATGGGGCAGAACCCGTCTCTTCCCCACTGGTGTTTCCTCCTGCCTTGGGCCACCTCGACCCTCTGCCAGTGTCTGCCTCCATGGGTCTTCCTCCATACCCTCCTCCTGGCCGCTTGGGCAGGGGTCAACATTGTCCCCCCACATCCTGGCAGCTTCCACTTCATTCCCTACCCTTGTTCCCGGCACCCCACCATATCTCTCATGGGCTTTCTCCTCTCTCAATTTCCTGTCCCTGGGGTGCAGACTCTCTAAGAAGCCAAGCAGAGGCTGGGATGCAGGGGTGAGCGGGCATAGGGAGGGCAGTGCAGGGGCAAAGAGGCCGCCTGGCGGACACACTGGCAGGAACCCAGCAGCGTTAGTCACCAGCCACACCAAACGCACTCCCTGCTTCTCTCCTGTCTGCTTCTCCTGGGCCCTGAGGAGCAGAGGGACCCTGGCACAGGGGGCATCTGAAGGGCAGGGCCCTCCTTTGGGGTGGTCACGTGGGGGCTGAGGAACAAGTAGATGCCTGGTGGCCCCAGCCTATCTCCTAGCCTGTGAGCAGCTGTAGATGAGGGCAAAGAGTCCTCGATGACTGACCTCTGTCTTGGCTATAGGCACCCAAAAGCCCTCTTGGGGGACCAAGTCTCTGCAGGCCTCAGTGGTCATTGAATGCCAGGGCTAGATGGAAAAGGTGACATCCCCCTGCCCGGTGTCCTGCATTAGTGCTCCTGACGAGGGCAGTCTGGGAAAGACCCAGGCCTTTTGGTGGGAAGACACCCATCAGTGGAGGATCCACATGTGCAGAGAAGAGGGAGCCCGGCCGCTTGGGATGAAATGCTGCAGACATGTGCCTGCCGCAGAAATCCAGGGGGCGGTTAATCTGAGGGGGAGAGAGACCAGTAAGGGAGGTGGAAAACACAGGGTGTAGATGAGGGCTTCCCAGCCAGGCAGCACTGGGTTCAGATCTCTACACCCTCAACTCATAGAGTGACCTTGGACAATCACTTGCCTTTCGTGCCTCATTTTCTCCATCTCTATAAGGGGCTTGGCATTGCCACTGCCTTGGGCTGCTGGTGACAGAGGATGCAAGGGAGGCACTCATCAAGGGGCCTGGCACACAGTGGAGGCTCGCAGGTCCAGATGCAGCAGGGGAGGCCAAGGAGGGTGATCCTGTATGGGTCAGAACCTGGAATGTGGATAGATGGGTGAAAGGTCTGGAGTCAGGAACCCAGGATGTGCCTGGGGATGGGCCCGGAAGGCAGGATCTGGGAAAGGCTGAGTAGAAGAGTCCTTGAAGGTCTGGCAAAGGCGCTTGGGGGCCTGTGGTCCTGGGGAGCCATGGGTGGCAGTTGGTAGGGTAGATGTGGCTGGGCAAGCCTGGCCTGGAGCCTGTCTGACCCTGAGAAGAAGAGGCGCAGGCTTTCCAGATTTCCCCTGCATCCCGCTCCACCACCAACCCGGCCATGACATCCACACCCAGCAAAGCCCTCCAGAGCCTGCAGGAGCACTGAGGCTGGCCCCTCTGGCATCAACGGCCTTGGGCACCTGAGGGTAGGAGTGAGGGCTGCAGGCCCTAGCCCAGTGCTTTCTGGCCAGAGAGAAGAGGAAGGAGACAGACAGACAGACAGACAGGCAGGCAGCCACCAGGGCAGGGTTCTGAGGTTGGCACTTGGCCTGCTCAGTCAGACAGTGGAGGCTGCATCGAGAGTGGCCAAATAGGGCATTCAGAGTATGGCAGTGGGGGAGTCCCATCCTGCCCCTCTTCCCTGCAAGTCCAGCCGCCACTTCTGCGCAGACTGGAAGCTCAGGGACGCCAGAGTGGTGGGGCGTGGGGCCAATGCCGCGGAGAATGGCAGCTGCTGCAGAGGACAGACTCTGCCCCCACTCCACGAGTGACCTCCAGCGTGTGTGCCCTCTCTCTGGACTCCAGCTTCCTGATAGAGACCTAGTGCCTCTTGGGCTCAGTGTGTTTCCTCAGGGCTCTCAGAGGAAGGTCAGTGGCTCCAACTGAAGCAGCCATGGGCTCTGGGGGCCACACCCGGCCCCTGCCAGTGTAGGAGGAACAGCATGGGCCCCAGCTCATGGCAGGGGAGGGGGCCAGCACCCACTGCAGCCCCACTGTGGGTCGAGGGTTTTGCCATCACACCTTGAGGTCTCCCAAATTGGCCTCTACAGAGAAGAAAACTGAGGACCCAGAAAGATGGGCTGCTTGACCCTGGGCTCCTCCTAAAACCAGCCCTTGACCCAGAAATCTCGGGGTGGCACCCTCAACCCTGCCCTCAGCTTGATTCTACTCCTCAGTGGTGGCCCATAGGGTGGGTAGGGGGTGGGGTCCTTGGCAGTTGGACAGGGTGACAAGTAGCTTCCTCACTCTCCCTTCATGCTTCTTGCCTGCTTGGGGAGTGGAAAGCAAATGCTTACTCTTACTAATATTGTTTGTAAACTAGGAGTAAATGGGCTCTGAATGATGGCTTTACACCAAGTGGTGCATGAACTTCGGCTCACCTCTTTTCTCTGTGTGCTCCAGATCTAGGTTCCCTAGATCAGTCATTTATTCATTGAATCACTAGTTTAGCAGATGTTTATGCGGGGACTGTTCCAGGAAACGGGGACCCAGCTGTGAACAAGACCACTTTGGCCCCTGCCCTCATGATACCCATAATTCACAATCCAGTGTGGTCAGTGCAAGGGAAGAACAAGGTCTTTGGGAGTCCAGAAGAAAGCCAGAGTCAGCTGGGGGGGGCAGGGAGGACACCAGGGTGGTGATGCTGTCCATGCTGGGAACCTGAGATGCATTAGAGTTTACCATGGTGAAGGAAAGAAGTTCCGGGCAAAAGGAGCAACATGTTCGAAGGCCTGGACATGGAGCAGTGCCGGTGCTTAACAGGGCTAAATGGATCCCAAGCGCTGGAGTTCAGGACACCGGAGGTGGGCAGAGCTCATAGCTGGGTCAGCAGGTGAACAGTACTGGCCAGAGGGTCAGGAGAGCAACAGTACTGGCCAGAAACCTAAGTGTGTGGAGGCCAAAGTGGCAGAGGGTGTACCTGGTTGCATGGCCAGTGCCTTAATCTCTACCTAGAGACCCCAAGTGAGAGGGGTCTCACGGCAGCCTCCCTGGCTGCTTGGCGTCTGCTCACATACAGGTCTGGTGAGGAGGAACTTACCACCTCATCAGTGGCCCAGGAAAACCCTAGGTAGGAGTTGGCCTGGAGTTCCGATCCCTGGGCTTGGTGCAGATTTCCCATCCCAGCTCCCTTCTGGCCTAGGGGCCCCTGGTTAGACTAGATTCTCAGACCCAGCCTAGGATGGGTACTCTGGAGACCCAGGCAGCTCAGCTGTAGCCCACTGTCTCTGTCTTGGCCTACATGTCATCTGGTCTAACCTCCAGGCCTTGGGTCCAGACACCAGGTAGGAAGAACCGGATGAAGTATGGCCATGGGCACCTTGCCGTGGCCCCTAGTCTGCAATGGGGCCAGTGGGATCTGGGAATAACCCCGCGGCACAGGATTCCACAATCAGTTTTAGGGGCTCATAGACCTTTAAGGCCAGGCCTGGGCCAACCGAACTCCTGCTTTCACCAGAAACAGCCTTGACTCCAAACTGACCCTGGACTGGCTGTTTTTCCCCTCCATGCCTCAGTCTACAGGTCTGCAGTGTGGAGCAGGTTCACCAAATACACCCACACTCATACCCAGGGGCAGGATTCTGCCTGTTGAAGTCCTATCCGGGGGACAGCTCAGGCAAAGGCCAAGAGGCTGGAGCAGAGAAGGTATGTGTGGAGTGAGGTTCTCTCCCCAACCAAAGGAAAATGCTCTTTAGGGCCCTTCCTGGGATGAGTAACAATGAAGGTGAGCAGGGAGAGGTTAGGACCCCTCAATAGTTCCTAGACATCTTTGGTAAAACCCTTGTCATACCCACATCACTATTTTACTATGGGTGGGACTGAGTTTGACTCAAGGTCACTCACTCTTCCCAGCACAGGGCATTGCTCTCCACCCCTGAGTTACTCAGGTCCTCAGACCTCAGTCTCCCTTTCTGTACAATGCAAGGGACAATCCCCACATCTGAGCAGGCCTGGGCTTGCTGGGGCCCCTCTACCCAGCCTCTGCCTTCCCCCAGACCTTGGGCTGGGGAGGCAGTCTGCACGGAGTTGGCAGTTCTGTCAGCCCTGGGCCGGAGATGGTGGCTGCCCCATGTGGCGCCAGTGAGGAGTGTTGGCTGGGGTTTCTAAGCCGAGCCCAAGGGAAGAAGCATGTGGTGGGGTAAGGGGGAGTGGGAGATGGAAGGACTGAGGGGTGGGCACGGAAGCCTTTGGCAGCTCACAGAGGCCACCACTGCCAGGCCCCAGGAGGCTGCCTGGTGGGACTCATGCTACTCGCCACACGGGGTCGTCATGAGCACGCCCTGCGAGGCTGTGGGAGCCTGGCAAGTGGAGATTGAGACCCCAAGGGCACTTTCCCCTCTTGTCAGGGCAGCGGGGCCTGGGCACACCTTTGCTGCCCTGCTCAGCTTGCCCTGAACTTCCGGAAGGCAGCGAGCGCTATGGTGGACTCCTGGACCACCTGCCACTTGTCTCTGATCAGACCTGCAGGCTCCACAGTGGATTCTCAATGCCGTGCTTAGGTTGCGGGTTTGGGGGACCCTGGGGGCCTAGGGAGGGGGTGTGTGGGGACAGAGGCAAGGTCCCAATCTGCTCTGCTCCCCCAACAGAGATCCGTGAAGCCTTCAAAGTCTTTGACCGCGATGGCAATGGCTTCATCTCCAAGCAGGAGCTGGGCACAGCCATGCGCTCCCTGGGCTACATGCCCAATGAGGTGGAGCTGGAAGTTATCATCCAGCGGCTGGACATGGACGGTGAGCACCACCCCCTGCCTCAGTTTCCTTACCCCTCACCTGGGCCTTTGAGGCCCTGAGCCTCTCCCTTCCAGGAACCCCACCAAGCCGATGGCACTATACAGCCAGGTCTGACCTATTTCTCAGCCTACAGAATAGAGGCCAGAGTGTGATGGCTCCAGTTACATCCATGCACAGGTCAGAGGCTCTGCCTCTCTTGATCTGTATTCCAAGCAATTGTTTTAAGATTTCTTTAAGTTTTATTTCTTTAAGTGCTCTCTACACTAAATGTGGGGCTCGGACTCATGACTCTGAGATCAAGAGTTGCTCGCTCTACCAATGGAACCAGCCAGGTACCTCAAGCAATTTTTAAAGTACAGGAAAGTAAAAAGGTATACTAAATACCCCAGGTCCTCTTACCCCAGGTAAAAAAATCATTTAGTTGCATTTGTCACCTGGCATTTTATTTAAAAAGTAACTAGTGAAAAGACCAGTAATGTCCAGTCCCGTTCTTATGTCCCTGCCCTCACCATGGGGCTCCAACCGTGCTTCTTTTTCACCTAGAGAGCAGGTGGTGGTCCGGGTAGAGTGTGTCCTGAGCGTCAGTTCCTGTCTGTGTGGGGAGAATGTCAGGTCCCACACCTGCCGGGGGAAGGAAGCAGGGTGCTGGGAAGCCATGGTTTCTGAGTAAACTGTGAGGGTGTCCCATGTGCTTGGACCCACCTGCTGCACTCCATCTCTATTTTACCAGGTGGGGCCTCACCATATTTGGTGGCTTTAGCATCAACTCAAGAGTTTGGCAGATGTTGTGTCCCTGAAACTAAAGGCTCAGAGAAGGTGGGACCTGCCCAAGTTGGCCGAGGACCCAGCCCAGTTGTAGGCTGGCCCACTGATTGGACCTATGCTTGCCCTAGGGGATGGCCAAGTGGACTTTGAGGAGTTTGTGACCCTCCTGGGACCCAAGCTTTCCACCTCAGGGATCCCAGAGAAGTTTCATGGCACTGACTTTGACACCGTCTTCTGGAAGGTATGCACTGGCTGGTGGGGACCTAGGGTGTGCACACTGTGGAGTGCTGTACTGGGGCCAGTGAATAGCCAGGCCCACGCTGTAAAAGGGGATGACCATCCCAAGCTTCTATCCACTGGATGTCTTGTCTCCCAGGGAGCCATGGGCTCCCTCGGGGGAGGCTGCTGTGGTCAAGGACTCAAGGAATGGAGTGAGTGGTTTCCAGTCCTCCAGAGTCTGGAGGCCTGTCATTGGGCTTGTGTGGCTGCAGGGTGCTGTTTGGCAGCTGTAGTGGTGACAGTGGCCAGAGCACTGTGTCTCCTCCTCTCTCCAAGTGCGACATGCAGAAGCTGACCGTGGATGAGCTGAAGCGGCTGCTGTACGACACCTTCTGTGAGCACCTGTCCATGAAGGACATCGAGAACATCATCATGACGGAGGAGGAAAGCCACCTGGGCACTGCTGAGGAGTGCCCCGTGGACGTGGAGAGTGAGTGACCAACCCCTAGTACCCCGTGGGCAGGCCAACTGCTTGGGCAGGGGGAGGAGGAACCAGGGGTTTACAGGGGGCAGCTGGGAGCCTCCTTGCCTGCCCCAAGCCTTGTGTCCCTGCGCGTCCCATGGGACAAGCCCGTGTGCGGAAGTGCAGGCGGCTCCTGATTCCGTGCTTCGCTGTCCCCGTCTGTCTCTCTCTGGTGCTCCCTGGCGGGCGGCCACAGCCTGCTCCAACCAGCAGATCCGCCAGACGTGCGTGCGCAAGAGTCTGATCTGCGCCTTCGCCATCGCCTTCATCATTAGCGTCATGCTCATCGCAGCCAACCAGGTGCTGCGCAGCGGCATGAAGTAGGCGCACGCGGCGCATGGGGCCCCCTCCGCGCCCGCCACCGCCTGCAGTCCCCTCCCTCACTTGGCTCCCTGGGCCACTGCGTGTACTTCGGGCCTTGGATATCTGGCAACCCCACCCCACCCGCCCCTGCGGGCCTTGCATGGAGCTGTGGCCCGGCTGTGGAGGGTCTGGTGGTGGCTCTGAAGACAGCCCCTAGCCCCACCTGCACCCTGCCCACCCCGGCCCGAATGTAGCACTCACACTTTCCACCATCCACGGTCTCCTGCGAAGTTTAGGAGGAATTTGTACATGGTCCTGTAGCTGCTGTGGTCACTCAGGCAGGGAGGAACACCCTATGCCCAGGGTCACACAGCCAGCCTCACTGTGGTCCCTGCCACTTGCCCAGGGCTGTGGGCAGGGTGGAGGTGGGGGCAGAATGCTTCCTCCTGGAGAGGGGGTGAGGCTGGGGTCTCCTGGGCAGGCCCTATTCCCTGGCCAAGTCTAGGAAGGCCCCTGGCCTTCCATGGGGTCCCTTTCTCTGACCCTCCTTAGACTCAAACCCAGCCTTCGTCCATGCACCCACTAGGGCCAGAGAACTTGCCCATTTCATAGAGGAGGACCCCGAGACTCAGAGGGCCCCCAGATTTACCTTCAGGACCCCCTTCAACAGGGATTTTCAGGAAGGGCAGAAGTGCATGGCAGATGGAGCATCTGAAGGGGCCCTGCAGTCTCTCTACCCTGAGCCCCCTCATCAGAGGCCCACTGGCCTGAGGGCCACATTGCCCATCACCACCCAGCACAGAATCCAGAACTGGGGTACAGTGAGGAGGGCAGCAGACCAGGGGCCGGGAGTTTCTAAGTCACCTGAGCAGCTTGTGCAACCTTCCCGTTGGCCAGGGGGCTCTTCCAGGGCAGCAGCCCTGGGAGGGACCCTGGGTCATGCTGGGCTAAGGGGCTGGTGTAGGCCAGCATTGTCAGTGCCAGGAAGCTCAGCCAGACCACTCCAAGGCCAGGGCCTGTCCTCCTGGTCCCCCAACTTCTCTACACCATCTAGGCCAGAGACACAGCTCCCACCATGCCCCCCGTTCGGGCACCAGCTCAGCATGGGCAGACATGGGGACAGGGACAGCAGACTGGGTCCTCGAGCTCTTCCCCCACACTTGGAGCCACATATCACCTGGGTGACCATCACAGCCACACTGGCGCACCGTCTGCACAGCTGTGCTGAGCCTCTGCCAGCCCTCCAGGGAGATGGGCAGCAAGCACTCATCACCCTGCAGAGGACCTCACCTCACTCCAGTCCTGCCTGCCCTCCAACCACGGGCTGGGGCAGGGAGCTGAGGGCGACGGGCAAGGAGGAAGCCACACCACCATGGTGACAGACTTTCTTTATAAACATCCGGAAGGAAGTTTTCTCACCCATCTTCTCAAGATGTCCCATGAGTGAGGGAGGGTAGAGCTGCCTGGAGCAGAGCTAGGACCAGGCCTGCACCTGGTAGGGGGACTCTGGGGCCTCTGTCAAGCCAGGCCAAGCCGATGGGTTCAGAGGCTCCACAGCGTGCAACAGGAGGGGGCCTCGGTGTCCCCTGTGTGAGCCTATCTTTCCCGTGACTGACACAGATGCTGACCAGATGGGGTTCAGGGGCTCAGCCCCACTGGACGCTGGGTTGTAGGGGCCACCCCCCGGGTGGAGGTGCCCGCAGGGATGGAGGCAGCTCCTGGACTGGTGGCCAGCCTATGGGGTACTGGAAGATGGTGTTTCTCATGGGCTCGGCCCTAAAGAGAAGGAAGAAGGCAGAGAATTAAAATGGGGCACACCAGCCCCAGGCAGGGGCACCTCCCTGGGTCTCCCTCCCTAAGACCCCAGCTATGGGAAAGGTCAGCTGCCTGCATGACCTTTCTGGAAGGCAGAGCCTCAAAAACATGCAGACCCTTTGAGCCAGCAACCTCACCTCTAGGAAGGAGCCCAAGGAAAAAGCAGAGCTGTGGGCAGAGACTGAACTACAAGAAGCTGAAATAACCTGTGCCCACCTGTGGGGGATTGATTAAATACACATGCACGTCCACAGCAGAGAATGCTATGCAGCCTGCATAAACTTTAAGGCAGGCTTATATGCAATGATAAGGAAAGGCATCATGATGTACTGTGTGAGTAGAGAGAAAAAAGCAGCTTATAAAATAATGTATATAGCATGATACTATTTTTGTTTAAAGATATATAACATATATAAATGCATAAAAAAACCCCTGGAAGACAGCAAAATGTTAACAGTGGTTCTATCTGCGTGGTGTAGTTATGGGTGATTTTTTTTACTTCTTTATACTTTTCAAGAAAAGTTTTGCAAGCACGCAAGCTTTTGAAATCAGAAAAAATACTTGTCTAAAAATTTTTTTTAAAGCCTCATTTCTCATGCTACTCAACTCTCCTTCCCCTTAAGGTCCACCACCCTGGAGCTGCCACCTGGGAACCCAGGGCTCATCTGAGGCATCTACCCTGGGTGCCCAGCTGGGTGCCACTCTTCCCTCCACCAACGGCCCCACATCCCAATGCTTCTGGACCTAATTCCCACTCAGTTTGCTACCCCAGGGCTGCACTGCCCCTCTCGGGCTATGGAGCACCTTGAACTCACCTGGCAGCTCAAGTCTCCCCCATGGGAGCTCTCAGATGGAAGAGACCAAGGCATAGGGGTGGGCTCCGTCTGCGCCCCACCCCACCCCCACAAAGTGCCTAGAGCCAGGCCTGGCACAGGAAAGCCACTCAGTGAATGTCTGCTGATGACAAAGAATAATGCTGGGTGCTCTTACTGACTAGGCACTACTCTGGGTCAGACACCAAGGGCTAGAGAAACCTTAAGTATCCTTATGTGAATCACATTTTTATGGGTGGGACAATTGAAGTACACAGAGTCAGTCATCTGCCCACGTGACAGAGTCTGGGATCGGGGGATTAGGGGCTAACAGGCAACACAGATTTGTGCTCCAGCCATTGCCCCCCAATCCGCATACCCAGCGTTTCGTGGAGGCGATGGCCTGGCGGCTCTGGCAGGCTCGGATCCAGTGGCCAGCCCTCTGCAAAAAGGGAAAGTCCCGGGCCCTATGAACGGTCTGGAGAGGCCTCAGGCCTCCAAGGCAGAGTGGGGGCTGGGGTCAGAAGCCCCGGGAGTTTGCCTCACTGCAGCCACCCAGCCTGGCCCTCTTGGGGCCCGACGTGCTGTACAGAGCTGACTTGAGGACTTCAGGCCAGGGAAATCCCCTGCTTAGCTGCTGGAGAGCAGCTCCCAGCATGATTTATGGCACTGGGGAGACTTCATAAACTCCACCAGCCGCAGAGAAGGGTGGGAGTGGGGGAGGCTCTGCAGTTGCCAGAAGGGAGAGCCCAGCTGCCAGCCAACCTGGACTTCCCCCAGGGTTAAGGTGACTGCAATTCTCTATCGAGATGGTGTGATCCTGGGGAGCCCCTTCCCATGAACCTCAGACCCTTCTCTAGAAGATGGGGCAGATTACTGGGCGGCTGGGGCCTCCCACCAGGATAAACGTACCCCTTTCATGTGCTCAGACACAGACACATTCCCTGGGCCACCGAGCCCTTGGAGCATACCCCTTCAGGCCTACAACAGAGCACACAGGGACCCTGAGGTGCACAAGAGTGCTCGTGGCCTCTCTAGTGACCTGTTTGCCCCCAGTACAAGGACAGGAGCAATTGTCTTTTGCTTTTCCCCAGCCATGGTTCTGATCAGAAGAAAAGAATCACAGGGAGGTGCCTGGGCTGGAACAGTAGCGCCAGCCCAGAGAGGGGTGCAAAAAGGGGAGATTAAGAGGGATAAAGTCACAATCTGAAGAGCCAACAATGGAAAACAGGGACAAGCACTGGCCTTGCGGGGGGATTAGTCTTTGTGTCTGAGGCCTGCCTCTCCCTCCTGCCACTGTCTGCTCTTGGCAGATCCCTCAGGGTCAGTCTGCTGAGGGGGATGGTACAGAATGCCAGGCTGGGGCCTCAAAGCCTCCATTCCCCCTTTTACAAGGAGGGTTGGCCTGATTTACCTTGAAGGGTTTCCTCAGCCTGTGGGGTTGGGGACCTTGGGTCTGGGTGGCTCCATGTACGTGCACCAGGCAGCCATCTTTGCCCTGCGCCTCAGGGGAGGAAACAGACACCCAGAGAAGAGAAGACACCAGGCTGGACCCCCACAAGGGGCCCACAACACATCTAGGGAATAGTCCTTAGGGCCAGGGAGCCTGCTCCCCCAAATGCTCACATGCAGTCAACATGTCCTGAGCCTGCGCCAAACCCGAATGACAACAATGTGAACTCAGGGCTCTGTGAGGGGGGATGTCTTAGCTAAAGCTTGAAGAATGAGTCTGACTTTGCCAGGCTGAACCAGGGAGGCAGTTCCGGGCAGAAGAAATAGCATGTACAAGGTGCACGAAAATCCCACTGCGTCTGAGAAGCTGCTAAGCGTCCCAGTGGGACCAAAAGAAGCCAGATGGGAGAGGTAAGAAGGTGACCCCAAGGGCTGGGGAGGTGGCAGGGAAGTTCCCCAGGGTCTGTTGAGCTGGGCTGCAGAGTTCAGGATCCCTGAGGTAGAGGAAGTCCAGGAGGGTTGGCACAGGGGTCAGGGCCGAGCCAGGGCCAGAGAGTGTTTTAGAAGCTGGCTGAGGCTGTTGTGCGGAGGCTGGAGCAGATGAGCAGAGGAGAGGCAGGAGGGCAGGAGGGCTGCTGTGGCCATTAGGAAAGCTGGGGTGGATGAAGGGCACAGAGGGAACCGTTTCTGTAGGGCTCCCTGGGTAAGAGATTCAGAGAACAGAACAAGGCAGCCTGGGGGCTTGAATCCATCTCCCCTGACCCTGTAGGGTGGGGGGCACATGTGGAAGGACAGAACCCAAAGTCAGGGGCTGTGGGATAAGGGTATTATATTTTGTGAGATACTACAGAAGAGGTCTGAGGAAGACCGGAGCAGTGATAGCAAAAGTAATAGTAAATGGTTACTTCCCTTCCAACAACCTTTTTCTCAAGGCTGGACAGGCCTGCTCTGCCCAGAGAGCAATTCATTTTGGCTCTGAGCCCTCAGGAGGCAGGTGGAAAGGTACATGGGCACAGAGAAAAGTGGTGGTAGGGAAAAGCAGGTCCTATGGATGGGGCCAGGCTGGGTGGCCAGAGGGTGAGGGGCACAAGGGACAGGGTTGAGATTTCAGAGTCCTGGGTGGTCCCACTTGGAGGTTTTATTCCAGGAATCACTACTGCCATCCCAGCCACTTACCACTACATTCCAGACCTGCAGCTGGACAGGGCCCCTGGGCTAGCCATAAACATGGTGACAGAGGTAGCCCAGGGACTAGACCAAGAGGGGCCTAAGCTCTCTCTCAAGTGGTGCTGAGTGTTTCTGAAGATAGCAGGTATGTGACCAGGACAGTCACAACCTCCTGGAGAGGTTGAGATTCCTCAGCCACAAACTAGGGGCACCAATCCCCCTAAATGCTCAGGGCCAAAGGCCAGGTGCACCACAGCACCAAACACACCCCATTATCATGTGGTCACCACCTCTACCTGAGACTCTGGGCCCGTCATTCATCCTCAGTTTCTCCATCTCATTCCTTCGTCCTCTGAGTCTCATGGTCACAGGCATGTGCACTGGACAGCACTGGGACACATCTGTCCCTAGGCAGGGACTTCTGGGCACCCGTCTCTCTGCCACACCTGCGTTCAAGCCAGCCCAGGCACTGGGTCTCCCTGAGCCCTTGTGAAAAGCTCAGGAGGTGCCCAGGCCTCTGGTGCTCACTCCCAACAGAGGGACCACCAAGTCAGAGCAGACTGCTGAGACCCACGGGTGGCTAGGTCCAAGCAGTGGGAGCGGGGAAGCCCTTGGAGCTCTCTGGGTGCCTCCAACCAGCCCCAGCTCTCTGACACACTGGCTGGTGGAGCATGGATCCCCAGACAGTCCCAAAGAGGGAATGCCCCTGACCAAAATCACAACCACCTCAAACAGGACCAGAAGGGAGGGACATCACACTCCATCCAATTAATTAGTCATGCCTGTATTATATTGTTTTAAGGCGGGGGGTGGGGGGTGGGGGAGGGGGACAACGGGGACAAAACCAACATAGATTTAAAACAGTTAAAAACTAAAAGTTAATTTTAAAATAGTTTCACAAAAGGTTTTTTTCATCAGGGCACAGAGAAGGCAAGAAACTCAGCCCCCACCTCCTGGCGGAGCCTGGAGGGAAGGCCTCACTCCCGACTGTCCAACCAGGCTCCCTCACCCCAGGCCAGGCCATTGTCGCAGGAGACCACACCACAGAGACAATTGAGTCTGAAGTCCCATTACAAGACAGACAAAATGAGGCAGCCCAGTGCAGGAAACTACAAAGTCACAGGCAGCTCAAAGCACATCGTTAGCCCCTTTCCTCCCCTCTGTCTCCTTCAACACCTGGTAGGAGAGCCCAGGAGCCCTGGGACAGCATACAGCATACACCTGAGGGCCCCTGACCCAGGTGCTCCACCCACTTCTGAGCACACTGAGTGCCAGATCCAGGCAGCAGCTGGGCCGACCACCCCAGCCTCCTCCTCAAGGAGGCAGTGACAATGGCAGTGAGCCTGACACATCTCCATGCAATCCCAGCTCTGCCTCTCAGCTGTGTGCCTTTGGGCAAGTCACACCCTCCTGCGAGCAGTACTTCCCCTTCTGCAGGGTTGGGGTAACCATGCCTATCTGGCAGGGCCCTAGAGGAGAGCGCAGTGACTGGCATACTGGGCTTCAGGAACCACAATCAGGCCCTTCCCTCTGGCAAAGGACTTGGTGATGTTGAGTCAAGTTGGCTTGGTCACCTGCCTCCCCTTCAGCCAGCATAGACACCAATTAAGACAGGAGCCACTAAGGCAGGGGGATGAGGTCCAGGAACAAGAACCTTTAAATGTGTCCCCAAAGTCCCTTGTAGAACTCTTTGGGGGCATCCATGTCTGATCACTGGATTGGGACGGTTCATGGAGACTACTCAGCTGCCAGTCAGGGCAGGCTGGCTAGGGTACTCTCCCAGAGGGGACAGGAGGAGGGGACCCAGGGGCCTGTACCTGCTGCTTGGGGCTGAGCTCAGCCGCTTGGCTCTCTTTTCCAACCAGTCTTCCAGATGGCCCTCAGGGAGCTCGACGACATCTAGTGGCCACTCCCTGGCCCGCCTCTCCTCTGTGGGGATAGGGAGATAGAGGCAAGTGAGGGGCACGTTGCATCCCCTCCTGAATCCAACCCTCCCACAAAGCAACCAGAACCTTCCTGAGGAGGGCAGTACGGGTTGGGCTGTCCCTATTCTGCTGCCACCTTCCTAGGCCTGCTCCTGTGGGCCTCACTCTACTTCCTCATTAAGTGGAGATAAACCAAGGGTTGCCTGCCAAGCTTTTTGCAGCTGGACACAGGATAAAGTGTGTAGAGAGGGGCCTCAGGAGGGGCCCAAACCTGGGGTCAGGGAGGCAATGTGGGTCGCAGAATAGGGCAAAACCGGGTTTGGTTCTTGGCTCTGCCACTTGCGCCTCAGTTTTCCTGGTTTTTCTTTTCATAAAATGTTCTGTAAGAACCCTTGCTCACTGAATTAAAATTGAGCCAATGGTCCAAACAAGCTGGGTGTGAGATGGGCCAGGGTCTCTGGGAGGACTTGGGATGAGGCCTGGGGCTGGAGGAAAACAATCCTACTCATGGACCAACGAGGTGGCCCAGGGCCTGGGCCAGCGCTGCACACACCTCATCTCATTTCACCTTTACAGCCAGTCACGTTCAAAGGGTCAGAACGCTGCCTCCAAGAGGGTTAGCCATGTGCCAAGGTCACAGGGCATGTGGCAGAGCCAGGACTATGGGAGCTGTCACCAGGGCGCACTCCTCTATTCCCGGCCTCCTGAGGCTTCTCCCATCCGGGTCACCTCCAGTTCCACACCCACTGGCCTATGCTCTCCCTGCCATGGGCCAACTGTTCCCCGAGAGCCCAGGCCAGTGAAGAGCTGGAGATAACACCACTGCCAGGACTCGCTGGCGAGGCCGACAGGGCCTCACTTCTGCCCTGAGAAAGCTCCTGGAAAGCCTGTGTTTGTGCCAGGGCTGTCACCTCCCCAGGGCAAGGCCTGCAGGGTATGACTGGTCAGAGGGGAGCGAAGCCCACTGGGGACGAGGGCAAAGGCCCGGCTGCCCCGGACACTTACTGGCTGCCCTGAGGCTACCCGGACAGCTGCTCCCGGGGAGACCAGAATTGGTCTCTAAGCTGCTGGGGGCTCCTGTGAGGGCCTTCTGCCCTAGGCTAGCTTCAGTTTCTCTAACTGTTCAGTAACGGGCTTCATCAGAAGATTAAAACCATCTCAGTGGAAATGTCCTTGTTCTCCAACTGGAGAAGTGACAAGTGAATTTCCCAAAAGCAGACGTGGCAATTTCCACGGGAAGCTATACTTGCTCTTCCCTGGAGCCACCGGGCCTGAGAATCCTGAGGGCAGGGAAGATGTCCTCCTCATCCCTTTGTCCCCAAGATGAGGTAGGGGATCTGCCTGGTGGTGAGTAAGGAATGGAGACCAGTGTTGCCTGATGGAAGGAAGGGGGGACGATATGCACCAATGAGCACCCAGCAGGGTCCGGATGAGGCTGAGGCACCCCCTTCAGGGCTCCAGGACAGGAAACTCCACATGTCACTTTAAACCCAGCAGGAACACAGACAGGAGTTCCCCTGTTCCATTCCCACTCATGCCTGGGGTAGTATGGAGGCAGTTTCTGACCCCAACCCCATCACTTAGGCAGCTCTCAGCTTATCCCACAAGGTGGCCACAAAAGGGGAGGAGGTGGTGAGACACTGGGCAGCTTCCTGGTCCTCAAATCTGGTATCCCTCCAGCAGCCTGTCCCCCACCCCAACCCAGGGTCCCCACCAAAACGCACCCTCCACTTGGATACTCAGCTCCTGCAGGTCCCTCTCTGACATGTGGGAAAATCTGCAGTTGGAGCCAAAGTCACACTGGCCTGCAACAGAAGACAGGGAAGACAGAGTTACTCACTGCTTGGAAGAGCTTCCACCGTGGGCTGAGGGGCACCCTGGTGAGGGGCCATCAGAGTTTCAGGTGCCAGGCTTCAGAGTCAACAGAGTAGCAACTCCACCTCCAAAGAAAAACTTGGAATCTCTCTGGCCCACACACACAGGCAGCCTGAACAACCTGGCTGGGAATCAAATCTTGAAGCCATTGGTGATTGGGCTGCCTCTGCAGGTTCGTCTATTGTAACCCCTACCCTGCCCCCTACCCCTGTTCCCAAGCCTCAACGAACCATGGGTGGGTTCCTGAAAGTCATGCTTTTTCTCCCCAGTCCAGGCCACTGTACATGCTGTGCTGTGCCCTCTGCTTGGTGCCTACCTGCCCATCTGGCTTGTAGGAGCAGCTGGACTGCTCGTCAGAAAGGCTTTAATGGTAGCTCCACCAAGGGGGTACCAAAGCCCAGGGCAGCTTTCCAAATCTTAACTGGGAGACCAAAATGTGTCTCAAAATAACAGGAGACTGGAGGTATCTTAAGCCAGCGTAACCTACCAGTGGCATTTCACATCAAGGTGAAATCTGTGGGGGAAGCCCCCGATCTGCAGGCCTGGGGGCCATCCTAGGGGCAGCAATGTCTCCTGAGGGGGGCGTGGCTATTCACCTGGCTCCTCATGCCGACAGCAGTATCTCTCCCCACTGCTACACACCATCTTAATCGCCATGGTTCTCCTCCTTGCCTTGGCTGCTGGGAAGCTCAGGGCCAAAGCCTCCAGAAAGTATACAGAAAGCAAGCATGGAGGAAACTAATCCTTCTTTGGGCTTTGTTTTATTTTTCCTACCTTTATTTTCATCTGCTCTTGGTTCCTTCATTTACTGAGGGTTATTTGGTTTTTTTTTTAAATCTTTGAAATATATGCATCTTTATTAGCTGGGTATTGAGCAGTCAAATCAATACTTCGCACCCTTGGTTCTAATTCTGAACTTTCTCCTCAGACCTGTTACCATCTGTCTCCAGGCTTGCCTGCTGGGAGGGAGGGAGCAGAGGTTGGGCTCCCAGGCCAACTTAATCAGCCTATCTATCACACCCATCAGTGTCTCCTAGATTTATTTGCAATCTCCCAGCACTTGCTTGTTCTGAGTGGGCTGATAAAATCACATTTGGAAGAGCTGAGGACAAGGCCCTGGAGGTCCTAAGGCACAACCCCTGGGAAGGCCCCAACTGACCAGCTGGCTGATGCACCAAGACCACACCATGGGCTTAGGATGGTGGCTAGGGAAGGGTAGAGGGTCTGCAAAAGTTCAAGCAGGCCAGACAGGCATGCTGGTCCCTTGGGGGGACCTGAACTGAGTAGAACACTTTACCTGTCAACAGAAACTTCCTTTAAAAAAATTTTTTTTAATAGTTTATTTATTTTTGAGAGAGAGAGAGAGAGAGAGAGAGAGCATGAGTCGGGGAGGGGCAGAGAGAGAGGGAGACACAGAATGTGAGACAGGCTCCAGGCTTTGAGCTGTCAGCAAAGAACCTGATGCAGGGCTCTAAGGCACGAACCATGAGATCATGACCTAAGTTGAAGTCAGACGCTTAACCACTGAGCCACCCAGGCGCCCCTTTACCTGTCAACAGAAACTTCCTACACGGCCGCTTGTTCTGTTCATCCAGCAAGATAGCAGCTGCGTCTGTGAGAAGAGAAAGGAGCTGGGTTCAGACTTTAGTTGCACAGAGGCACCTCCTATCACTGAGATCAGAAAAGGAAAGAGTTCCCATCCACAGAGGAGTATAGAAGGGGACGACCACAGGTGGGGATGAGCACGGGTTGGGGGGGATGCTGGGCAGAAGCATCTGAGTTCAGGTGACTTCAGCTCCTCCCAGACCCAGCCAAAGGCAAGAACCAAGTTTTAGGTATGAGGTTCTTGGCTTTGACCACACAATGGAACCACCTGGGTAGTTTGTTTTGTTTTGTTTAAATCCTGGTACCCTAGTACTTGTCCATATGATTTCCTGTGAATTTCCTGTGAATCTACAACAATAGAAAGCTGAAAAAATATTCCTGGTGCCCAAGTAGCCCACCAGTGAGCCCCGGGACTCAGGCATCCTCCACAGCCACGCTGCAACCAGTCACCCTCTGCTCCCTCAGGCTCTCAGAGCCAGACCACCTGGTGGCCTCAGTGGGACTTCACAGCAATCTTTCTAGATATGAACCTTAACCCTGGTTTCTTCCAATTTTTCCCACCTTTATTTTTATCATATATTTATGGTTTAAGTTTTGTGTGCTTCTTTGTACGTAAGGAACCAATCAGTCAAAATCTGTGAGTAAGACAGGAAGATGCCCTGACTCAGAGGCGCTGATGTTGCCCTGGAAGCCTGGGCTGGGCACTTTCCCCTGGGCACTTTCCTAGAGGCTGCTGGAGTAGAGGAAAGACTGTGGGTTTCAGAGTCCGGGTATACTTGGCCAGAGGCAAGCCACTTAATCTCCCCAAGTCTCTGTTTCCCCATATGTGAAATGAGAGGAAAATTCTCTCCTGTAGGGATGCTGTGAAAACTGAATAAAGTAACGGACGCAGAGCACTTGGCAGAGGCAGCTGGTGATTCCCAACCCTGGTGGCACATTAGAATTGCCAGGACTGTGGGGCTGGGAGTGGCTTCAGGATCACATTCCCCAGGTGACACTAAAGTGCAGCCACGGCTCAGAACCTCTGTCATGGATGCTCACCAAACGATGGCAGTTATTTCAGGTCCTCCTCACAAACCCACTGCATGGTGCTACCCCATGTTGCAGAGGGGACAACTGAAGTTCAAAGAAGGGGAAAGGCACACAGTCAGGAAGTGGCAGTGCCAGGTTTGAACCCTGGCGTGTGAGTCTGAAACCCCTGCCCTTTCCCGTGTGATCTCCTGGTGGCTCGGTAAATGGCTGACTCCGATAGGAGCTTCTCCCTTCCTCTCTTCCTGAGGGCAAGGCAGCTGGCGGGGGTGGGCCTCTGGGGTCAGGAGTTGGTTATCAGAGGGCTCACGCCAGGGGCGGTCTGGCGGAGTGTGCGTGTGGCCAGCAGGATAGAGGGTGTCCATCTGTCAGCACTGGGTCTGTCAGACTCGGTCCACCCCCCACATCCCAGAGGTAGGAAAGCAGAGCCTGAGTTGGAGTCTGAGCCTGAGTCCTAGCCAAGGCGCCCTGGTTGGGGGACTCAGTGTGGGAGAAAAGTTCCAGGCTCCCCGGCCTCTGGCTGGTGGTTCTTACACCAGCCACACGGCAGAATCATCAGGAAGCTTTTAAAATACACGGATCCCGGGGCACCTGGGCGGCTCAGCTGGTTAAGCGCTCGACTTCAGCTCAGGTCATGACCTCACCATTCGTGGTTTTGAGCCCGGTATTGGGCTCTGTCCCGACAGCTCAGAGCCTGAAGCCTTCTTCAGGTTATGTGTCTCCCCAACACACGCTATCCACCCCCCCCCCAAAAAAAACATTAAAAATACATGGATCCTGCTGTTCTTGCCGCTTGCCGTGCTGGCTGCGCGCTTGCCTGCGCCCCTTGTAAGCACGCCTCGCAAGACTGAAGAAATCAAGGACTTTCCGCTCACAGCCCGGCGAAAGGATGCCAAGTCCATCAAGATCAAGAAAAATATAAGGATAATGTGAAGTTCAAGGTCTGATGCAGCAGATACCTTTACACTTTGATCATCAGACAAGGAGAAGGCAGAGAAGCTAAAGCAGTCACTGCCCCCAGGATTGACAGTAAAGGAGCTGAAATGAACCCAGCATACTGATTTGAACTATATTAAAATTTTAAAAGTTCTTAAAAAAATACATGGATCCTAGGGCATGTGCATGGCTTAGGTCATGATCTCACACTCTGTGAGATCAAGTCCAACAGGGCTCTAGCTATCAGAGCTTGGTACTCTCTCTTTCCCTCTCCTGCCTCTCTCCTGAGCGCACTCTCTTTCTCTCTCTCAAAATAAATAAACATATTATAAAAGTTTCTTCTGAGGCACCTGGGTGACTCAGTTGGTTGAACATCCCTCAGAACCATGATCTCATGGTTCATGAATTCGAGCCCCACACACATCAGGCTCACTGCTGTCAGCCTGCTTCAGATCCTCTTCCCTCTTTCTCTCTGCCCCTCCCCTGTTCGTGTCCTCTCTCTCTTTCTCCCTCCTTCCATCCTTCCCTCCCTTCCTCCCTCTCTCTCTCTCTCTCAAATAAATAAACATTAAAAAAAAGTTTCTTCTTTGGGGCACCTGGGTGGCCCAGTCAGTCGAGTGTCTGACTTCTGCTCAGGTCATGATCTAGCAGTTCTTGAGTTCAAGCCCCACATTGGGCATGCTGCTGGTAGCACAGAGCCCACTTAGGATCCTCTGTTCCCGTCTCTCTGCCCCTCCCCAGCTTGCGCTCTCTCAAAAATGCATAAAACACTTAAAAAAATAAAAATGAAGAAGATTTCTTCTTAAAATAAGATAAAATAAAATAAATCCTGAGGCCCATCCTTCTCAGGTTCTGCTTTAATTCATCTGAGGGGGAGAGCACAAAAATTGTTAAAAGCTCCTTGGTTACTGAGAACAAACTGAGGTTTGATGGGGGTGGAGGAGAGGGAAAAGGTGTGATAGGCATGAAAGAGAGAAGAGAGCACTTGTGGGGATGAGCATTGGGTGTTATATGGAAGCCAACTTGACAGTAAACCATAAAAGTAAGTAAAGTAAAAAAAAAAAAAAAAAAGAAAGAAAGAAAAGCTCCTTGGTGACTCTGACGGGCACCCAGGGCTGAGAACCCCAGCTCAGGGCCTGCATAAAGAAGGCGTGCTCCTCCACCCGGCATTCAAGACTCCTTGTGATCTGACCCCACTGGTCCTTCTTGCTTCATCTCCCAAAATTAACAGCTGCCCTGGTGCCTGGTGTTTGTTTGCTCATTCACTTAGATATTCATCTAACAAACATTTACCGAGCTCGTCCTGTGTGCCAGGCGCCATGCCAGGATGGGGATTTAGTGGAGAGTTAAGTCAGACCTGCTCCTCCCTTCCAGTCCAATAGTCACACTAAGCCATGGGGACATAAACGGGAGCAGCTAGCATTCAGCCAAATGACCTCACCTTGTCTGGGGGACGGGGAGGGCATCCCTGGGGACACTCTGCCGGAGCTGAGTTCTGGGATGCAAGGGCTAGGCTGAGGGCAGGACCATGGGAAAGACATGCCCACAGAGAGGATGGTACCTGCAGCAGCCAGGCTGGCTGGAGCCTGGCGGGAGAGGGGGGCAGGGCATGGAGGCCTGCACAAGACAGGAGTTCCGGCCAGAACACATTGCTGTAATTGGGAGTGAGGCTGCTTGGGAGAGGGGCCCTGTTCTATTCACCTGTAAGTCTTCAGAGCCTGCCTTGGAGAGGACATGCTAAGTGCTCACTGAGTATTGTCTGACTAGATGAGTCTGTGAGATAAAGGGCCTGAGGCCAATCCTTTTGTGGACCCATAAATATTGTTCCTATGGAGTGAACCCTTCCAGGCCACACGGTCTTGTACAAAGTATACTGAGCCCCGTCACAACCCTGGGAGGTGGAAACTGTTATTACGGCTGTTTTACACGTGGTAGTTTAGGGCCATAGTGGGAGTGACACCTTGGGACTGACAGCCCGTCAACTTAGCTCCAGGACTCATATTTGTCCTGGCCATGGCAGAAGAATGGTCAGGCCCTCTGGGGGGTAGGAGACTTGTCTAAGGCCATGAAGCGGGGAGCTAAGTGGATGTTGAGTCCTAGCCCACGGTGGGATGCCACATGCTTCCCCAAAGTCTGTGGCCTGTGAACTTTGCTCAGGTAAGTTGGAGCCTCAGGGAAGCCGCCTAAAGTGGAAAGAACTCATGGGGCAGCTTGTGGACCCCAGGTGGGTAATCCACCACTCTGGATCTTGAAGTCAACACCTTTTGGTGGGGACCTCTGCCCACACAGACCCCCTTGCAGAGCTGTTCAAAGGACTGAATGTGCCTGGGGATGGGAGAGGACACTAGGAAGGCAGGATCCCGGCCAAGGGGCTTATGACACCCACTCTTTCATCTTTCCTTTATGTAATACAATAGCCTCTGCCAATCAGCCCTAGACCAGAAGCCCCACCTGTCCCCACTAAGACTCTGGGGGCAGGAGCAACCACCAAGGTGATCCTGAAGCCTGGTTCCATGCAGATAGCAGTTCCCACTGGAATTGGGGGACAGAGAGCCTTTACCTGACACCAGAGTCAGAGGCCTCCAGGGCACCTAGGAGATTCCTCTGCCACTGATTTTCCCTTTGCCCCCACTCCCAGCCCCTGGCAACCTCAGCCGTGCCTGGTCTGCTGAGCAGCCTGGCCACCCTCTCTCACCCAAGCCTCTGAGCCTCACCTTCCTCATCTGAAATGAGAGTCTGGGAGAGCTTTGAAAATAACATGCGGAGGCCCCACCTCAAACCTGCCTCTGGGGATGGGGTCAGGTGACCAGAGTTTTTTATTTCAAGGTGATCCTAACTTGAAGGGTGGAGATCTGCCTTAGAGGATTCCTGATAAAGCAAATGACAAGCCACAAAAGGCACCTGGCATGCAGCAGGCACTCCATAAATGCTCACTCCCTTCGTGTAAATTTTGAGTCTCAGACTGGGAAACCTTGTCTCCCCTCCTACCTTATCAGCTGCTGAGACTCAGCTCCTTCCTTCTGCTCTGGGAGTCCTGCTCCCCAACTCATGAAGCATCAGCCCTGCCCCAGCTCATTCTAGAAGCTCCTGGCCCACCTCCACTGCACTGCCAAGCTCCCCATCTGTTCTGATGACAGCAGAGTAGCAGCAGCAGCTGCCCTGAAGTGAGAAGCTCGAAGGTGCCAGGCCCTGTGCTGGGTGCTTATGGCCTGAGCTCCTTTGCTTTGGTCGCACCTGCTCTGAGAAGCCTTTCCCGGAAAAGCCCTCCCTCGGCAGCTGATTATTCATCCAGCCAGTCAGTCATTCAACAGCTATTTGCTGCACCCCACGCTCACGCAGCAGGCAGTCATCACTGTCAAGGGTAGATCTGGTCACGTTGGCCACTGCCTGATGCCCTTCAAAGGCTGCCCTCCACCTTTGTCCTATGGACAAACCACACTTCGTACTGTGGCCTCCACAGGCCTGCACAATCTGGCCCCTACCCTGTTACCAGCCTGTCCCTACCCCCCTCCTCTCTCCCTATGTTCAGCCACACCCCCTCTCCTCTGCACTGAGAGCACCTGGTGCTTTGCTCTTGGCTGCCTGCTTCCGCATGCCCTCTGCCCAAAATGGTGTGGCTTGTGGCTGGCTTTTTCCTATCTTTCCAGCTGTTGGCTCAAACATCGCCTCCTTGAAACAGCCTTCTTCCTGGTCACAGTCTCCCAGGAGGCTGGCAGACTGAAGTCCTCGGTCAAGATTATTGATGGAAGGAGCTCACATTCCAGGCTGTGCCTTTCAGGGCCCATCTGACTCTAGGGGCCAGTGGCTGACCTCCTCTCTTTGCAACTCAAAGAGCCAACCTAGACTGTGGCACATGGTACTTCCTTGTCTGAAAACAAAAAAGATCTGAGACCTGGCCTCCATCAGCCCAGCTGTCCGGTCAGCCAGCACTCACCTCTAAACATGTCATACCAGACCTTCTTGGCCTTGAGGTGCTGTAGCCCATTCAGGTGCTTCTTGCGGTTGTGGAGGTTGTCCTGGAAGGAGCGGTTGCAGTAGTCACAGAAGTAATGCTTCCCCATGGCCACCTCCACCAGGTACTGCCTGGGAAGCCACAAAACACTCAGTCAAGAGTATGGAGGAAACACCACACACCAAGGCCCAAAGCACACGACACCGAACAAGCACTCCCTGAGCGCCAGTGTAAGGAAGGGTCTATTTACACAAACCCTCCTTTCAACCCCAGGACAGCCCATGAGGAACCACACAGGCGAATCATTACTGTACTGATTACTGATTACGGGTTAGGAAGAGGCCTCATTCCAGAGGGATCTTCTTTTTTTATTTTTTTAACATCTATTTATTTTTGAGAGACAAAGAGAGACAGCTCATGAGCAGGGGAGAGGCAGAGAGAGACAGACATACAGAATCAGAAGCAGGCTCCAGGCTCTCAGCCCTCAGCACAGAGCCCGACACAGGGCTTGAACCCACGGGTTGTGAGATCATGACCTGAGCCGAAGTCGGACACTCAATTGACTGAGCCACCCAAGTGCCCCTCCAGAAGGATCTTCGAAAAAATCTGATGCTCAGCCTCCCCTCCGGGCCAGAGACAGTGGAACCTCAACGGAGGAGACCCAGACATCAGGCACTTTTGTAAAGCTCCCCAGGGAGTTCTCATGTGCAGCTGGGTAGGAGGACTCACCTTATACCCTCTGGCCACTGCCCCCCAGCCCCCACTCCACTCGGACTTCCTCTCTCCCCTCTCCTCCAATCTGGCCACATCAGCCTCATCTCTGCTCCTCGCACACGCCAGGCACACGCCAAGCACTCAGCCACCTCCGGCATTCGCACCTGCTGGTCCCTTTGCCTGGATGCTCTTCCTCAGATACTTGCTACCCTTGCTCACTTGATTCCTTCAATCTTCACTCAAATACTGTCTTCTCAGTAATCTCCTGTGACAGCTTTATTTAAAACTGCAGAACACTCTACTTAGCTTTCCCCATTCCTTGCTTCATTTTTATCACCTCTGAAGTAATAAGTTACTTGTTATGTTTATTATCTTTTTCTCCCAACAGGAATATAAATCCAGACAGGCAAGGATATTTTTGTTTTGTTTACTGCTGAAGCCCCAGCACCCAAAGTAGTGCACAGTACAGAGCAAGTAACCAAGAGTTGAGGAATAAGCGGATTAATCCCCATATTCCTTATGGGACAACTGAGGTCCAGAGAAAGGAAGTGATCTGCCCAAGGTCACACAGCTGGTGAGCAGAAGACGAGGCCAAGTGCCCTAAAATCCCACTGCTGGGTGTCCTCACTTCCATTGCCACCTCAAAACTTACAGAAGCCAGAGGGCTCAGGCAGAAATGCAAACAGCTTCCAAAGAGATTAGCTAAACTCTTAGATGGCAAGTTAATCAAAGAGGGACATAAAAATGTTTCAGCTATTAAGTCTAAAGACCCCTCTGCCCTAGTGACCACAGCTGCCATACCTGACCCAGGAGACCCGTGGCCATTGGCAGGAGGCAAATCTATGAGTGTCAGGGCCAGCACTTGGGTCCCCCAGTTTGCTGCTGAAAGACCACTGGATGAATGGGTCCACTCTGGGCTGAGCTCAAGTGGGATCACAAAGACTGAGCTGAGACCAGCCCCTTACCCTTCAGGTCCTACAGTGGGATCTCTCATTTCCCACAACAGGTTCCTGAGGTCCCGAGGAAGAATGAAAGTGACTTCCCCAAGCAGCCTAGCCGACTCCCAGGACTTGGAAAATTAAAGATACAGCCAGGACCTGAGCACAGGGCAGATGGACTGGGGCATGTATCTTGGGAAGAAGAGGGAGAAAGAGACAGAGGCAAACAAGCCCCTGGATTGTCCAGGCAGCCAGGTGGGTTGATGGAGAAGGCTGTTCCTGTGGCAGACAGGGACAGTGGCCATTAAGTCAAGGGCTGTAATGAGATCAGGAACAGTCAGTCATTCAAAATGAAAACATATAAAACCTCTCTTCTCCTATTACTGCTGAGAAACCACATCCCAGACACACGGACTTGATATATTAAATTTGGCAGCTCTAATACACCCCGTCTTGCCAATAAACTTATAGGAATTGGATTGAAATTGTAAGAGATGAACGTTTAACGGCCGAGTGCTTAACCAAGCCGTTCACGAAGCTTGAAGCTCTAAGGAGCTGCTGGCTCTGGAGAGTAAGGGGAGGGGAGGGTGGCTCTCCTGGAGACCGAGATGGAATGGTGGCTCTGCGGCGGACTTAGCTGGACAAATCCACACAGGGCACTGAGAAGCCAGCTGCGTGACCTTGGACCTCCCTAGGCCTCTACTTTCACTGCAGGAATGTGAGGCAGGAATGTCTGACAGGTTAGCTGACTGCTTGGGAACCAGTAAAGAGACGTTTGCTAATCCAAGTGAATTGTTAATATAAGAGTAATAGGAATACAGATGACACTAATAATGTCCAGCATTGAGCAAGCACTACATTTATTGGGCACCTACCCTGTGCTGCCACTAGGCTAAATGCTTTATAATGCATCATCTCATTTAATGCTCAGGACAAACTGGGAGGTGGGACCCATTATACCTTTTCAGATGAGGGCACTGAGGCTCCAAGAAGTGTACTTACCTAGCCAAGGTCACAATACTGGAAAGCAGCCAAGCTGGGTTTATTTATTTATTTTGAGAGAGAGAGAAGAGATACATACACACCCACAAGTGGGGGATGGGCAGAGAGAGAGGGAGAGAGAGAATCCCAAGCAGGCTCTGTGCTGACAGCTAGAACTCACGAAACTGTGAGATCATGACCTGAGCTGAAAGCAAGAGTCAGATGCTTAACCAAGTGAGCCACCCAAGTGAGGCACCCCAAGCTGGGTTTAGAATCCAAGTAGGATGGATCTAGACCCCGCACTCCTAATCCCTTAGAAAAGTCTCCTCCCCATAAAATCAGACTACTGACAGCTCTCCTTTATTAATCATTCACTGTACTCCTGGGACCACATGCCCCTTCAAAGTCTAAGTGATATGTATTACAATCCCATTTGCGAAAGAGACAATGAGGCTCAAAGAGGTGATGTGGGGTGCCCTAGGTCACACTTCCAGGAAAGACAGAGCAGGTCTTACGGTGCCTGCACCACACCTGCTAGGAAAGCCTCCCTGAAGTCTAATGATGAGCCCTTTAGGAGTAAACTATGTGTATGGGTGTGTGTGTGTATGTGTTCACATTTCCCCTTCTCTCCCACATGCATGAATCATGAAGAGCCACAGAGGCAGTGCCACCCACCCGAGCCTTCATTCCCTGCCCATCCTGCGTCCGGCACAGGGGAAATGCTCGGCTATCCGGCACCGGTCAGTAGACCCTGCACTCTAGTCCCAGCTCTGCTAGGTGAAGCTGTGGTTCCATCACTAGCCCTCTCTAGGCTTCAATTTCCCCACGTGCAAAGTGGGAGGTAGGCAGCTAGACCAGGTGATGTCTAAGGACCTCTCCAGACATCCAGGTTTAAATCCAGGTGCCACTGCTTTCTAATTCTGTGAATTTGGGCAATTAATTAACTTCTGGCCTCAGTTTCCTCCTATGAAAACTGGGATAGTAACAGTGCCCTCCCCAGGGGATGCTCTGAGAATCAGAACATCTACACATACTTTCACTTAGCAGAGCCTGCCCTACAGGAGCCCCTCCAGAAACAACAGCCATGATGTCATCACCATCATTACTACCAGTCACCAAAAGGCCTGTATTTTAGAAAGTTGAGGCTCAGAACAAGGAACAGGATGTCAGTGCCCAAGTGACATCCGGGTCAGCTGGTTTGTACCACAGATGAGGAAAGTGAGGCCAGGAGAGGGGAAGTGAGTTGCCTGAAGTACACAGCACAAGGCAGACGTGGGACTGGAACTTTAGCCCTCACAGCGGGCCCAGACACAGCAGCTCTGCAGAGCCCCTCCTGCCTGGGGATGGTACCAGGGGAGCAGACCAGCTGCAGGGGAGCCAGTGCTTCCCACCTACCTAACAAGCCTGCCCTCATGGAGGCAGAGGCTCTTCCCTGGGCAGGAGCTGGGCTTCAGCAAGGTGACCTCACCCAGGCATCGGCCAGGTGTGAACTTCTAGAGTTCTTGACCCAAGTGCCTCCCTCTTTAGTGCCTTGGAGCACATTACGAAAAGGTACGGGTACAGAATCCTCTAGAGAGATACAGTGTCATGCCAGAGTGTATTTGGCAACTTGGCAAACAGCGTATTTCACTCCAACTCACCCCTCAGCCAGGTGTCCTTGCACAAGGCACAGCCTGCACCACCACACTTGGCAGCCCTGAGTGGGAGATCAGAGAAGAGGGGTGGAGACAGCTGGACATCTCTGATGGCGCCCAGACACCAGCATGGGGCGCTGACTAAGCCAGCCCTCTCGTCCGTGATTCATCCTCGTCCTCTGCGGCTGGCGCACTCGGCAGCATGTGATCAGGGCCCTGTCTGCAATATACAATCATCCAGCCCCGCTCCCTGGACGGGAACACAGGCCGTGCCACCGGCCCACTCTCAGGAGCCAGGTCCCTGTTTGCAACAGCATCTGCTGGCTCCCTGGGGCTTCACCAGGTGGCAAGGTAGCTCCTTGCAGCCAAGGGGCAGCAGGCAAGGCTAGCGGGACAGCCCTCTGGTGTCACACAGCTGTGGGTTTGAATCCCAGTTCTGCCACTGATCAGCTAGATGACCTCTAGAAAGTTACCTCCTCTCTCTGCTTAGATCCTCAGCTGGAAAATAGAGACCCCACTGCTACAATGTATTGACCAAGGCAGGAATATATAAGGATGCCTACCATATGGTTAGTGCTCAAAGAATGGAGGCTGTGGCTGCTGGTACTATGACCATGAGGCGGGTCACTCCCTTGCCCTCTGGTGAGCTGCCTTGACCACTGGATTGAAAACTGTAGCCAAAGTGACAGCCACAGGCACTTCTGCCCCCCTTACAACCTGCTGTTTTCCACAGCTCATCTCCCCTCACATGCTGATTTACTGTCACATGTGCCTGCCTCCCCACTAGAACACAGGCTCCCTGAGGGCAGAGAGTTCTCTCTGTCCTGCTGCACCCTGGCACCCTGAATGGGGCCTCGCACACACAAATGCTTGTGGAATGAGCCAAGGAGCAGCCTGCAGAGGCCTATCACCCTCTGCTCACCTATAGCTCCCAGAACCCTCTTCTCAAGTTTTGATCTAGGGGCCAGGACCAGGAGGGATAGAGAAAAAAGACACTTAAGGCCCCAAAGACAGGTCTCTCACTGCCACCACTGCCCTCCCTGCAGGACTTTTGTCTGCAAATGAGAGACCCCTGCTCTACTGACTTAAAGCACACCGGGCCATCCCGTGGCACCTGACTTCAGTCTTCTGGGCTCAAGGAAAAGATTACCTACTAGTTGAGACACTATGGGGCAGAGAAAAGAAAAGAGAATGGGGGTAGGATGGGGTGAGGGAAGATAGCACCACATTCCTGCATGCTAGGCACCTGGCTTTCATTCTCTTATTTCATCCTCACAGAGACTCTTCGAGTAGATATCAAGGTGTCCATTTAACAGATGAGGACACACATTCAGAAATACTCTTAATTTGCTCTGAGTCAAGACTGGGAGAGACACTGATAACAATAATTTCTCATCAGCCTGGGTGCTACTGGAGGGCCAGCAGCGCTGAGGACCCCCATGCACCCTCTCGGGGAGACCTCACCAGGACACCAACACCCCGCAGCCAAGGCGTGGAGAGCCAGCACTCCTCCTAGGGTCTTGTTGAGCCCTGAACCCTTTCTCTTCCCAGCCCACTGCTCTGCTGTGAGCCTGTCATGGGGCAGACATTTGTGCTTCATTGATATTCTTGGTTCCTTTCATTGTGTGCATCTCAGGTACAGAGCTGTCTTTGGCACAAGGCTAAAATAAGCCAACAGCTCAGCTGTAGCCAAGGGCTGGGATGTGTACTGTAATAATTATCCAGGACTTGTGCTCACCACATGCTGCCCTCAAGCTCACCTGTCATTTCTTCTAATTATGGCACCGCCAGACCCCAGGTAAACAATAAACAGCAGCCAGAGGACAGCTTTAGTGCACGCCCACTAGGAGCACAGCGATGTCCCAGTGCCGCATATGCCTGCCGTCTGGAGCTGATGGCATCGGAACTGCCTGTGGGGGTGACCCGCAGACTACTCATTCAGAACCCAACTCCAACAGAAGTGCCAGGAAGATTTAGATGTCTTCCCTGATAGGAGCCCCATTATGTTAGGGGGCTCCCTCAGATGCGTCAGTGCTTAGTAGCGACCATCCACCTCTCTCATCCTAACCTGATTTGTGTTCCACCCCCTGGGGTAAGGTGCATACATCACCATGCTTCTGGCACTATAGGGCGGTGAGACCCCCACCCACAGCAATTCTTAACTCAGCAGGTCTGGGCTAGGACCAGGATCTAAGGAAGCTCTGATGCACAGTCCACAGACCATGCTCAGAGAAATGCTGGTCTAAGGTATATGATGGACTGAAGAACAGAGAGGGTGAGAGCTTGCCCAAAGTTACACAGACTATCCATGCCAATCCTTACTCTAATCATTCAACCTAGGTCTGAATCTCATCCCTGCCACTTCTAGGTTGTGAAACTCTCAGCAAACTACTCACGCTCTGGGCCTCACCTGGTTGATGGGAGTAATAATATGATTCCATAAGATTACTATGAAGATTAAATCATGGATACTAGCTGCTTAGCATAGTGCCTGGCATGCTGATGGTGCTCAATACATATTTGTGGATATGGCAGCCAGTCTCTGTGGTACCCACCTCCTGGGGTTTGCACTTTGTGTTGTTCACTCCCAAACTTATCAGGATTGGTCTGTGTCACTAAGAGAATAGACAAGATGGTATTTACTTCCAAAATCAGGTGATAAGACAATACACCTTCCATCCTGGTACCTCTTTCTCTGACCACTTACTTTGGGGGGACCCAGCTGCCATTATCATGAACAGCACTGTGCGGAGGCTCACGTGGCAAGGAACTAAGACTTCCTGCTAACAGCCATGTGAGTAAGCTTAGAAGTGGATCCTCCAGCCCAGTCAAGCCTTCAGATGAGTACAGACCCAGCAGATAGCTTGACTGCCACTTCATGGGAGCTCTGAGCCAGAACTACCCAACTAAACCACTCCCAAATTCTTTTTTTATATGATTTTTTAAAGTAAGCTATCTACCCCCAATGTGGACTTGAAGTCACGACCCTGAGATCAAGTATCACTTGCTCCACTGACTACATTAGCCAGCTGCATCTGCACTCCCAAATTCTTTTTTTTTTTTCTAAATAACTTTCTTTTTGGGGTGCCTGGGTGGCTCAGTCGGTTAAGCGTCCAACTTCGGCTCAGGTCATGATCTCACAGTTCGTGGGTTTGAGCCCCGCGGCGGGCTCTGTGCTGACAGCTAGCTCAGAGCCGGTCTTTGGATCCTGTGACTCCTTCTCTCTCTGACCCTCCCCTGCTCACACTCTCTCCCTCTCTATTAAAAATAAATAAAAACATTAAAAATTTTTTTAAATAACTTTCTTTTTAAAGTTCACTCATTTGTTCATTCTGAAGGAGCGAGCGTGGGGGAAGGGCAGAGAGAGAGGAGAAAGAGAATCCCAACAGGCTATGCTGTTAGCGCAGAGTCTGACATGGTGCTCAAACCCACGAACTGTGAGATGGTGACCTGAACTGATATCAAGAGTAAGATGCTTAACCAACTGAGCCACCCAGGTCCCCCCTCAAATTCTTGACCCTGAGAAACTGTATGAGATATTTGTTGTGTTAGGTTGCTAAGTTTTGGAGTAATCTGTTATTCAGCAATAGCTAACTAGTACAGTGAAATAAACAAATGAAAAAACTAAATCACTTTAAAATATGTGATGACCACAGGTATAAAGTGGCCCATATCCCAAAATATCCTGAGTGGAGTCAAAGGAGCCAATCTCCTGACACAGGCATAACCCTCCAGTTCTATGGTCCCCTTTTCAGCCTTTTATTCACTAACCAAACATTTGCTCTGTGCTGAGAGCCTGGAGTCTGCTTGGGATTCTCAGCCTCCCTCTCTCTCTACCTCTCTCTCTCAAAAATTAACAAATAAACATAAAGAAAAAATCTACAGTAGATCTTACCCCCAGTCCCTGGCTGTAGGCTGAAGGCACTCTGATTCCAAGCAGACCTGGCCCAGCACAGGTTGGCTAAACCAGATTCTGGGCTCCAGGGAGTTGTAGGCTGGAGATAAGGTTTCTCATCAGACAGTTACAGGTCTCAAGAGGCCAGAGCTTTCAAATGGGAAAGGTAAAAATAGTATGCAGGAGGCTTCTGAACCAGAAACCTCAGACTCAGAACTGCTTCTGCCTCCCTCTTCTGCCCCCAGGCTGGTCCTGTCACCACCATCACTGCCACCCAAGTCAGTCCTCACCTCCTAGTACCTGATCCAGCCTCTTCAGTTCAACCCACCTTGGGCAGCATCAGATCAACCCTCTTAAAAGGACTCCTGCTCAAGATTTCCCATGGCTCCTGGTGCGGAGCTTAATACAAATGAAGTCTCCTCTGTCAGATCTCCAGGAATTCAGACTCAGCATATCTGGAAGGGGGCCCCCAGAAATCTGCATTTTAATCAGAGTCTAGTACTCCCTAAGAAACAAAGCCTGGAGGGGGAGCACCTGGGTGGCTGCAGTTGAGCATGTGATGACTCTTGATTTCAGCTCAGGTCATGATGTCAAAGTTCCTAAGATTGAGCCCTGTACTGAGATCCATGCAGACATTTGGATTCCTCTCTCCACTCCCACCTCCTACCCCGCTCATGTGCATTCGTGCACTGCTCTCTCTAAAAATAAACCAAACTGAAAGAAAAAAAAAGGAACAAAGCCTGGGGTTACAAGCTCCTCCAGCTCATCGACTTCTCTATTCCCTGCATCCCAAAGGTAGCCTCTGCTGGGGACAGTCACTCTGGGTAGACACAACCCCTGGATTCTTGTCCCAGTCAGAAATCGGTCTGATTATAAAAATCACCTCAGCTCACTAAAATGGTAAACCCAACTTGACTGGAATGCTAAACACAATTCATTAGAATAGATAAAGCTGTTTCCTTACTAGCTAAATGTCCTGTCATGCTCCAGGTAAGTTTCAAATTGAAAATAGAGGTAGTAAAATAATCAAACTTATTGTATTGACATTTCTGACCTAGGCTTAGTAATAATCAGTGTATGCTTGATATGTAAAAGTATCTATAACATTGGGGCGCCTGGGTGGCTTAGTCCATTAAGCTTTGGACTCTTGATTTCAGCTTACGTCATAATCTCACAGTTCATGGGTTAAAGCCTTGCATTGGGCTCTGTGCTGACAGTGCAGAGCCTGCTTGGGATTCTCTCTTTCCCCCTCTCTCTGCCCCTCCCTTGCTCACTTGCTCTCTCTCTCTCTCTTTCAAAATAAAAAAAATAAACATTAAAAACATTTTTTAAATAATAAAAAAGTAAAAGTATAACATTGAAAATAATTTGACATGTTGAGTATAAGACAGAAAAGCATTGCGATTCTAATTTGAATTATAGAAGTTAAGAATTGAGAAATATACTGGGGCACCTGGCTGGCTGGGTCAGTGGCAGTGTGGAAGCTGCTCGGAGTTCTCTCACCCCACTCTCGCCCAGCCCCGACTTGTGCGCATGCGCCATTTGAGCGCACTTTGTCTCTCAAAAATAAATACAACCCGAGTGCCTGCGTGGCTCAGTCGGTTGAGCGTCCTTGAGCGTCCGGCTTCGGCTCAGGTCATGATCTCACGGTTCAGGGGTTCAAGCCCCATGTCGGGCTCTGTGCTGACAGCTAGCTCAGAGCCTGGAGCCTGCATCAGATTCTGGGTCTCCCTCTCTCCCTCTCTGACCCTCCCCTGCTTGCACTGTCTCGCTCTGTCTCTCAAAAATAAATAAAAAACATTTAAAAATTAAAAAAATAAATACAACTTAAAAAAATAGAGAAGTTAAAATACATAGTTAGGTAATTGGTACTAGATTTCTGATTTCAAATTGAGAGGTTAGCAATGGTTGGAAACACTACAGCAATGGCTGTAGATAAGAAGGGTGCCCCCCATATGCTAATTTCATGTCAGACACGGCACCTGTATTTTTGGTTTTGCTTCCCAGACTGAGAACCAGTGACATAAAAGAATCTAAGTCTGTTAAAAGTGTCAAACTGTTTACAAGAACTTGAAATTCATTATGTTTGTAAGCTTAATTTATTAGACTTTCTGGTAATATTTAGGAAATTCTTGGGAAATTATACTTGTTAGGTTATGAATCTGAAGTACTTAAAAAGGAAATCAAACATTAAATTGACAAGTGAAAAAATGTGTAAGGGAATGTAATTAAGCTGTTAAAATAGCTGTTTGAAGGAATTTAAGCAATTTAGTTCAACTTGAGTTCAAACATCAAAGGAAAAGTGAAGGTCATTTTTCTTACTTTTCTATAGTTAAGTATAGAATAATTTTTTAAAAAATATTTGTGGTATTTTTCATTTTTTTTAATGCTTTTTATTTATTTTTGAGAGACCGAGAGAGACAGCGCAAGCAGGGGAGGGTCAGAGAGAGAGGGAGACACAGAATCTGAAGCAGGCTCCAGGCTCTGAGTTAGCTGTCAGCACAGAGCCCGACACTGGGCTTGAACCCACGAACCGTGAGATCATGACCTGAGCCGAAGCCGGACGCTTAACCAACTGAGCCACCCAGGTGCCCCTAGAATAAATTCTAAATTGAATTAAATGGCTTAAAGAAAATTAAGCATTTCAAAATTTTTGCTCCAAAATGAGAATTAACTAAAAATAAAATAAAACAAAATCAGGCCACACCTTAACTCCCTGTTGTCTTTCCTACCCATTCCACTTAAAATAATCCCTCTGTCTCCTGAACTTCCCATCAGCCAGGTTTGTTGTTAGCAAGACCTAAGAACTCTTTCCTAGAAGCTTCACAACTTTCTACCAAGGATGATTTGCAAATAGAAAATAACCCTAGTTAAGGTTAATTCATCATGTTGTGGAGCTTTTCACATTTTTCTTCCCAATACCCAGTCAGGCATTCTAGTTACCATTCCAAGTCAGAGGCAGATCCAGGCCCCTAATCCCTGGTTTTCAGTACCTATGCCGATGCCTATAAAAGGTTTAGGCCTCTCCTCTGAACTCAGATCCAAATCCCCATTGACCTCCTGGCATCTCCACTAAGGGGCAGCTCAAACCAAACGTGGCCAAACGGAATTTAAGGTCATCCTTGTGGATTTTAAGTTGTTGAGGTCAAAATTTAAGAAATGTCATCCTCCGTTCCTCTTTCCTGCACCCCCTACACTCATCTGTCGGCTTGTTCTGTCTGTCCTACCTCCCAAAATACATTCCAAATCTGATCACTACTCTAATCCATATCCTAAATTAACATCCTGTCCCAACTGACCCAATCTGGTAACTTCCCCTCTTCGATGTGCTATCCAAAGAGCAGCCAGAATGACATTAAAACGTAAATTGGATCATGTCACATCCCAGCTTAAAACCATTCAGTGGCTTCCTAGAGCAATTAGAAAGAAATAAGACTCCTTCCTATGGGTTAGAAGGCCACATACGAGCTGACCAAAGCCCACCTCTTTATAGTCCGCCCTACTGCCTTCTCCCAAGTACTCCAGGGCTACTGTAGCCTCAAGGCTTTCGAACCAACCTTTTTCTGTTTGAGGGGACTTCTGTTCATTCAAGTCCCTAGTTAAGTGTCACCCTAGGCGTCCTGGTTAAAATAGCACAACCACTGGGCGTGTGAGTGGCTCAGCCGGTCGAGAGTCCGACTTCGGCTCAGGTCATGATCTCAGTTTGTGGGTTGGAGCCCCCCATTGGGCTCTGTGCTGACCGCTAGCTCAGAGCCTGGAGCCTGCTTCGGATTCTGTGTCTCTTTCTCTCTACGGCCCTCCCTTGTTCACGTTCTGTTTCTAAAAATAAATAAATGTAAATAAAGGTTTTAAAATAGCACCACCAGACTCTTTCCTCAATCAACCTGTCTTTTGCTTTTTAAAGTATTACTTGTTTGTGGTTACGCACCTCTCCATCCGTCCACACACAAGCGCTCCATGATAGCAGGGACTTGTTCACCGCTAAGTCCTTGGCACATGGCCAAGGGCAACGTTCACAAAGGCTCAGTTGACCGGCGCTAGTATTTTGGAGTCAAAGCCCCCGCTATTTCCATTCCCAAGAAGGAATGAGTGGTCTCTAGATCTCCCCTTTCTGGGCCAGGGTTCAACTGAGCGAAGCCCGGGGATGAGGGAAACAGGAAGCACGTGCAGAACCGCCCCTTCCCCAGAGGCCCGGTAAAGGAATTCAAGACCCCGGACCCAACTTTTGCCAAGGGCTCCAACTCTAGGCCTGGACATGGGGCTAACAAAGGTGACAAGCTGAGATGAGCCAAATACCTAGGCAGGAAGCCTTCTCGCCCTTTTATTCACTCCCCGTTCCGTTAAGTGCTGTGGCCCACAGCGGGGGACAGGGGCTTAGAATGAAGAGCCCACATCCTTCCGTGGGGGGGTAGGGGGTGGAGAAGACTAAAACTCGCCGCTCGAAGTATTGCCAAAGTGAGTACCTGGCTCCACAGGGCCCGATGGCTCCGAACTCCTCCTCCTTCTGCGCCTTCGTGCCTCGAACTGCTTGCTGGGATTCGTAGTCCTTCCTTGAGTATCAGTCGGCCGTTCCCAGAAACCTTTGGGAATCATAGCTGAGACAACGCGGGTGATGGGTGGGGGAGGAAGCACGAGGGCTTCTGGGTGTTGTAGTTCAACATATTCAATCTGCAAGAAATTACTGAAGAGAAAAATTGGGTAACAAATCTTACCACACTATTTGGGCTTCCTTGATTTGAATCCCATGAGACTTTTCTCCTTGCAAGCCATCACTTACCTCTGTCGTTCAAAATGACAAGCACTAAGATTTAGAAAAACTACAAATCCCATAAAGTGTTGCACGTCGAGGGCTTTTGGAGCGCATGGTCGGCCGTGGCGCAGGCGCAGGCGCGGGCTCGACAGTGGAGAAAGATGGCGGCCCCGGCATTTACTGCGAGGTTGTACTCCTTTCTGTTCCGCAGGACCTCCACCTTCGCTCTCACCATCGCCGTGGGCGCCTTGTTCTTCGAGCGCGCCTTCGACCAAGGCGCGGACGCGATCTACGAACACATCAACGAAGGGGTGAGGGACTGGGTCATCCCTGACCTTGGGGCCACCTAAGTGTGACTGTGGGCGTGGAAGTGGGGCAGGACTCAGTCTTCCTTACTAAGAGGGGGGAAAGCCATGGGCGTCTTCTGTCGGCCGACTGCCGTGCATCTTCTCCACCAGATGTGAATCCCAAAACATTACATGAGGTTAATAGATCCCATTTTGGGGGGAGTTACAGATATCTCACATCCCACATACCACTTGTCCATTTGCAGAAGCAAAAACTAAAGCCTAGGGGGAAGCAAAGGACTTAACTAGGGCTACCCCATCAGAAGTCAGGGGCGAGTTAGGGCTGGAACCCGGACCTAGTGTTTTCTCTGAGGGTTTCAAGGGCAGATAGGAGCGGGCAAGTGTCGTGAAAAGGACATTTCCTTAGATTCTTTGGCTGGCCTTTGAAGATAGCACTCCTCACTTCCCTAAGGCTTCCCACGCAGACATTATGGTGGGAATATGGTAATATTGTGGTAATAGTGATTAGGAGATGGGAATATGAAATCATAGCCCTGGATGGGAATACTGGGCCTTTTCACTTGATACTGTGGCATTCATTTGGGTGAGATTCTTAACCTCTATGAGCTTCATTTTTATTTGTGATATAGAAATGTTAATAATAGTAACTACAGTAGAGAATTGCTGTGAGGATTATTTGAGATTCAGGCAAGGTGCCACAGGACCTGGTAGGTGGTGCACTCAAAAAAATTAACATTTGTGACGTTCCTCAGGAGAATGTAGGTAGGGAATGACCACACCTTTTAGACTCCCTGTGTGCAAACAATGTGCTAGATGCTGTACATGCTTTATATCATCGGGGCTTGTACTAGGGAAGGTCTCCTACAGATAGCCCTGTTTCACCATTCACTTGTGTTTTTAATTCAGAGCTGTCTGACCCTCCAGCCCAGGCAGACCGTGCCCACTAATGCTGTGCCGCCTGTGGCCTGGACAACTTTCTGCCCCTGTGAAAGTGTTGCCACTGTTCCATCTCCTCAAAGCATTTCTGCCGGCCATTCCCAGTGTTTGGGAAAGGCATTTAAGTATGCTATCAAAACTCACCATTCTGTGCTTTTAGGAATGAGAATCCAACTAGTTCCTGACCCAGGAATTTTACGTGTAAGGAACTAAAAAAAGATTCCATGTGAATTATTTGGGGCTATGCATTTAGGACCTCTTGAGTAATGCCTGGGAGTTGAGGAAATAAGGCATCTTCCAGGCTCTGTTCCTTAATTGTGCACTGTTGAACAGTTACCTCAATCTCTACCTCAGTTTCCTGTAAAAGAAAGATCATTCTTTCGGACTTAATTTTACATGGCAGTTGATAACATCAGAGCATTTTGCAAGTGTTAGGAATGTGCATCAAGCCTAGTGTTGCTTCCATTTTGCCCACCCCTTCTCTCCAGCTTGTTTTAGAGACCAGGACAGTGGGAGTGGCTGCAAAATGTAAGAAACAAAACTAAAAGTTTGTGGCTCTTGTCTTTAAAATGCAGAAGCTGTGGAAGCACATCAAGCATAAGTATGAGAATAAGTAGTTCCGTGGAGACCCCTTCCCAAGCCAGAAGGACCAGGTCCATCCACCAGCTGTTTGCCCAGAAACAGGGCCTCAGCCTGAAGATGATGCTCACATTACTCTTCACCGACCACCTGTAGCTGTTGGCAAGAGATGGCTTCACCTGACAGACTCTAACTTCTGTGTTTGAAGTACGTTTCATCAGTCATCAGCAAATAAATGTAAATTGTCCTTGAGACCTGCTTCTGCATCTAGTGCTTTGTTAACTCTACCTGATCTTCACTTGTTGGGTGAGACCACTTCAGAGTCCTCTGCAAACATCTGAAGGGCAAATTCCATTATTTCAGGTTCCCCATTAACTTCCAAAGAACTCTGGTTTGCAAAACATGAGCTATAATTGGAGGTGTTAACTTTCAACTTTTGCTTCTAAATCAGTAATTCTACACTCTCTTTTTTTAATGTAAGCTCTACATCCAATGTGGGGCTCAAATTCACAACGCTGAGATCAAGAGTCACATGCTGGGGATCCTGGCTGGCTCAGTTGGTGGAGCACGTAGCTCTTGATCTAGGTATTGAGTTCAAGCCCCATGTTGGTTGTAGAGATTACTTAAATAAATAAAACTTGAAAAAAGTCTTGCATGCTCTACCAACTAAGTCACCCGGGTGCCCCAGTAATTTCATTTTATTTTGGGGGCACCTAGGTGGCTTAGTCTGTTGAGTGTCTGACTTCAGCTCAGGTCATGATCTTGTGGTTCGTGACTTTGAGCCCCGTGTCAGGCTCTGTGCTGACAGCTCAGAGCCTGGAGCCTGCTTCAGATTCTGTGTCTCCCTCTCTCTCTCTCTCTCTGCCCCTCCCCCACGCATGCTTTGTCTCTCTCTCAAAAATAAATAAACACTTTTTAGGGGCACTGGGTGGCTCAGTCAGTTTAGTGTCCAACTCTTGAATTTGGTTCAGGTCATGATCTCACAGTTCATGAGACGGAGCCCTGTGTGGAGCTCTATGCTCATAGCCTGCTTATGATTCTCTGCCCTCCCCCCTCTCAAAATAAAGAAACATTTAAATGTAGTTAACACAGTCGCAGGTCCTGGCTCATGGACGTAACTACTGGCATAGAGATATGGGGGGGATGCTTAAGGATCTGGAGAACCAGAAGATTCAGCAGGCTATGGAGCAGTAGGGCTGTGAGGAAGGGGGTTCAAGGAGCATATTACGGTCATTCATTTAGCAAATATTTGGGTGGCCACTGTGTGTGAGGCACTGTGTTAGGTGCTACCAGGCATGTGGTGAGAAACATGAGGCTTGAACTACAGCAGATACTGTAAATGCTGATTTTTAAAAGTGTATTTATTTTGAGAGAGAGAATCCCAAACAGGCTCTGCACCGTCAGTGAGGAGTCTGACGTGGAGCTCAAACTCGTGAAATGCAAGATCATGACCTGAGCTGAAATCAAGAGTGGGACACTTAGCCAACTGAGCCACCCAGGTGCTCCTTGTAAGTGCCATTTTGTATCAAATATATATGGAACTTGTATTATGAGAAAGTGTGTGTGAAGTGGCACCATTTTCCTGAAGGATATTTTGTACCTATGCAGTAAAATCTGTAATGTGCATGTCTTTGGCCCAAGAAATCTCACTTCTGGCAAATTTTCCCCAAAAAATATGGGTAGCCATAAGGGATGTTCATCATGGTATTTTTTATAATGGGAAAAATGAAAACAAAATATCCAAAATAAGAGGCGCCTGGGTGGCTCAGTCGATTGAGCGTCCGACTTCGGCTCAGGTCATGATCTCACGTTCGTGGGTTCGAGCCCCGCGTCCGGCTCTGTGTTGACAGCTCAGAGCCTGAAGCCTGCTTCCGATTCTGTGTCTCCCTCTCTCTCTGCCCCTCCCCGCTCATGCTCTGAATCTCTCTGTCTCAAAAATAAATAAAACATTAAAAAATCCAAAATAAGAATTGTTGAGGTGAAATATGCAATTGTTGAAAACTTTGTTTTAACTGGAAGAAAATATCCAACACGTATATGGCAAAGTACCAACCTCACTAATACATGAAGTCTGCCAGGTTAATAAGAAAAAGGTGCATAACTCAGAAGTTAGTATAAGAAATACAAATGGCTACAAACATGAAAAAATGCCCAGTTTCACTAATAAACAAAATGGAATACTATTTTTTGACTACCAAATCAACAAAGATGACCCCAGAGAATTTCCATATCTGTGTAAACTCCTCCTATGTACATATGCACTCTGTTAAATTTGGTTTCATGGGCACCTGACTGGCCCCTTCAGAAGAGGCTGCGACTTGATCTTGGGGTTACTGAGTTTGAGCCTATGATGGTATAGAGATGACCTAAATAAATAAAACTGTAAAATAAAATAGGGGTGCCTGGGTGGCTCAGTTGGTTAAGCATCTGACTCAGGTCATGATTCACAGTTTGTGAGTTCGAGCCCAGCATCAAGCTCTGCACTGATGGTGTGGAGCCTGCTTGGAATTCTTTCTGTGCCTCTCCCCTGCTCACACTCTCTTTCTCACAATCATTAAAAAAAATAATAAATTTGGTTTTCTCATGTTTAAAAAAAGGGTGTTGTTGCCTGGGTGGCTCGGTAGAGCATCTGACTTGATTTCAGCTTAGGTCATGATTCCAGGGTCGTGGCATCGAGCCCTGAGTTGGGCTCCATGCAGAGTGTAGAGACTGCTTGAGATTCTTTCTCTGCTCCTCTCCCCTGCTCGTGCGCATTCTCTCTCTCTCTCAAAAACATAAAAATAAAATACACATAACAAAATTTACCATCTTACCCACTTTTAGGTGTACAGGGTATTAAGTATACTCATGCTGTGGTGCGGCCCTCACCACTATCCATCCCCAGGCTGTCCTCATCTTGTAAAACTGAAACTCTGTAACTATTAAATAGCTCCCCATTCTCCCCTTCCCCATCCTCTGGCAACCACTATTATAATTTCTATCCCTATGATTTTGACTAAGTACCTCATATAAGTAGAATCCTAGTGTATTTATCTTTTTGTGTCTGGCTTATTTCACTTAGCATAATGTTCTCTAAGTTTAACCATGTTGCAAGCATTTTGCTGAATTTCTTTTTTCACGCTGAGTAATAATATTTCATTGTACATATACACACATTTTGCTAATCCATTCCTCCAGTAGACACTTGGGTTTCCATGTTTTTGCTATTTTGAATAATGCCACTATGACTGGATGTACAAAAATACCTTCAAGACCCTGATTCTAATCCTTTTAGGTATATACCAGAAATGGAATTACTGGGTAACACAGTAATTCTTTTTACTATTATTATTAATAAATATGCTTTTTTTTAAAGTTTATTTTTGAGAGAGCACACATGCATGTGAGCAGGGGAGGGGCAGAGAGAGGGAGAGAGAGAACCCCAAGCAGGCTCTATACAGTCAATGCAGAGCCTATGTGGGGCTCGATCCCATGAACCATGAGATCATGACCTGAGCCAAAATCAAGAGTTGGATGCTTAACCGGACTGAGCCACCCAGGAGCCCCTAATCAATGTAATTTAAAGTAATCTGTACAGCCAATGTGGGCCTCGAGCACACAACCCCAAGATTAAGAGTTGCATGCTCTTCTGACTGAGCCAGCCAGGCACTCCAAACATGTATTATTTTTATATTGGGAGGAGGTTTAAAAGGAGGCTGCCCAGAGAGAGTGTGAACACAGACAAATGCAAAATGTGAGCCCCCAGCCCTGGCTCCAGGCCTAGAACGCACTGCTTGGAGGCCCCAGGATTCTCCTTCCTGAGGTCCCAATGAGAACTTGTCCTTGAGTGGCACTGCCAACTGAGAGCTGGGCCTCCCCAGAGCTCCCTGGGTGGACGTGCCTCGCAGGTGGGGGAAATGAGGATTGGCACCCTCCCCAGACTGGCACCAACAAGCTGTTGATCACTGGAAAAAGTCTCCTTCCCCAGTTCACGCTGAGATGGTTCCTGGAGTCAAGAGCTGAGACAATCCTTACAGTCAGAAAGCCCCAAGAACTTCCCACCTGCTCCCCTCACGCAGGTGTTAGGAAAAGCTAAATGCTTGGGGACCTCAGAAAAGTAACATTAATGAAGACCCCTGAAATTCTTTTCTGAGAAGGTGGTCTCCAACATGGCTCTGAGCTGGTAGGACCATTCTCTTGGTAAGTATGTTGGAGCTGATGTCCTATGCCAAAAATCTCTAAAAAACTGGTAGAAACCATTTACTCATTCAGTTAGTCAACCAATACATATGTATTGAGTGCCTACTCTGCCTGGCTCTGTTCTAGACCCTGGGTATATGGAGAACAAGAACGATCCCTACCCCCATTCACCTTACATTCAAGTAGGGGAGACAAGAGGGTAAATAAGAACTTCAGCTCATGTTAAGGGCTCTGAATAAAGTAAAACTGTGTAAAATATAGGGGGTAACTCAAGTTTAAAGAGCAGTGTGAGATGTTCAGGTAGCTACTGAGGGAAAATTTCTCCGTGGAGAAGGCATTTGAGCCGAGATTTGAATCTCTGGTAAAGATCAAAAGCATTCAGGAAACTAGAACAGCAAGTGCAAAGGCCCTGGGATGGGTGTGGGTTTGACTTATTCACTGAACTAAAGGAAGTGAGGGAGTACAGACAGGGTCAGATATTGTATGGTCTTGTAGGTCATGCTAAAAGAATGTGGATTTCATTCTAAGAAGAAAGGTAAGCCCCTGGAGGGTTTGATTAATAGCTTACATTTACAGCTAGTTGCCATGAGCCAGGCATTGTATTAAGTGCTTTGCAGTTTGTGTGTCACTTTATTTGAAACACAATTTGAAACACAATTCCCGCTAAATAGCTCTAGTGAGGTGTAAAGAGCACTGATTTCAGAATGGACAGTCCTGGGTTAGAATTCAAGCCCCACCACGCATTGGCTGTGTGAATTTAGGCAAGTTACTTACTCTCCCTGAGCCAGTTTTTTCATCTCTAAAATACCCACCATGATATGGCAGAATGGCAGCTATGATTCCTGTTATTTCTGGAGATGGTGTCATCTTGGAGGGGTGTCAAAGGGAGAAAAGATTACTGTGCAGTAAATCCTCAACACGCCGACTACTTAATCAACCCAGCCAGGGGCTATCCGGGCTGGCACTCTAGGGCTGCCTGCCAAGGTTCAAAACTTTTCAGCTCTGGGTGGAGTCCAACTTGTCCTGGCAGCTCAAAGAAAGGCTCAGCCCTTGGAACATTCTAGAGTTTCTCCCCGTAGACACAAGGATGCTGCCTATCATAGGCTGAGTTCCTCAGGAAATTGACTCTGGGCTGCAGTTACTGTGCAAGAGGTTTACTTCTCAGGTCCATTGAATTATTTTTTTAAATGTCTTTATTTTTATTATTTTTTTTTATTTGAGAGGGAGAGAGGCAAAGAGAGAGGAAGAGAGAGGGAGAGAGAAAGAGAGAGAGAGACAGAGACAGAGAGAGAGTAAGAGAGAGAGATACAGAGAGAGAGTCTCAAGAGGCTCCACGCTCAGCACAGAGCCCGAAGCAGGGTTAGGTCCCACAACTCTGGGATCATGACCTGAGCCGAAATCAAGAGTTGGACGCTCAACCGACAGAGTCACCCAAGTGCCCCTACTTAATTTTTTTAAATTAGTTTTTTTGAGTGTAGCTGACACAGTGTTACATTAGGTGTACCATATAGTGATTTGACAAGTTTATATGTTATACTATACTCGCCACAGTGTAACTACCATCTGTCATCAGCATCATTGACTCTATCTCCTCTGCTGTGTCTTTTATTCCCAAGACTTACTCATTCCATAACTGGAAGCCTCTATCTCCCATTCACCTTCACCCATTTTGCCCCCCGACCCCTCGGGCCCATTTTATACTCCTTGATGAGTAAGAACAGATTTGCGAAGTATAAATAGTAAAAATATGCAAACTTGTGAAGATTTGGGGCATCTGGGTGGTTCAGTCGTTAAGCATCTGACTTTGGCTCAGGTCATGATCTGACAATTCGTGAGTTCGAGTTCCATGTCAGGTGAACCCATGGCCTGCGTCGGGTGAACACGAGCCCCACTTTGGGTAAAACCACAAGCCCTAGCTGAGCCCCACCTCTCTCTCTGGCTCTCTCTGCACCTTGTGGGATTCTCTCCTCTCTCTCTCTCTTTCTCTCTCTTTGCAGCTCACACTCTTGTGCCCTCTCAAAAAAAAAATAATAAACGTGTGAAGATTTTTAAAAATTATAATACCCAGCCTGAGCAAAGATATAGGAAATGATTGTTCTGAAATTCTGTTGGTGGGAAGGCCAATTTGACAGTCAAAAAACTTGACTCAGCAATTCTAAGAACTTACCCTGAGAAAATAATCATGGATGTGGACAAATACTTAGCCAGGAGGTTGTTCACTGTAGTTTAATAGTAAGTGATGAGAAACAACCAAAATGCACAGCTACTGGGTTGACTAAAGTGTAGTCTGATTGAATAGTGTTAACCCATGAAAAAGGACAAAGATGAGAAATGGAAACATGTTCACAGTGTCTAACTAACTGAAAAAATGGTGGCAGTAACCTGTGTGGTATCATCCCATTTTCGGAGAAGACCAATATGTGTATTCCTTTTTCTAAAATAATGTTGGAAGGATACGGGCTAAAATCCGAACAGCAATTCTTTCCGGATGGTGGAAATGTTCTTTCCCTTTGTTTACTTGTGTGAACCACGCAGAGAAGCATGTTACTGTTTTTGTAATTGGTGGGGAGAAGGGGGAGCAATGTAAGTTATTAAAAAGAAATAGATTCCATCCCGTAACTCAGCCAGCCCTTCCAATAACAAGTAATAAGGACTGTCCTACAAATGAATTTGAAGCCTTACAAGGAAAGGACAGAAATCAATGAATTTCAAATGTCTGAGCAAAATGCGTGTAGTTGGAGGGAATACAAATTCATCGGCAAAGTGAAGGGGATGGCAATTGCTTTCATATGAGCAAAGGACGAACACTCTGTACAGGGGCAGGCACCAGCACACGTGGAGGATCACACACCCACACAAAAATATAGCTGCCTTCTCTAGGCCCTCACCCAGGACCAGGCCTCGGCTTGGTGCCGTGAACATACCCTAGGTCACCAGATCCTCAATTGCAGGTGCACTGCTCTCCAGGCCATTTTATAGGTGGAAAATGAGGTTCAGAGAGGTTAAGTATTTTGTCTAGGGTAGCACAGCTAGTGAGAGTAGAGCAGAGGTTCAAATACAGCACAGTCGGCTCCAGAGGCTATGCTCATAGCCATAGCTTCGCGCCGTGTAAAAATCATCTCTCTCTCTTCACTGGGGCCTTGGCCTGATATGCTTGGATTTATACACAGACTGAATGCCAAGGGCAGACTCCAGCCGGCATCAAGGACAAGGCAATGACAGAATGCAGAGAAAGTGTCAGCTGGGAGCCACTTAGCCGACAGTCTGTGAATACAGGGGTGCTGTCTTTCTGCTGGCCTATCCTCCCTTCAAAACTCCTGCACAGAACCTTCCTCAGCTGCTCAGGACTCTTCTCCACTGCACCCTCATGAGACTGCCAACTCCCCCGCTCAAACACCTTCAGTGGCTCCTCACTGTGGGTAAGATCAAGTTCAAATTCCTTGGCCTGACATTTAAGATTCAAGCTACCTCAAGTATCACTTTACAAACCTTCCAAATACGGTCCTTGCTATGGGTCCCTTTGCTCTCTGGTCTTCTGCCTAGGCATGGAAAACTGAAATAGCACATGCCTGTGTTTGAATTCTAGCTCTGCCACTCTCCAGCCAAGGGATCTCTGGCAGGTTGCTTCCTCCGTGTGAGCCTTGCTTTCCTCATGTGGAAAATGGGATCGTGATAGCAAAACTTCACAGGGTGTTTGGGGAGATATGCAAGGTAATGCTTGTAATATCCTCAGCACATGCCTACTAAGGGTGGTTTTTGTTATGTTGCTACAGTGAGTAAATAAAAGGGGGCCCCCTACACGGTCTTCAGGGACCAGTGCCTAATTAACATATTCAATCCACTCCATGCAGGCTGAGAGCTTTGGCCATGACTGTACAGCTGAATCATGCAAATGCCCCACCCCATGTCCCAGCTGTTCTGAAATTGTGATCCTGACATCCTTTCTTTCCCCCTAATGCCTGATCACTTTCTTGCGCTCCCGGTGTGGCTGTGATAATCTCATTTTCAGCGTCTCTAACACTGTTTTAAACTCCAGAGGACTCGTGCATTCCTCCAGTAATTCTTATCTCTTTCCCACACCTTTACCCATGTAACAAACTCCTGTCTGCCTCTATCTATCTTCCTCCCTTCCAGATGTCTGAGCACATTTCTGTCTCCCTCCTGTAAGGGCTATCAATGGAGAGGCCACTTCCTGCCCTGGAGCTGCAGTTCTGTGTGATGCCTTGTGTCTGCAGCTCACTAATCTTTCCTAATGAAACACCTCCTTAAAACTGGACCCTCTAAGGGGCATCCCTTCCTTCTACTAGCAGACAGAGGAAACTATTGCAAAGTGGAGATTTGGAAAATATCTCCTGCCCAACTTCCCACTCTCCTTTCCCTGCCCCTCTGTCAATGAAATGGCTTGATGATAGGTTGTATTGATAGAAGTATGGTATTTGGAACAAAGGAGGTGATAGATCCTCTTTTCCATGCTGAGCCAACCACGCATGGATTAAGTGTCAGCCATAGGGAGGCAGGAAAGCCAAGAGGAAAATACGGACTTTGGCTGGTAAGCCTCGGTTGGAATCTTGACTCAGCCACTGCTCAGCCATGAATAAGTGGCCAAATCTCTAAACGAGACTCATAATTATACCTATCACCTGGTTTTGATTCAAAGATTCAGTGAGGTAATTTCCTGTCCCACAAAACTAAGCAGGATACCTCCCCCTTGCTCCCAGGCCACCTATCACATGCTTATCAGACTGGATGGTGCTCTTCTCTTCTTGCCAGCTCCTGTGTGTCCAGTTCATCCCGAGACTGGAGGCTTCTGAGAGGACCGCCCTAGAGGAATCGGGGCAGCTGTGCTGAGGTGAGAGGTGGGGTGCACAGAAAGTCAGCTGGGACACTGGTGGGAGGCACCTGCCACCTTTCTCTGGGGTCCCAGTGAACAGGGCTCTGTCAGTTCACTAGCCTACCTCATGGCAGGCCAGCACTGCACACCTTATCCAACCAACATCTCAATTTAGAAACAACTGTGGCTCAGAGAAATGAAGCCACCTTGCTCAGAGTTACAGAGCCAGGGAGTGGCTGAGGCCAGCTTGGTTCTGACCCTGGAGCCTGGGCCCTGCTCTAACCAGGCCTTGCTCTAAATGGCAAAAGCCAAATAGGCCACTGGCCATTCAGAGGACCCTCATACCCAAGGAAAAGTTTTGGCACGGCCATTGCATGTTACTCAGAGTTAATACTCTGGGGGAAGAACCATATTGGCCTCTCTGTGTAGACCCGTCCTGAACTGGGGAGTCTGATTTTCCAGCTGGGACAGGCTGCACACATCTCTGTAGCAGGTCCTCATCTGTCACCCCTTTCCTATGACAGAGATCAGTGGGATCTGGGGCCTGCACTCTGCCCATTGGATCTGTCATGTGGCACCTGGTAGACTTCCCAGAGGAAAGGAACATCAATCTCACCTTCTAAATAGACTCCCATCCCGAGGGGTCCTAGTGTGACCGCTCCAGGCTTCCCTAGAGGCAGGGGCCTTGGGGGGAGGCTGTTTCATGACAGAACTTGCTCGTGGAACCAAAAACTTTGGAATTCAAGCTATTCCCTGATTCTGTCCTTCCAGTAGAAACGGTCAGCAAAAATCCAGACAGAAGCAGCTCTAAATCATTTCCTGGCCCTGGGACTCCAGCATTCCACTCTTGGAAATATGTCCACTGGAAATGGGTGATTTGTGCGAAGAAGTTTCTAGCAGGGTGATTAAAAAAGAGAAGTGGAAACTGCCCCAAAGGCAGAGTAGACAGGCAGTTTTCTTCTCTCCTATTTGAATACGATTCACCAATTTCAGAGTGCACCTTCCCCCAATCTGATCATCACAATTACCCATGGCCACGAGGCGAGAGGGGGTAAATGGTCATCCCCATTTCTTATCAGAAGAAATTGAAGCCCAGAGAGGCCAAGTAACTGACCCAAGATCACACAGCTTGCTGAAATTTAAGGCCTAGACCCCAGTCTCCTGACCCTTAGTTCAGTGCTCTTTTCACCACTCCAAGCTACCTTTATGAATAACAATAAAAAGAATGGGCTTGTGAGGCTTGTGAATGTACCTATGGAAGAACGCGGAGTAAGCAGATCGGACCACAAGATGGGAGACAGGGTGGGGGCCTGCCTGTAAGCTCTGCAAATAAAATTCTGAAATGGATGGGAAAGCTTGGCCTCCGTCCCACTGGGGGCCCCTTTTCAGCCAGCCTGAGGAGAAAACCATAATTACCCCCTTGGGATGGCAGAGCACTTAAGGGACCAGTCAGAGTGCCAAGGGTGGGCTCACACAGCCAGAAAAACCATATTCAATGTCATAATTTCATAGTTGGGAACTAGAATTAAGTGCCTGTTATTTTTGTAATTCAGACCACAGAGAGCAAAGCTTGGTCTAACCTCCATGGCTGGGAGAGCATCGTGGAAGCCCAGTGGATTCTTAAGCAGGGCAAACCTCCTCACTCCAGGGGGAGCGGGGCTGGTATCTGAAATCCCAGGGTCTGAGACTGGGGGAAGGTGGGGAGTTTAAATAGGTTGAGAAATTCTGGACAAAATGCCCTTTAAGGCTCTCCCAGGTCTGCCAGCTGTGTAAAATTCTCTTGATGATTATCGATTGTTGGAAGAGAATTTTCAGTGTGAAGTCTGAATTTGATTCTCATTATAAGACACCCTCCCTCTCCCCATACACACGCATTGGGCTGGAGAGAGTCACCTTTAGACTACATTGTTGACCGAGCTTCAGGCTACAGGTTGGCAACATCAGCCTCTGGCCTTAAGGCCCCTTCCTCCTGCCCAGCACCTGGGATCTAGCTAGGACCTGATACCAGGCTGATCTAGGGAGCTCCTATTGGGGACTAGGCTTCCCCCAACTGGGTCCCCTAGAGCTCTGGCACATCCTGTCAACATGGTCTGTGTTCCTACACTCCCTCCTCACCTCTCAGCTCCCTCTTTCCCCACTCTGTGCCAAGCTCCTTAGAAGAGGGGCCCACTCTCCTGCCTTCTCTTCCTCCCCTTCCATTCTTTCCACTGACGGCCTCCCCATCACTTCCTGGACAAGCTGGGGCAGTGGCCCAGGGAGCCCCATTGACTTAGCCTGCTTCACCTTCCAGCTGCTGCCTGACACTGCGACCACTATCCTTTGCTTCTGGAAAGTCTCTTTGCTCTTGGCTTCTTTCTGTTTTCCCTGCCTGCTCATTTCTTCATTTATTTGTTTTGTTTTTCATTCAGGTTTTACTTTAGTAAGTAAGTCTCCAAACTGAAACTCTTGTCTATGATTCTGGGAAAACTTAGAGAAAAGCTACAGTTAAAAAAAAAAAAAAAGGTGAACAGAAGGATGATTGGGAGGTATCTGTGCAGTATATTCTTTTTTTTGTTTGTTTGTTTGAGACAGACAGAATGTGAGGGCGGGAGGGTGCAGAAGGAGAGGGAGACACAGAATCCGAAGCAGGCTCCAGGCTCTGAGGTGTCAGCACAGAGCCCAATGCAGGGCTAAAACTCATGAGTTGTGAGATCATGACCTGAGCCGAGGTGGGTGCTGAACCGACTGAGCCACACAGGTGCCCTCCGTGTGGTACATTCTTCATTCACTTATTTTTTAGGGCTTAGCACAACTGTGACTAAATCATTTTCCCAAACGTCTTAACATCCAGATCTGCCTTGGACTGTGAACTCCATGGGGGCGGGGGCCCAGTCTTTTTCACACAGGCCTGACACAGTGCCTGATACCTAGTAGATCTTGGTCAACATGTCCTGAGTGGATACATTTATCCTCTCCTCCCCGGGTCCTCCCAACCAGGCCGACCCAAGCCCTGAGGGCAGGCAGTAAATACTCGGAGCTCTGGACAAATGTCCAGGCCATGGCCTGGCCTCCTGTCCTAATTTTGGGGCTCCCTCTGTCTCGTCCATCCTTCTTCCATATTCACCCTGGATCCTTTAGCCTGCTGCTCCCCTCTTAGCTGAGAGCTCTACCCCCAGCCTTTTCTCTGCTTTCCCTGGAGAAGGACTGGACATTAAAATGAAGAATCATTCAGTGGGCTCGAAGGCAGACTGACACACAGAGGAAAGGATGCACGGATCTTAAAACTAAACGTGGGAAAAAACACAGCAGGACACCTGCAATCTGACAGTAGCCAATGGTGGCGCATACACACAAGAGGAGTCCCATCAACCTGGTCTGGCGAAGCGGGACTTCCCATCCTCCTGTTCTGCAGCTATCTGACTCGTATTTTCTTCGTTCTTTGTAACAACAGTAGTAACAAGAATAAGGATGTGGGGGCAAGAAAGGAATGGCAAGTGGTTTTGGGGTTAAGAGCATGGGTGTTAGGAGACAATCCTGGGATTGGATCCCTCCTTGGTCACCTGCCAAATGTGGGGCATTAGACCGGTCACCTCCCCTCTCTGACCTTGGTTTTCTCATCTGTACCTTCCTTGTAAGAATCAAATAAGATAACGCAAGGAAAGAACCCAGCAGATACTCTAGTTATGGCAAGTACTCAGTAAGTGCTTTTATTCTCATTATAAATATCGTGGTCTTACCATCATTTTCATTTATGCACATTCCTTTCCAGACTTGGTCTATACGCAAATTTTTAAAAAATATTTTCACAATCATGATGCATTATCGTCCAATTTATTCTCTTAAAAAAAACAACATTATTTAGTTTTAGTTTTTTACATTGCTACTAAGTGTTCATTGACATCATTTTAAAGAAGGGGGCTCCACAACCACCCCCTGCATTTTTGGTGGGTTTACTTTTGTGTTTTGTTTGTTTCTCTCCCTGTATTACTTAACCCAAGCTCCTAATGTGACAGGGACAGGCAGGTTCTTGCCAATCACTTTTGCAGACTGTACCTGGAGCTCAAAAAGGATCTGCATCCAGGCTCTGCTGCTAACTTCCCATGGGCTTTGGACAAGTTCATTGCCCTCCCTGGGCTCCCGGGTCCCTTTTTATCAATGACAGGCTCTGTTCTACCTATCTCACAGAGGCACAGAAGCACTGTTCAAACAAACATGTCTGTTATCTTTGCCACTCATGAACTAGAAACAAAGACACTCAAAGTCCTAAGTCCTCTTGGAGGCACTAGGTCGTAAAAGCTTCCTAGGAAATGCCTGTGATAGTCATGTTCTCTAACAGGGTGTAGAGAAGGCACTTAGAAATTCCTGCTTAGGAGTGGTGGGTGATGGGG
>NC_043713.1:67640456-67680772 GCF_006229205.1 Suricata suricatta
AGCACTGTTCAAACAAACATGTCTGTTATCTTTGCCACTCATGAACTAGAAACAAAGACACTCAAAGTCCTAAGTCCTCTTGGAGGCACTAGGTCGTAAAAGCTTCCTAGGAAATGCCTGTGATAGTCATGTTCTCTAACAGGGTGTAGAGAAGGCACTTAGAAATTCCTGCTTAGGAGTGGTGGGTGATGGGGTGCTTTGATCAAGTGAGCAGGGTTCAGGGCTCCCACCCCGTCTCACTTGTAACACTTCTGCCATTGCTCATCTTAAACATTAAGGCCTCCTCAGAGGATTTAATTGGCACCATTGGAATGGTGGAAACCATTCACCTGGCCCAACATACCCACTTTGCAGATGGGAAAACTGAGGCCCTGAGAGGTGAAGGAATGTGCCGACCAGCACCGTTCTGAATGACTCCTGAGTGAGGTGTTTGCAAAAGCACCCCTAAAAGGGTGCCCTCAAGATCTGAAATGAGAAAGAACATAGCTCTTCAAGGGAGATCAAGTTTGACCTGGGAGTGCATTCTGGGAATTTGAAAAATTGCTTGTCTTCTCAAATCCTTTAAACCAGGATGCCAGTAGGAGACTTGAATGCCGCTCCAAGGGGTCAGGAGGTACGTATGACAAAATGAAGGGCAAAATGAGAGGGGCTGTGTGAACAGTAACAAGGCATGTAAAGCCCAGAGCTCCTCCGACTCACCTCACCTCACTTCAGGGCCAAGAGTTAGGTCTGAGGAGCTCAGGGAGAGAGAGAAAATAAATGACCCTCACCTCTGCGGTCCCCAGCAAATGCCTCTGGGAGGAAACAGAGTCTTCCTGCTGCCTGTCAGAATGGCTGACCCCCAGCCTGATCTCACCTAATTCAGCAGCTCGAGGGGAAGACACCACTCCCATCTCTGCTCTGCATCTCAGATGCACCAGGAGAACTGGCGCGGCTCAGAGGAATTGCTATTGATTTTCACTTGTGCAGCTGACCTAACAAAACCAATTTGTCAAGTGCCTGTCTGCCTGGCTGCTCCAGACACTCATCCTAACCACGTGCAAATAAATCGCACAAGCATCTAGGGTGATTTGTCAAGGTCCAGCTGGGCAGGGGCCCTGGCTTCCCCAGGTGGATGCCAGGCTAGACTGGGTAGGATCGGGTCAGCAAATACCCTACTGCTGGTCCTTTGTAGATTGGCAGAATTCTAGGGGGCGGGGGTGGGTGGGGATCAGGATGCCTGCCAGCTGCCGCCACACTGTGAACCACTGCCCACCTCTCCCTACCCTGGGAGGAGGCTTTGAGGAATTAGGCCCAAGTCCTTCAGCATGGTTTGGCAGTGACATCCTCACTTGTGTCTTCTGGCCTCTGAACCTTTGGTCGTGGAGGGTCTGATGGAGCGCACACACAACCAGGACGCACCGAGCTCTGGTTTTGGCTCTATTACTGGACAGCTGTCCTCAAGTCAGCTGTGAGATGGTGATGATGCCACCTATGGGAGTCTAGGACCCTATAAGCCAGCGGTCAGACTGAGGATCTAATCCTTGTTCTCCTACTTCCTGGCTGTTGCCTGGGCTGGCACCTTTAGCTCTCAGTGCCTCGCCTTCTTCACCTATACCATGGGGTTGGAAATAGTACCTACCTCCCTGGGTGGAGGTCACAGGGACTGAACAAGAGCATAGAAAGGACCACAGGATCTCACGCCCTTATATCTTCCTTCCACGAGCAGAGACTGGATACTCAGAGAAGGGAGTGATGTGCTCAGTACCCCAAGGCAAAGCAGGGCAGCTTCAGGAGGGGTTACAATGAGACGCAAGCGCACAAGGCTGATGAGAAGAGCAGGTGATCATCCGGCTCTCTTGCTCTCCTGATGGTGGCTGTCACTGAAGAATGGGATACAGGGGGAGCGGGCCATGGGCACATCATGGATCATTGCTTGAAAGGGGCAAAAACTTTATTTGCAGGCCTTTTTTGTTTTTGTTTTTTAAATTTACAGGTTTCCTGCCATCCAGGGTAAAAGAGAAGTGGTGTCTTGCTGCATGAGGTTTGTGGGGCTTGCCTTGGGGCTCTGTCCCCATCCCTTCTGCCTGCTCACTGGCCCCAGGGGTTCTTCCGCTGTGAGATAAGGCACTGTGTGTTCTGCAAGAAGGTGCTCACGGCTGGCTGGTGGACGACGAGGCGGCCTTCTCAGGGGCTGCAAAGCTGAGGCTGTTGAGGGGGTGGAGTTGAACTTGGGGCCCTGGCAGGAGGCCAACTGGTGAGGAGACCCAAGGCTACGGTAACTCAGCCCAGCAGGTCTGGTGCTGCTGCCCCCCGCTGGCCCTGCCATGGCGGTCTCAGGATGGAATCATGCCTTTGCTTCTTTTGCGGTCAGCCATGGTTCTCCGGTTGTGGTTGGCTCGTGTCGCCTTGTTGGCTTCCTTCTTCCTGCGTTCCTGGGTTGTCTCACGGCTCTGCCCGTGGCCCCGGGGACTGCCGGCCACTGCCGTCGAGCTGTCATGCCGGTACCTGAGGGAGGAATGACCCACCTCAGGAGATGGGAAGAGCCCACTGCCTTTCTTGGAGGTCCCTGAGAAAGGACACACAGCTTGGGCCAGGAAACCATGTCCCAGCTTCCAGTGGGAGGAGAAATGGAGCCCAGCAAGGACAGGGCTGGGGGGTGGGTGTGGGTGTAGCCAGTCCTGTATCTGGTGAATTCTCTTCTCTGAGCCTTGCCTCTGGATGGGTCCCTGGCTAAGCTGAGGGAAGGACCCGCTGTGGGCTGATGACAGCCCACAATGAGGAAAGGAGGGCTGAGGGATGGATGGGCCTATTTCTTCCTCCGTAAAATGAGGATAATCATAATAGTGGCTAGCTACTTCACAGGGCTGTTGTGAGAGTTAAATTAATACATGTAAAGCACTTGGGATTTATGTGTGGGCTGATCCCTCCCCAAATGGGTCCCCTCCCACCAGAAACAGCTCTCTAAAATGCTCACCCCTTCCTGGCGAGGAAGGCCATGCGCCTGGCTTCTGCTTTCTCCCGTAGCACCGCCGGGTCCTGCACAAAATGGTCAGGCTGTGGAGGGGAGGGGAGAAAAAAATCTAGAGTCATGAGCCTGTCTATCTCCCAAAGCTGTGGTGAGGCTGTCTGTACCTGACTGAATCTTGTTACACCTCCATGCCAGGAGTGGGGGAAAGCTAGGCTGAGGCACGGTGATGTCCTAGAAGGAGATGCCCTTGCTTGGTCCAGGGTTTCCATTCCAAGCCTCTTTCCTCTGTCCCTCTCGCCTCTTTTGTGACGAGGAGGTGGCTAAAAGGACTGAGGCTTCCCGCACAGGCACGATGGGGCAGGTGGACCATTGCTGAGCATGGATGACAACTGGGGGTCAGGCCAGGATGGCCAACATGAGAGGCCACATAGAGCCTTGCAAGCCAAGAAAGCTGCCCCGGGAGCTGACTCATCCTCACCCTAGCACCACCACCACCATGCTATGGGAGTACCCACTCTTTTCTTTTTTTTTTTTAAGGTTTTATTTATTTATTGGAGGAGAAGAGGCAGAGAGAGAGAAGGTGGAGGAAGAGAAGAATCCCAAGCAGACTCTGCGCCATCAACACAGAGCCTGATGTGGGGCTTGAACTCATAAACTGTGAGATCATGACCTGAGCCAAGATCAAGGGTCGGACTATATCAACTAAGCCACCCAGGTGCCCTGAGGGGATACCCACTCTCGACTCTTTCTTTTTTTTGGCCAACAAGTAAAGGAGCCTAGACTAGCAGCAGGAAAAATTGTGACCTAAGGACCATAAACAGCTTTTGGTGGCCTGTACTGTTAAAACACACAAACACACATAAACACATACATACACAAAGAAGTACAACTGATAACCTTTGAAAAATTTTACATAGAAATCTGGGCTGACCTCTTGCCTGGGAAGAACAGAGAGCCCTAAAAGCTCTGGGCCTACATTTATGCTGAGGAGCCCCTCGGGCAGAGTGTACGTGTGCTTCTGCTCCACTAGTCACCATCTCCCTCAGACCCCACTACTCATTTATGCTGGTAGCCTGGCCTGGACACATCTGGATTTGTCATCCTGGTGGGAGGGCACAAGGGGATGCCGGGGGTCCCAGGGTGCCACTCAAGTTCAAGTTGAGCAACCCTGCCCTTATCTGTTTTATGTGTTGAGGTTCTAGTTAAGATTTCATTTGAAGAAAAAGTTCAGTTGCTAAAAAGGATTTTCAAGCCCACCAGGCCAGATGACCTCCAAGGGCCCTTGGGCTTTAACATCTCTGTGAGTTTAAGAACCGCCATCCCGGGGCGCCTGGGTGGCCAACCAGGCAGCTGGCTTCGGCTCAGGTCATGATCTCGCAGTTTGTGGGTTCAAGCCCCGTGTCGGGCTCTGTGCTGACAGCTAGCTCAGAGCCTGAAGCCTGCTTCGGATTCTGTGTCTCCTTCTCTCTCTGACTCTCCCCTGCTCACACTGTCCCTCTCTGTCTCTCAAAAATAAATAAAAGACATAAAAAAAATTTTTTTTAAAGAATCACCATCCCTAGCATAGTGGCCAAGAACTGCCTGCCCTTTCTCGGCCTCCAGGCTCCTGGGTCTCATGAACCCAGCGGCTCAAAGGCTTGACCCCTAATCCATCCCCTGAGTCCCCATTGGGTAGTGGAGGTGAGTACTAAGCCAGCAACTCTCCACATGGGCATCTTCGGCTTGAAGGAACCCCTCTTCTGGGCGGTGATGCTGGGGCTGCCTCAAAGCCAGGTGCAGGCAAGCAGGGGTGCAGTGCTCCTAATTTGCCCTTCAGAACTGCACCCTCCCCTTCTTCTGCCACCTGCCAATGAGGTACCTTGGGAGCCTCGTCCTCAGCCTCCTCCTCCTCCTCCTCTTCGTCCTCTTCCTGCCCTTCTCCGGGCACTTTGGTTCTCAGCACCTGAGGGATGGTGAAGGGCCTGAGGGTTTAGAGAGAAAGTGAGATCAAAGACTAGATTAAACCTGGAGAGGGAGCTTCGGGGAGGAGGGAATCAGGCTGGGTGAGAGGGGGCTGTCAGGACAGGGATGGGCTCAGGCAGCTGGAAAAAAACCCAACGTGCTTTTGAGCCAGCTCTGCTCCAACCCCCGGGCCCTCTGAGGGTACCAGAGTCTGATATGGGGGCTTAGCCAGAGCTGGGGCAGCTCTGCTTTTCTCTGCATTGGGAAATCTCTGTAAGGTTCTACTTGGGGAGAGTTTTCTGCAGTTAAAAAGAACAATGTAAAATGGCTTCCTGAAACCAAATCAATGCTGCGCCACTCAGGATGGGTTGGACCAACTAGCTAAGCGGGTGACTGGGGGTGGAGGGAGCACTGCCCTGGCTCTACCACTGACTTGCTCACGAGGTCAGGGCCTTGGTCTCCCCAGCTGTGTACACAGGAGGCCTTGGGAGTGCCGCTGTGCCCCTGGAATTCCGCCCTCTGTCCTGCAGCCTCACCTGCGGCTGATGAGCTCATCATCCGAGTCGGCATCGTTGGCGCCCACCTGGTTGCCATCATACGTGTCATCGTACTCATCCTCATAGTCGTCCCCGCGATAGGGCTCGCCTTCACCTGGCTGCAGCGGCACCTGCAACAGCAGAAGTGTGGGGCAGAGGGGCCCAGGGCTGGCTGGTTCCCCCACCTGGCAAAGGCCAGCAGCCTGGGGCCACCTACCTCCTCCACCACCACACTGTACTGCTCGTAGCGCTGCCGCTGCGCCACCACCTCCCGCTTGTCATTCAGCAGGCTCCGCGCGTTCTCCTCCTTCCTGGAGTTTCAAGGGGATAGGGCAGAAATCGATCAGGCTTCGAAGGCTGCAAGTGCCAGGGCCCAAAGTACCATGGGCTCAGGCTGGCACAAACTGTGACAAATGGTATCAAACAATGGCAGGGGTGTGGGAAGGTGGGAATCCCCGCTGGGGTGCCCATGTGACCAGGTCCAGCTGCTTTGGAAGGCATTTCAAAACAGCTGATGTGATGCAAAATGTGCCCATCCTTTGGCCAGGAAATTCCTCTTTGAGGCGCCCACCCAGGGGAAACACTGGCCATGAGCATTAAGAGGTCTGATCGGGAATTTTCTTTTCAGTGTTGTTTGTAACAGTGAAAAATGGAAAACAACTAGTGTCCATCACAAGTGAAATGGCCAAATGATGTGCCACATCTTTATTACAGAACGCTGGGTGGCAGTTATCAAGAATGACATTCATCTGTTTGTGCTGATGCAGAGAGAATTCTAAGACTTATTCCAGAGGAAAAAAAAGCAAGCTGCAGAAAAATGTATAAGGTATGATCCCATTTGTATAAAAGACAGCAAGCAAACCAAACTAGCTGTTCCTATGAGTGCATATAATTTACATACGTCAATGCACAGAGAGGGCTAATTAAGTCCCCCACCAAATGACAATGGTTACTCCTAGGTGGGGCCTGGGATTATTTGAACCTTTTAGAAAATTTAAGAAAGAGAAAGGCCAAGCGCACCTGGGCTGCTTGGATCTTCTGTCCCCCTTTCTCACTGCCCCTCCCTTGCTTTCTCTCTCTCTCTCTCTCTCTCTCTCTTTCTCTCAAAAAATAAACTGAAAGAAAGAAAGACGAAAGAAAAAGAAAGAGGGAGAAAGGCCAAATGTGGCCTTCTTACTGAGCTCAGGGAAGCCACAGGGGACCTTCGGGGTATGGGGAGTAAGCAGGGGTCCTGCCCTCTTCCTCCTACCCCTGCTTCCTCATGGTGACTTCTATCTGTTCTACGGTACAATCTTCCATGTCAGTTTGCATTGGAAGAAAAAGCCCAAAAGTTCAACCCCTGTTATAGCACAGGTGAGGGACTTCGGGTGCGGTGGAGGGAAAGAGAGGGATGTGTTTGGGATCAGTGAACTGTAGCACAGCCTCAGTGGGGACTCAGGCCTCTTGCCTGTGGCTTTGCAAATCTGTAGGGAAAAAAAAAAACCTGGATTGTCAGACACATAGGCCTGTGGAATGTACTTTCTAGCCCTGCAGGGGAAAATCAATATGAGATGCCAGGCAAGAAAATCCAGCTTAGCTGTGAAATCAGTTTTCTGGAATGTATCACAGGTAGGGGGAAAAAAAAGAAGAAGAAAAAGAAGAGATACAAAGTCATACACAGCTTCCATTAAAATCTTCTATTAACTGGCTTTTGGCACAGGGAGGGACAAGGGCCTGAGTCTCAGGTTGTCTGCCTGGGAGCCTGGGGCAGGTCAAGATTTGGTTTCCTTCAGTAGTTTTTACTAAGGGCCTACTACCTACCAGGGAGGGTACTAAGGCTGAGCTGGGGAGAGATTCAAATAAGGAGGATCTGGATCTGTCCTCATGAAGCTCAGTGTCCAGTGAGGGTCACAGGCAAATGGCAGCTGACATGATGTGCTGACATGATATGTGCTGAATGGACGCAAGCCTGCCCTGGAAACCAGACCCCCCTGGCTTAGGGGGTCTAGCTGGTGGGGGTGGGGGGAGGAGAAGACGAAATGGAGGCTTTGTGAGGTGGGGGCATTTGCTCAAGACCAGGGAAAATTCTCAGTCCACAGGAAATTCTGTATCCTGCCAGGAGAGGGGGCCTATGCCCATGGCCCTCGCTGCTAACCAGCTCTTTTCACCAGGCTGTGGGCTGGAGAGGAAAGAGACAGAGAGCAAGTGAAGGCGGCCTGAGCAGTTGGTGCCATTGGAAGGAACACATCTACTCATTCCACATACATTTCCTGAGAGCCTACCAGGTGCCAGGGCCTGTGCTGAGCCAGGTGTCCAAGGATGAATGAGAGGTGTCATTGTCCTTTCTGCCAAATCCCACAGCCCCTGGTCCATCCAGTTCCCAGTTCTTGTGCGAAAGGCCCCGCTGTGGTTATGTGGCCGGCCCCCTAGCAGGGCCAGAGAAGCCTTGCACACTCCCCTCACCCAGTGTCCTGGAGAGGACACAGGCAGGGACGGTGGAGCCTGGTGCTCCGGGCATCCCCACCCAGGGAGGTGCAGCTTTGGCCCCATGACCTCCCCTTTGGAGCTAGGAAGGAAGAGAAAAGTGAGGGTCAAAACCAGCCGGGAAAAGATTCATCTGAGGCCTGAACTCTAGTCAAGTCTGCAGTGGCTCCAGAGATTTCTTCGGAGTGGGTGCTTCCTCAGGGAACCCAGGGAACATCTGGGCTCCCCTGAAGCTGAGGCACTCTTCCCCTCCTCACTTCTTCCAGTCTATTCTTTAAGGCCCAACTCAAACTGACCTTTAGGGGGGTGACTCCCACCTTTGAACTTCTAAAAAACCTGTAAAGCCAATAAACCCTTCCTTTTCTTTTTTTTTTTTATGTTTTTTTAATTTATTTTTGATACAGAGGGAGACACAGAATCTGAAACAGGCTCCAGGCTCTGAGCCAGCTATCAGCACAGAGCCTGACGTGGGGCTCGAACCCACGAACGTGAGATCTGACCTGAGCCGAAGTCGGAGGCTTAACCAACTGAGCCACCCAGGCGCCCCAACCCTTCCTTTTCAAGGTAAGGAAACAAACCCAAGAGGCAGAGCAACTTTCCCAAGGTCACACAGCTTCTATTAGCAGAGGCAGGGCTAGAACACGGGTCTACTGACTCAAGTCTGCTGGAGTACTTCTTGAGCTGTGTGATCACAAGCAAGCCCCTTACCCTTGCCAAGTCTTTTTTTTTTTAAGTTTATTTATTCATTTCGAGAGAGACAGAGAGAGAGCGAGCAGAGGAGGGGCAGAGAGGGAGAAAGAGAATTCCAAGCAGGCTCCATACTGTCAGCGCAGAGCCTGATGCAGGGCTCGAACACATGAAACACAAGACCATGATCTAAGCCAAAACCAGAGTCAGATGCTTAACTGACTGAACCAACCAGGCACCTCTCCTTGCCAAGTCTTAATTCTGCATCCCAGGGATGAAATAAAATAATGACTAGATGTGAACCTGGCACATGCTGTGCTCAACAAAATTAATCCTATTTCTTTTTACTGCAGAACTTGCCAGAGCCTATAATGTGCTAATGTGCTCTGTGATTCACCAAGAAGCAAAGTGCACAGACTTTTTTGGCCATAGAGCCTGTTTTGCGGGAGAACACTCATAATCTTCTAGGGTACCCCTGTTCAGTCCAAAGGATTTATGGGACCCCACCTTATACACACCGCCTCTTTCATTTAGCTATGCTATACCTACATACATGTGCTTGGCCTCTTCCCAACAGCCACCCGCTACCTAACCCCCATTCCTAACATGTCCTCACATTTGGTTCAGGTCTTTCCATCTTTCCTTCTTCTCCTGGAGCGCTGGACCTTGGCCCTGTGAACCAGCTCCCCACTGAGATGCGAGTGGACTCTAGAGACTTCTGGGAAAGGCTTCCGAGTCTCTAAGAGAAATACAGGAAGATCTGGTCCAGACTTGGCGCTGTCATTTCTGGAGGTCATAGCTGAAACAGCTGCAGCCACCCAGTGGCTTCGAAGGAACTAGCTCCCAGAGATGGAAAAGATATATCCTTCATGATGAGGTTGTACCACAGACCAAGCCTAGATGGACCTACCCTGCAACTCCTTTTCATGCAAGGGACAGATTTCTCTATTACTTGAGCCACTGAGACTGAGTGCATCCTATTTATTTTAACCACATACACACATTTTAACTCAAGTGTGACCTTGTGTTCCTTTTCTCATGTGCCCGTTGACTGCCCTGCCCAGATTAGGACAAGTGTCCCTACAGAGGCCCTTGTATGCCCCACCCTGGCACCTCTCCCACTCTGTCTCTACCTGTTTAATGGTCTAAATCTTTCCCACAGTCTCTGCGCCATTTGAGAGCGAGAGTGAGGCCTGGGTGCCCTGCTCACCTTGTCTCCCTGGTGTCTAGCACAGAATCTGGCACTAGTACATCACTTAATAAATATTTGCTGAATGAGTAAGTAAATAATGAACACATGAATGGAGGCTTTGTCTCTTTGCAATCACAAGGAGTTCAGTAAACATTTGCCTCCCAGTCTTTCCGCCCAGCAGCTTGGAGTGCCCTAGGAGCAGGGCACAGCCCTCCTCATCCGCCTCTTTCTCCACAGCAGAAGCTGCAGAGGGTCATTCAGACTTGGAACAGTGGCCACGGATGCAGGATAACATCTCTAGCCTGGGATCTGGGGATGTCGCAACATGTGTGACTAAGCAGTTTACAAATGCTTCCTGTCCAACCAGCCAGATGGCTTTACAGCTGCCCTTCGCCCGCTCCCCAAAGCCCTCAGCCAGCCAAGCTTCCAGCACGGGGCCCTCACTGAAGCAGCAGCTTGTAATTCTGCCACTGGGGCTCCAAGCGCAAGAACGGGGCAGGTCCCCCATCGCCCCTCTCTGAACCTTGCTGTCTCCATATATATGATGGGGGAGAGGGCAGGCTGTACTCATCCAGCAGTTCCCAGATTTCCGGATTTCATAAGCCAGTACAATTTAGTAGAACTCTGGGGCTAGCATAGTGTTGTCAATGTCTCATTTTGCCATTTCTCTTGAACTCTATCATCACTACTGACTCTTGGTCCTTCCAGTGGGCCTCCATTCCAAAGCCAGGTGATCTTTCCAAAACATGTTGGCTCATGGGACACTTATGCTCCCCGTGACCTTGGGGCCATTGCTCCTCTTTTTCACTCTACCTAGAAAGTTTCTCCTTCTCCACTCTTTACAGAATTGGCTCTTTGACCCTTCCTCACGGTTCTACTCTTGGTCCCATGTCCATTTCCTCAGAGGAGTCTTCCTGCCTGGATTGAGCCCTCTACCAGAGGCTCAGAAGTCTGCACGCCTTCACCTTAGAATGCCTGTTATATCTTCAATTTTACTTTGCTTGTTTGACAAAGTGATTATTGCAAACTCCACAGGGGCAGGGGCCATGTCTGTTTCACCGCCTGCTACACCTCCAGCACCCGATAAATCCAGGGTCAAGTATGCCACGAGCACCAGGCAAATATTTGTCGATGAATGAATAAATCATAAGTGAACTTTTCAATGCCAAAAAAGTAGGAAGGACATACACTAAAAGTAAGTAGAAAGACCTTAAAATGGAGTTAAGTTCACTTTCTGAAAAGCTGACTAACTACAGGTCCTTAGTTTTCTCATTTTGTCACAGAATGGAGAAAACCAGGTCGAGGAGCGGCTTCTGGGAAGTACTGCGCAGCTCTGTCACCCAGAGACTTGACGGTTGACACATCTAAAGATATAGCAAGGGAAGAGGGGGACAGTTTAGGTCCCTCTGGGCTTTTGCTATCACCAAGGGGATTCATTTAAAAAAACACCCTGTCAGAGTCAGAGCCTAACATGTAAGCATCAGAGAAGCTGTCCCGGCCTGCTGGGAGCACACAGGTCCTGGACTGCTGGGAGGGGGACCCTGAGCCGAAACTCAAGTCTGTTCTTTTTTTTTTTTTTTTTTTTTAATATTTATTCATTTTTGAGAGAGAGAGAGGGAGACAAAGAATCCGAAGCAGAGTGCAATGCGGGGCTCGAACCCACGAGCGGTGAGATCATGACCTGAGCCGAAATCGGATGCTCAACAGACTGAGCCACCCAGAGGCCCCCAAGCCAGTTCTGTAAACATGGAGCTCTTAGTTTCTCTGGATTTTCTCACTGCACTTAGTTGGGGTGCCTGGCACCCTGCAGCCCACCGCACTCACCTCCTGCCTTTGTGCACCCGGCTCAGGTCCACTGTATCTCTGCTGAACACATCAAACTCGTCATTCTGGAAGATGTTGTGACGAGATGTGAGCAGGGGTGTCGGGTCTGGCTTCACCTGTCTGGGGGGCGGGGGGTGACAGAGAAATCAATTCAAGGGAGAATGGTTTGCTGATGTCTACCTGTGCTCTCTTGACCATGTTACATCCATCAGATTCTCCATTCCCCTTCCATGGCCACATGAGATGCAATCTAAAAAGCCTGTCCTGTCGGCCCCTCCCTGGGTATGCTGCCATGGCTCACACAAAGCTCCCCCTCAGTCCCACGTGCCAGTCAGACATTTTTCTCAAAAGTTCCTTCCCTCACTAAACGCTCACAACAGTCCTATAACATAGTTAGCTAAGATCATTCGTCCTCTCTGGGCCTCAGTACCCTCCTCTGTAAAAAGGGCACAAAGTGGCTACGGTACTTGTCCAAAGGCAGAGCTAACTTCATTCATTTGATAAACATCATCTGTCTGCGGAAAGAAACACCCATTCGTGCACTCATTCCTGCTGCCCCACAGGCCTTCAGAGGAGCAGTGGGTCAAATTCAGAAAGGGTAGGTGTGAAGAAAGTGAGAGGTTCTGGCCGTCCTCCCTCAGGAATCTACTGGAAAGGTGACAATGACAGGGGCAAGCCAGAGACTTTGGAGCTCTGCAACCCCTTTGTCACATCCCACTTTTCCGAGGGGTCCTCCAGCAAGGAGCAGCTGCGATATCCAGCTGTGCATGGGCTCTGCCCTCCCGGAGGGCCCAAAGTTTTGATGTTTTCCCAAGGAGGCCATTCATTTAAATGGCTAGGGAACACTGCCTAGGGAAGAGACAGAAGGCCGAGTTTTGGCACCTGAGTGGGAAGCAGAGACGCTAAGAAGGGGCACTGACAAGGCCCCCAGAGCACCTGTGGCCAGGGCCCTGAGACAGCCTGGGCGCCGTGAGCCTCCTCCCACCTATCTCTCCCACCTGTCTAGGCTGCGGTCCAGCTGGCTGAGGGCGGGGGCCAGCCGCTCCTCCAGGATGTTGTTGATCACCTGCTCCGGGCTGTAGCTGTAGTGCTCCAGGCAGGCCAGGATGAAGCCCTCACCGAGATCTGGCAGCAGGTCCTTCACTTGGGAGATGAGCGAGTCCAGCTCCACGCCAGACACAGTGGGGCCCAAGGGAGCAGCCGCCCCCATGCACTGTGGAGAGAGCTAGAGTGAAGGAGGGAAAGACCAGGCCAAGCAGGCGAGAGGGCAACAGGCCTCTAATAGCACAGGACGAGGAATCAGGGGACCTGGTATGAGTCCTGGCCCTGCCACTCCCCAGCCAAGATCTCAGCCAAGTGACCCATGTCTCTTGAGTCTCCAATTCCTGAAACCCTGTGAAGAGGGGAGGGCTCTATGACTTAGTGGTTGAGCTACTTCTGGCTGTGTGATTTGGGGCAGGGCACTTCCCGTCTCGGAACCCCAGCTTCTTCCAGGCAGAACGGGTGTACTGCCTTCTACCTCACGGAGCTATTTCAGATGGTTCAAAGAGAATAATGCTGAGCACAGTGCCTGAAGAAGACTAGGCACTCCACAAATGGTTGTGGCTTCAACTAATCCTTTTCCAACTCTAACAAGTTAATGGCTGACATTGGAGAGAAACAACCACCACCAGCCCTGGACTGTGTGAAGATGCTCCCCTTTGATTATATTCTTTTTAATAAGGGAGGGTTCAGTTCATATCCTGCTCGATGTGGCTTAATTCTGTTAGGGTTTTCATTTAAGGAACTCCCCCCCCCAAAAAAAAACCAACAATAAAAAGCATCCGTGTCTCAGAGAAGAAGCCAAATGGGGAAGAAGGTGGGAAGAGTAGAGAGGACTGTCATTTTCCAAGACCCTGTGACAACCATAGGACCGGAGTCTAACACAGGAAGGAGAGCAGCGTCTGTTAACAGCACAGAGGGCCAGCCGGGCTTGGGGCACTCCACCCAACAGCTCTGGGAATCCCAACAACCCCGTGGAGGCAAGGATGGCAACTATCCCCACCTTATACATGGGGAACAGACGCTAGATGTGAGTGATGTGCCTCCAGCCACAGGGCTGACAGACGAGGGCACCCCCTGAGCTGTCTGACCCGAGACTGTGTGGTCTTAATCCCTATGTCACGTTGCCACCCAACACGCAGGGAAGAGTCCTGGGCTCAGTTGGCAATCTGTATGGCTACAGACTTGGAGAGTTCTGGAAGAAGCTGGAGCACCAGAGGCTTCCACACTTGCTCAGTGGAGCCCTGCAGTCCCATGGCTGGCGTCCAGGCTGGCCAACCAGTGAGACCAGGCATTGCTCTCCGCTACATCCAAAGCAGCTACGTGGTGATGTTTAGAGGAGAGCTCCAGGAAGGCTTTCATGTGGGAAAATGCTCCATTGCTTAATTTTACAGAGGAGAAATGGGAGTTTTGGCAGCTGAAGGGACTTGCAGGACCCTCTAACGGCAGCAGGGAGCTGACCTGCAGCTCAGAGCTGTCAATTTCAAAAGAAACCTTTTTCTCTCAGAGCAGAAACAAAGAAGGGACAGGTTTCCCGGAATGGGGAGGGGAAGCAGGGGGAAACGTCGCTCCAGACACACACTTCCTCTTCTGAGTTTTCCAGATGTGAGGACGGTCCACTGACTGGTTCCACCATCACAGTGACTCCACTGGGGTCCTCAGCCACTGGTGGGTCTTTAGCATCTGTGGCTTTCCGACGGTCCACCCCTTCCCAGGCACTCTCGACTGCCTGGAGGATGTAGGCAGTCCGAGTCTCGTCCCTGTGACATACGTTAAGGTGTCTCTCTCTTGGGTGCCAGAGCCTTTTCTGCCTCTCTAGCTCTAAGGCAGCATAATTTCTCAATCCTGCCCCAGCATCTGACCCTATGACTTGTGTCAGGGGCTATCTGGGCTGTACCCAGTGGGCATCACAGGTACCGGGGCTGCCTGGGGAAAGAGGCCAGACTACGGCCACACTGGGCCTTGAAACCTAGTACCTGCCACTCAGCAGAAAGCAGCTCTATGAAGACAAGGCCAGGGGCATCCTAGGATGTGATAACTGGAGGAGCCAGCAGCACCTCCCCTGCACTGACCCCCAAGAGGAGGGCCTGATGGGGTCACTGCCAACGGGGCTTCCTGTCCAACCTGCTGAGGGCTTCCTGCAAAGAGGGCCCATAAGGTATCCCTGAGACAATACTGGACAATCTAGCCCAGCCTCCAAAATGGCCCAGAGGCCATCCTCCCTGTCTTTCCTCCCTCTCTACCACCCTGGGCACTGCCAAGCCAGACATCTAGGAGTTGCCCTAGACTCCCTCTCTCTCCTTCTAATCTAACTCCCAACTGGTCATCCCTGGATGCCAGCAACAGAATCCTCACCAGCCCCTGGGCCTCCCAGAAGTCCCAGGCCTGTCTGTTCTCCTCCCTATGCCAGACAGAGCTTCTCCAAAGTTTAAAACTGACCCTGTTACTCCCTGTTTCACACTCTTCCATGACACCCCAGTGCTGTAGGATAGACTCCAAATTTCTTAGTAAGAGTCATCCCAGAGCCATGCAGGTCTGCCCACCCCCAGCTCATCTGCCATGCCGCAGCCTCCTAGACCCCAGGCCCCCAGCCCCACCCAGCCCACAAAATGTCTGTGGGCTCCTCTGATGGGCCTCTCTGTCCTCCATCCACTGGAATCTTAGCTCTGGGCTTGGCCACCTCCAATTTCTTCTGCTGGTCTCGGCTTGGACATCACCTCTGTCTCACAGCCTTACCCTGAGCTTGCAGGGTTAGGTGTCTTCCTTGGCTTTCCTGTCCTCTGAATTTCTTCCAAATGACACTTTAACTGCTTGTTTACTTGTCTGTCTCCTTTTCTGCAATGAGGTCTGTGAGAGCAGGGCTGAATCCATGTTGGTTACATGGGTCCAGACACTCAGTAAAACAGCTAAAGAATGCAGGATGCTACCCCACCCAGCTCCGAGGATCGGAGTAGTCATCTCCTCCAGAAACGGGCTGGGGCTTTGGCGGGCTTCTGGGGAAAGCTGGCTGACCAATGTGTCCTGGGGATAAACCTCCCTCTGCTCCTCTGGGTCCTAGCAGCCCAACTCGCACCTGGCCAGGCCAGGTCATGTCCCAGTGGCTGTGGTAGGATACAAGACTGCTGAGGCCTGCTGTAGCAAGCTGACATCATCGGCCACAGGAAAGAGTGTGTCATAGTCCCGGAGGAACCTGCCGGGCAGAGAGCAGACAGAAGGGACAGGGCTGGGGCAAACTGGTCTGCTGCCCAACCATAAATCCCAGAACCTCAGACCTTGATGAGCATATGGTAGAGGCTCTAGGATGTAAGGCCTTGTGCGGACTAGTCCCAGCTCAGCCATACCCACCTCTTCTCCTGCAGCAAGGAGCTGAAGATCTGAAGGAACTCTTCGATGAAGCCCTGAATGTTGTCACAGCTGAAACAGGACACCAGGGAAGATGAGCTCACTCCATGCAAATGATGTGTAGCACCTCTCCCTGCTGCCCGCCCTGCTCCTCCGCAAGGCCTCAGGCCAGTTGGATCTGAGACATTTGTCTCTTTTCCCCATCTCTGCTCAGCAATCCCTGAGCAGGGAAGGGGGCAGATAACATGAGGGAATACCTCTGCTGGACTTGGGGAGGGGTTCTTCCACCCGGGCGGCTGCTCCCCAGGGCTCACCTGTTTTCCAGGACAGGGAGGAGGCAGATCTGGTTCATGAGGATGTGAAAAATCTCCAGTAGCTTCTTCCTGGAATGGGACAGCCTCTGCCACAGGTCACCTAGCAGCCTTTGAAGGCCCGTGAGAGAGAAAGAGAGAGAGAGAGAGAAAAAAAAAAAGAGATTTGGGAGATTAAAAGGCCTCAAGGGAGCTTATTCTCAACAGCTGCAGGTGTCCCTCCCCAGGGCTGAGAAAGCCTCACAGGTCACTGTGGACAGCAGGGTTACAGGTCCTGAGAGGCCAGCTGATTCCAGGGCCGCTTCTCAGTTTAAACAGTGAGTGGGAATCCAGCATGCCGGTTACCAAGAGCTTGGAGCAACAGCTGAGAGGAAAGGTTAGGACGCAGGGGCCAGGAGGCCGCTAGGTAGGGACACTGAAGCTAGAGCTGCACAGTCCATGGCGCCACCTCGTTGTCCTAGAGATAGGGATGTTAAAGCCCGGGGAAGGCAGGGCCTCTCTCCCACGACCATGTGCTTAATTTTGGCCCCGGCTCACTTGCTATCTTCAAGTCTCCTCTTCTTAATTGCAGACTCCAGTTCGGGAATTGCAATTTCATAAAAGGAAGCTAGTCTGTGGAGGCACACATGGGGAAAAGGCAAGATTAGTTCATAAATACCACACTTCACCAGAAAATCAAAGCAAACCACGGGAAGCTCTTGCTCCCAAGTTGTCACCACAACAATTTTCTCCCAGAACCACCCTGGCTCTTCCCTAAGCTCAGACTGGCCCGCTGTGGATGGTCCAGGAAAAGCACTGAGCAGTGACCTGTAGCTACATCAGCCTTTCACTGGGAAACCAAGGCTCAGGTAGGCTCATTCTAACAGAGCAATGAGCTACTGAGAACTCACTAAGGTTTGAGAAACCAACCCAAGGTCACTCTTTTTGTTTGCTCACACCCGCTAGTAGCTCCCTACCTCTCTCTGGTACATCCATAGCTAGCATGGATTAGCCAACCTTGCTTCTCACCTCAGCAACCTCACACTCACCTCCCTTCCCAACTCAAATTCAAACTCTCCATCCCAGCAACAGGCTTCCAGATCATGCTCACCCATGTGACTTCTTCCTGGAATTAGGTGCACAGCACTCAGAATGTTACCCTTACAACTTAAAATGCAGCTGCCTCTCTTTTCCGGTCTAATTCTTCCTCTCAACATCTTAAGCTTCCCAAAGCCAGAATAGTAGCCTTAGTATCTAAGATGATAAATTTGTAGCAGGTACTCTACAAACATTTAACTACTGACTGGCTGGATTCTGGCAAATTCTATATTAGTGTAGTCCCATGCGCAGCAGCGGGTAACTAGGCCCAAAGAGACAGGCTTTACTAGGCTCACATCATGGTACCCAGAAAAAAGAAAGGGCAATCTGGCCTAAACAGATTCAGGTGTTGCCAGGATACATTGCTGGTGGGAAGGTAAATTGGAACAACCCCTATGGAGGGTGATTTGGCAAGATCTATGAAAATTAAAAATGCACAAACCATCTGTTCTTGTGATTCTACTTCCAGGAAAATATTCCTCAGATATACTTACAAAGGTACAAAATGATGTATGTGCAGTTATTCTTTGTAACATTTTTCTGTAATAGCAAACAACTGAAGAAAAAAATCTAAAGATCTGTCTATGGGGTCTGGCATTCCATACAGTACAATGGAATTCTATTTAGTCATGCCAAAGATTGAGGATGCTTTATGTACTGATGCACATTAAATTTAAAGTACGGACGCCTGTGTGGCTCAGTCGGTTAAGCGTCCGACTTCAGCTCAGGTCATGATCTCATGGTTTCTGGGTTCGAGCCCCGGGTTGGGCTCTGTGCTGACACTTCAGAGCCTGGAGCCTGCTTCGGATTCTGTCTTCCCCTCTCTCTGCCCCTCCCCCACTCGTGCCCTGTATCTCTCAAAAATAAATTAAAAAAAATTTTTTTTAATGCAAAAAGTACATATAGTACTCATAATATGTCAGTGGTTAATTTAAAAGGCAGAGGGGTGATATATAACGTGCCTATTTTCTTGTATATTTGTATTTATATGCATATCTCTGGAAAACCCCACACAAAAAGCTTAACAATGGTTATGTGTGAGGAACAGAAATAGAGAAGGGGGAAAGGAAGACTTCATTACATATGTATACACATTATATATGTACTATGTGCATGTGCGTCTGTGTATATATATATATGTACACACACACACACACACCCAATGAAGTCTTCCTCTCCCTCTTCTCTAGTATATATGTTCATATATATAATATATAGATTCATATATATAATATATGTATTTTGTTGTTGTTTTAATATATTTTTTTAAAGTAAGCTCTGCACCCAATGTGGGGCTTGAACTCACGGCCCCCAAGATCAAGAGCTGTACACTCTACTGAGCCAGCCAGGTGCCCCACGTTATATATTTTACCCCTTTTCAGTTCTGAACCCCTGTGACTATATTATTCATTCATAAAATGAAGCCGCAGAGTGAGAGATTCCAGTATACTTGAGGACGCCCGAGGACAGAGGTGGTTATGAGAGGAGGGGCCGCAGAGCTGTGCGGAGGCTGTAGCCCCTCGCAGAGAGTTGTGCAGACGGAGCTTGCTGCATTTGCTCAGCCTGCGTTCTTGGCCTCCAGCACAGTGTAAACAGGCTGGGCCCGCCCCAGGCTGTTTCTGTTTGTGGGTCAAAGGCAGTGGCACTAGCAGGCAACAGTGTTTTCCTTTCTTCCTCGTCACCCCAAGATGGGTGGAGCCACTCCCCTGCCTTCACTGACCCTTGCAGGAAAGTCAGTTCTTCCAAAAATTACGCTCCATTTCCAAAGACCCTTTCAAAAGCAATCTGTGCCATGTTTGAGAAGATGCTTTAACAAAACGGGAAAACACCTGCGGGGGTGCCTGCCTGGCTCAGTCGGTAGAGCATGTGACTCTTGATCAATGGGGTCATGATTTCGAGCCCCACATTGGGGGTAGAGTTAAGAAAGAAAGAAAGGAAGGAAGGAAGGAAGGAAGGAAGGAAGGAAGGAAGGAAGAGAAGGAAAGAAGGAAGGGAGAAAGGAAGGAAGGAAGGAAGGAAGGAAGGAAGGAAGGAAGGAAAAAAAGAAAATGCCCATGGTGAGTGAAGATAAACAGAGTACAAAATCCTAAGAATATAATGATCTCTCACAGTGATTTTAATTTTCTACCTTCCAGAATTTTCCAAATTTCCTAAGAGCATTTGCCAGTTTATGCCACATTAATCATGAGAAAAGATACCTTTTTCAAAAAGTGGGCAACTACTGGCCCATCCTAACCCCTTTCTTCCGGAGAGAGTGCTGATTGGTGCTTTATTCTAATTGGGCTTTATTCTAACATCTTCTGGGAGGCTGATCAGTCCTTATCTGATACTCACTGAGGAGACCCAGGAGGGGTCAGAGCACCAGCTGCTATCTCTGGCACATGTCAGCACTAGATAAATGTTTTGTTGAATGGGCAAGTACATGACTGAATGGACCGCCTGGTGAGTGGACAGAGTTGGGCAGCTCCCAGAGGCTCCTGCGAACGGTGGGGAAAGCAACAAACAGCCAGAGGCCACGGAGAACAAGCCAGTCCCTACTGTTGCTAGGCAACATGCAGGTTATTGGCCTAGACCTGTGCACCCCTTTCTCACCATACAAGGAACACATAGTTGCTTGTGGTGCTAAGTGGGCAAGGAAGGTCTCCCCCCATATCTTTCTTTACTCATATCCTCCTCTACAACGTTCTTCATCCTGGCAGGATCTTTCTAGAACTCTTTTGGATAAAAGCTTCTAGGGGCTCCCTAATGCCTACAGAATTAAGGCCCCACTCCTGGCCAGCAAGTTCAAGGCGCCTCACAATCTAACTTCTACCAACCTCTCTGGAGACTCTCGTATTACCTGCTCTTTTTCCGGCTGCCTCAGGCCCTGCTTCATGCCACTCCACTTCCCCGCTCTCCCTGGACACACTCTGGGCCTTCCCACCTGCACTCTGCCTGCCTGGAATGCCCTTCCTGCCAATGTAATCTTACTCTGTCTGGAAGGTTCCTGTTCATTTTTCCAGATCTTGCTTAAGAGCCATCTTGAAATCTCTTATTTCACCAGATGGAATTTTGCCTCCCTCTGTGTTCCCAGAGCACTTCATAATATGGCCACAACGGCTGTGAGCAAATCTGCCCGTTTCTTTGTGCGTGCTCTAGACTAGATGCTGAAGTTCTCAGACCACTTCTTCTTGTCTGCTCCTCCCTTGTGCTTGTCCACGACAGGGGCTTTGAAACAACAGAACTGAACTAAAACTGCCCTGTTCTTGGTTGGTGGGTTTTTTTATTCCCTCCCCTACCTAGTTCCTAGCCAAAAATGGGAATACTTCTAAATGCAGGCTCAGGGCGCCTGGGTGGCTCAGTCAGTTGAGTGTCCAAATCTTGATTTCGATTCAGGTCATGATCTCACAGTTCATGGGTTTGAGCCCTGCATCAGGCTCTGTACTGATAGCTGGGAGCCTGGAGGCTGCTTCAGATTCTGTGCCTCTCTCTCTGCCCCTGCCCTGCTCATGCTCTTTATCTTTCTCTCTCTCAAAAATAAATAACATTAAAAAAATAATAAAAATAAAAGTTAAAAAACTAACTAACTGACTAACTAACTAAAGAAATAAAATGCAGGCTTCACACAAGCAGGAGCCTCCTCTGTTGTCCTCACTGCTGCACGCCCAGGCTGCAAGAGGGCCTGGCACATTCTAAGTACCCAGTAAACGTCTGCTGACTGAGGATGTCAACTAGAACCTCTACTTCAGCCATCTGTACCTGTAACAGAAGTCATGTTTCTGGAAGGTTTGGCAAGCCAAAGGGAAGATATCCAGAAAGGCCCAGAGCGTAGTGCAGGTATCACAAAGGTAGAGAACAATGTCTTTTAATTCCTGTTGCCAAGAGAAAACACTGCATTATTTTCCTCCGCCCCCACACACAGTTCTGAAATGGGTCTGAGACAAAGTTGACATAAGCCAGAGGGAGCCAACAGGGGATACCTTGTGGAGGAAGAGAAACTGGATGTTTGCGCAAAGCCTGGGAGCACCGTCTGTACGAGTTACTCAATCTCCCTACTTAGGTCTTGCTACCTTAGCTCCAAAGGGCACTGACCCAATGAGCTCTGGAGTTACTTCTACATCTAGGATAATATGGTTCTCTGAGCCGAAGGAGAATCACCCCTGAACCTGAAGATAACGCCCGTGGTCCCACACAGAGAACACATTCCACTGAGGACAGCAAGAGCAAGCCCATACCCTTCGTACATTTTGAAGAGGCCAGAACATGGAGTGCCTTCTCATACACGTCCCTGAGTCTCTTGACAACATTAAAAAGGAGGCTGAGCAGTTGTTAGCATCTCTGTTTTATAGAGAAGGAAACGGATTCAGAGAGGAAAAATGACTTGCTCCCACAGTATTCGGTGTGCATCTTTATGAAACATGTGTTTAATGCCTAGTTCCTCCCGAGACTGGAAGCTCCAGGAGGGTAGCTCACAGCTGCCTCTTTCCTGCTCTCTCTCCTGTGCTTTTAGCACAAGGCCTAGGCTCCTTAAGTATCTATGCCTGTCTCAGACTGTAAGCTCTATGAGAGCAGGCGCCATGTCTGCTTTTGCCTACTGTTTTATCCTGAAGGCTCCGCACGTGCTGGGGGTTCCTCAGTATAAATTCGCTGAATGAATACAGGGCTCAATGAATAACATGAATGAGTTCATTGCGCTGAACTAAGTGAAGATGAAACCCCCATCCTCTGAATTCTAGTTCCCTCTTCTTTCTACTACTCCATAAAGAAGCTCCCAAAGAAAAATAAAAGCCTGCTGAAATGGTCTAAACCTGTGTGATGGGAAAAACTGCTTATGGAGTTGTATAAAAAGGGTCACCAGCAAGAGAAGAAGCTGCTGGGTCCCCTGCTAGACAAAAAGAGGCTGGGCTGAAGGGTAAACTCACCAGGAGAGGCATGTCACTGGGCGTCAACCGTCCCCTCTCCTCGAGCTTCTGGGGTGTGGCGCTGGCCCCGTCCCCTTGCAAACCACAGTGCTGGAGGATATTGCTAAAAACCTGTGGAACACAAGAAGAGGCTCTCCCACATCCTGTCAAGCTAACAGCTAGGACCCCCGACCTGCAGTCTGGGATGGGTGATCTGAAAACCCCCTTAGAATTTCTGGAATATATGCTAGTGTTCCCATGAAACCAGAGACAATGACAGGGTGCAGGGCAGAGTGGAAAATAAAATGGGGGTTATTCTTCTTACAGGATTGTGGTGAGGATTAAAAAAGCAAAATGTATGGAAAGCCCCCAGAATCCTGCAGATAGTACCTGAATGGATACCCTGGGCAAATGTATGGTAATAAATATTTAAGATACACATTCAGAAAAAAAAATATATATATGCATATATATATATATTTAGCAAATATTTTATATGTTTTGGATTCTCGAAAGATGGTAATTTATGGAAACTATAGTGAATCAAAGGCAAATCAACGGTGAGGAGAAAACAGAGTCCACCATAAAAACATGTAAGTCTTTACCTCACTGTACCGTCTTAAGTATGCTAGCACCTACCTACCCTGAAAGTTATCATGAATAGTGGAATCTCTTGGTAGTGGAATTATGGGTTAATTTTCCTCTTTCGGGGCTTTTTTTTTTCATAATTTACAAATTTTCTACAATGAACATTATTTTATAAAACAATTTTATAGAACTTTAAAGCTCTTATTTGAGAAACGCAGGTATCTGAGAAGGGTATCCTTAGAGGCTTACGGCTGTTGGCGAACAGCACACAATTAGAGCCGAGCTCTTTTTGTATGAGTGCTAGACAGCCCTTAGATTTCAGTTCTGTTCAAGCTGGGAAAAGGGCAAATTTGAAAGGGTGTGCTGAGGGGCAGGATACAGAGACTGGAGATGGGGCTGGAGAGAGGTAGGAAGCATTACTCTTGGGCTCTTCCAGGGCAGTCCAGGGGCACCACCAGGTTGGAGAAGGGATCTGGACAGGGCTGAGAGCTGGTACCTGAAGGATGGTGGGCATGGTTTCATCCAGGTCACTATAGTAACTTGGCTGCTGGGTAAAGATGTTTCCTGAAAAGGGAAGAGAAAAGTAGGAATTGGGAAAAGACAGCAGGGGAGGAGAGGACTCATTATAAATGGTTGACAGTATATTCTGTGACCTTTCTCCCTTTTCCTAAGCCTGTCTGCACTAGAGCAGTCCTGGCCCCAGGCCCTGCTGGCACAGAGCTTTGGCCCAGCCTAGAAACTTCCCCAGCATGAGGGAGGGACTTTACTCAGTACAATTTAACCTTTTAAGCACCTCTGCCTATTGAATTACATAAAAGGCCTGCCCTGGTCAAACCAGCTCACCCTGATGTCCACAGGGAGTGATCACATTTGGGCACTGTGCCTTGTATGACAGCATTGGCTTCGGGAATGGGGGTTAGTCATCCAGGAAAATTAGAAGATATGATCTCTCTTTTTTTTTTAATATTTTTTAATGTCTTTTATTTATTTTTGAGAGACAGAGAGAGACAGCGTGAGCAGGGGAGGGTCAGAGAGAGAGGGAGACACAGAATCCGAAGCAAGCTCCAGGCTCCGAGCCAGCTGTCAGCACAGAGCCCGACGCGGGGCTCGAACCCACGAACTGTGAGATCATGACCTGAGCCGAAGCTGGTCGCTCAACCGACTGAGCCACCCAGGTGCCCCAAGATATGATCTCTTTGCTCAAGAAACCTGGATGCTATAATCCAAGATTCCTGCCAAGCCACACCTCTAATAATCTGAGGGGACTCTAAGGAGAAATTTGTCTGAAAATTCTCTTACCCTCTGCTTTTGAATATGCCAGCCATATCAATCCATCCTCCTCCATGGTGACAGGCGTGAGAAAGATCTCGAACTAAGTTTACCACACACTTGCAGTTGTTCTTAAAAAACAAAGCTCCTTTCCGAATGTTTACTACCTCCAAGCACGGCTGCTGTGAGTGCGTAGGTTAGAGCATATGGTAACTGGAACAGTAACCAAGTGTTCCGGCTGCCCAAATGGCAAGGGAAGGAGGAAAAATCACAGCAAGCTAGGAGGCATGATGATGCAAAATGCCAACTCCCTTAAGAAGAGGCCAGGATTCTTCAACCCACCGTGATCCTAAAGTCTAAGGCTGGCTGACTGTCAGGGTGTGCTCATTTTATGAGTCCTTTGTCTTTGGGCAGGTATGTCCTTGGTTTCCTTAATGAAAACCCTGCAGCCCTTGCCCCATCCCGGAGGATTTGAAAAATCACGGAGATCAAAGGCCAGATGGGGCTGAGTGAGTAAGCAAGTCACTATGTAGCCGGACTTTCTGTAAACACTTTCTTGGACGCAACTTCACTGCTTGGTTTCAGAAAGCAGTGTTTTAGCAGCACGAGCTTGCTCAGTATACCCCGCCTCCAGATGGGGGCTGACCCCTCAACCTGGAAAGGGACTCCCTGACCATCTGTGTCCGCATCCTAATTTTGACAGCAGGGAGGGACTGAGCTGTCTCCCCACCAAGCTCTGTTCTTTCTCACAAAACCCTCCCATCCAATGGTATCCTCAAGGTCAAGTCAGAACTCCTGACCACAGCACTAAGGGCCATGTGACATCTGGCCTCAGCGGCATCTCCAGCCACCCTCTCTCTATTTCCTGCCTTGCATTCATCTCTCGCAAATCTTTAACCTCAGAGAACAAGCCCCATCCTCTCCCTCCACCTGGAGTGACCTCCCTGAGCTCAGTCCACTCTAAGGCAGGTGTCACCTTCTCCAGGCAGTACCTCCTGACCCAGGCATTAGGAGCAGGTCTCCGCCTTCACCCCATACCACCCGGTGAACCCCACCACACCCTGACCACCTGGCATGGGGTAAGGCGCCCTCTTATAATCCTTCCAGTGCTTAAGCTTGAATAACAGGGACGTTTTACAAGCATCAAAATAGATCACATTTCACAACTGACCCTTTCCTCTCCTCTATCTGATCCAGTGACAGTGAGGATCTGACTTTGAATTTCACAAAGAAACTGTTAAGAAGTAAGGGACAACCTTCTCAGGCTAAAGCGGTTCAGAAACCCAGAGGGGTAAAAGTAAAGGGGGGCGCCTGGGTGGTTCAGTTGGTTAAGCATCTGACTCTGGATTCTGGCTCAGGTCATGATCTCAGGGTTCATGAGTTCGAGTCCTGCATTGGGCTACACGCTGAGTGTGGAGCCTTCCTTGGATTCTCTCTCTTCCTTCCTCCCTGCCCCTCCCTTCCCTCTGTGCATGCATGGGCCCAATTTCTCTCTCCTTCCTTCCCTCTCACAATAAACAAACTAAAAAAGAAAGAAAGAGGGGTGCCTGGACTGTTCAGTTGATTAAGTGTCTGACTTTGGCTCACTCAGGGCATGATCTCACAGTTCATGAGTTTGAGCCTCACATCGGGCTCTGTGTTAACAGCCCAGAGCCTGGAACCCACTTCAAATTCTGTGTCTTGCTCTCTCTGCCCCTCCCCCTCCTCTCAAAAATAAATAAACATTAAAAAAATGTTTTAAAAGGAAAGAAAGAAAGAAAAGAAACCCAGGGTGAATGGAAGGTATTCCCAGAGAGATCAGTGCAGTTCTTGGTGGAGCCAAGGCCTGATGTACTCCTGCTTTTGCAAAGAGGTTCTAAGAGTCTAACTGAAAGGCCATGCTTCCAAAATTACACTTACTGATTCACAATATCAACCTTGAAGTTAAAGAAAAAATCTGGGTGTGTGTACAGGGGGCTGGGGATGCCAGAGAAGGACTGTGCTTCTGCCCAAAGGAAAATCAGGCAGTTCTCTTGTTCCTTCCTTTTCTCCCTTGTCAACCCTCTTACTATAGCTGATATGCTTTGCTCAAGAGCTTCTGTGGTAAGGAAAGTGGAGGCCGCCTCTTTGGGTTGGAAAGAGAGCTGCTGTGTGTGTGCATGCATGAGTGCAAGCATGCATATGCGTGTGTGTGAGTGTCTGCAGGCCCTTCCTCCATATCCCCCTCAAGGCACACACCCCAGCACACACACAATGAAGGGACTCCGGATGCCTTTCTTGTCCTCTTTTCCATTAACCACCCTCTAAGAGCTGAAGAAAGAGCTCTCCTAAATAAGCCAATTAAGGGTTCTCAATCTGGGGCTAAAAACATTCTAAAACACTCAAAATCTGGAAGGCGGTATGTTTTTCTGGGGACAAGATTCATCTGATTCTCAAAGTCAGTGACTCAAAAGTTTAGGGCTTTCTCACTCCACCTTACCCACCTGGAAATGCGGCCTGAAGTCCCCTCCCCCAGTATCTCATGCCCCACAGATCTTTATGCCTACACTCACAACCCACTCTACCCCCCATCCTGCCCAAAGGCCCTTTCCCTGTACTCGATACTAGTTTTCTCCAGAATTGTTCAGACTTTTCCCTGCAGCTGACCTCCCTAAGCACTGCTTTATTCTGTCTCTGGGATGTCTTCTTCTGCCCCAGCAGCCAAACCAGGCTCTCACCTTCAAACCCACACTGAAGCACCGGTGCCCTCCTCAGCCTCCTGTCACGCCCCTCCCCACTGGCACACTGCCAAATAAACCCTGACACCAGACAGCTCCTCCTCGCAGTTCCCATGGCCTCATGACACTAAGAGCTCACAGTCAGCAGGCACTTATCATGAGCCAGGCACCATGCCAGTCCTCACAACCATCCTATGAGGTAGGTGTATCATTAGTCTTCCCATTCTTCAGATGAGAAGACTGAGGCTGAGAGAGGCTGACTGACTTGGACAAAGTGGCACAGCCAGGAACAGAGCTGGGATGTGAATTGGGCAGAGCTTGCTTTCTGAGCCACCATGTGATACTTTTCCCCAAGAGCTAAAGGCTGGCACGGAGCCCTCTCCGAAACCGGCCCCAGCTCCCCCTCCCCATCTCCCGCTGCTGCCCTCCTGGCATGCTCTGCTCTAAACAGACTGGCCTAATAACTGTTGCTCTAACTAATCATGCCTGTTTTTGCTCACTCACCCCATGCCCTCAGTCCACAGTAACATTATCAAGAGTCTTTTTTTCTGGGAAAGTCAGAGAAATGAACCAATGATCGGGGAATAATTAGATTTGAACGGGAAATCAGAGGCTGTTCCAATGAAAAGGCTGGATGTGGAATTTCATATATATTATGCTCTGATATGGTTCTGAAAAATACACAGAGAAGACTGGAAGGAAGTAATCAGCAAATGATTGTCTCTGGGTGCACAAATTCGGTAACTGTTTTTCTTTTTTACATTTTATATTCTCCCCAAACTTTCTATATTAATATATATTCTCTTTATTATTACCTTTATTATTAGTAGGAAGGAAAAAAAGCAAGCCATTTCAAGGGATAATTTAGCTTTGTAATTGGGCATTTAGAAGACTATATCCTATAATCTCAGGGTGAGGAGGGCTGACAGTGGTGTCCTGGCTGAGCACCTCTTTGCGGCCGGCCTAATGCCATCAGCTGCGGGTCAAAGAGGAATCTACCAGCTGGAGCTTTTGGGTGGATCAGTCCATTAAGCGCCTGACTCTTGGGGTTTCAGCTCAGGTCATGATCTCATGGTTCATGAGATCCAGCCCCACATTGGGCTCTGTGACATCATCAAAAATAAATCAAAGAGAAATCCAGTGAGGCATTGTTCCCTCTGTCACATCCTAACCAAGTTCCAATCTCTAATGGAACCTTCCAGCCCACTCCTCCTCCTTCTTCTTTTTAATGTTTACTTATATTTGAGAGAGAGAAAGCACACGTGCACACAAGCAGAGGAGGGAAAGAAGATCCAAAGTGGGCTCTGTGCTGTCAGCAGCCAGCCCAATGTGGGGCTTAAACTCACAAACCACAAACGAGTTCATAACTTTAGCCGAAGTCGGACTTGGAGTGCCTGCATAGCTCAGCCAGTTAAGTGTCCAACTTTGGCTCAGGTCATGATCTCATAGTTCGTGGGTTCGAGCCCTGTGTCGGGCTCTGTGCTGACAGCTAGCTCAGAGCCTGGAAACTATCTTCGGATTCTGTGTCTCCTTCTCTCTCTAACCCTCCCCTGCTCACACTGTCTCTCTCTCTCTCTCAAAAATAAAATAAAACATTAAAAAAATTTTTAATAAAAAAACCCCAAAAAACAAAGTCAGACACTCAACTGACTAAGCCACCCGGGTACCCCTGGCCCACTGCCTCTTGATGGGATCCAACTGCTGAAGTTATTCCTTTCTCAACCCAAAAGAGTCCTCTCTGAACTCTGTCTCCATCTATTCTTAGCAACAATACAAACGATAATATTTTGGGGGCAACCCCATTATCCTTGAGGCAGGGAGGAATGAAGACAAGCACTCAAGAGTCAGGTCTATATGACATAAATCCCAGCTTGACCACTTATTAGTCATGGCCTCTCAGGCAAGTCCCTTATTTTAACGTCCATTTCCTTGTCTGTAAATAGTGGTGATTACAGTGTCACATCTCAGGGCTGCCGTGAGGATCCATTAAGATCACAGTGGAGGAGCACTCAGCAGAGTGCCAGGCCGCCAGTGAGCACAGAGGTTAGCAATCACTGCTGTTCCTACTCTCACCACCAAAGCAAACTTCCTCACTACTTCAACTGTTGGCATGTTCCTTGAGGGACTGTGTGATACAGTATTGTATCCACTCCCCCATGGCTACCTAGTTGCATCTTTCAGAGTTGATGCACATATCTGCAAGGTCAGACCCAAGCCCCACCCGCCACTGCAGCTCTGAATCCCCCTGTGCTCATCTAGGTACCACGTTTGGAATGTCTAGTTTGGCATGTGGGGGCCATCACTGTGCAGCCCTCCAGGCCCTGTGCCTTACGTACCTATCATCTTCTGGAGCAAAGGCGAGTTGCCTTTTCCAAAGAGCACGCAGAGGTCCAGGATCTTTGGGATGTCAAACAGGAAGTTATTGTAGAGGATTTCTCCAAATGCAGAGGGGGAAATGAAGTGTTCCTAAGGAAGAGTGCAGAGAGACAGGATGAGAGACTTTCCGAAAGCATGCCTTTGTGCAATAATAGCAAACTCACAAGAAGCAACAGGGGACTGGCTAATAAATGAAGGTCTGTCCATACTGAGGACATGTCTGGGCCTCATATATTGACCTAGAGTAATAGCTATTCTTCATTTTAATGTAAGAAGAAGCAAAAATACGCTATACAAAGTTGGTTGGGCATTCATCCTAAAATATTTATGGGCTGTGACACCTGGTTGGCTCAGCTGGTAGGGCATGGGACTCTTGATCCTGGGGTAATGAGTTTAAGCCCCACATTGGGTACAGAACTTACTTTAAAATAAAAATAAAATATTTACAGGTAGATTACCATGATGTTTGGAATTGTTTTAAAATACTCCAGAAAAAGAAAAAAAGAAAAAAAGAAAATTCAGGGGAAGAAAGAAAATAAGATTGGCAAAATATTGATAATTGTTGAAGCTGGTGATGGGTATTAGGATTCATTACATTTTTACATGTATTTGAAAATTTCTATACTACAAAATAAATAAAGGCAAGATCCTATTGTAAAAACAAATGTGTGTATATGCACGCGTGCCCACACACGCACACGCCGAAAGGCAAAAAAATTCCCTGAAAGAATATGCACCTTAACGGTGGTTATTTTCAGGGAAAGGGATTTTGTGGGTGACTTTACCTACAAAATATTTCTGTAATGCTTGAGTTGTTTAGAGACAGCATTATTTTTCAAATTGGGGGAATAAAAGAAAACATTTTTAAAAAGTACATACAAGTTCCTTGGGCACCTGAGTGGCGCAGTCCATTAAGCATCCGACTTCGACTCAGGTCATGATCTTGTGGCTGGTGAGTTCGAGCCCCACATTGGGCTGTCTGCTGTCAGCACAGAACCTGCTTCGAATCCTCTGTCTCTCTCTCTGCCCCGCCCCTACTCATACTCTCTTTCTCAAAAATAAATAAGCTTAGGGGCACCTAGGTGGCTCAGTTGAGTTAAGCATCTAACTCCTGGTTTTGGTTTGGGCGGGAGAGTTGGGCACAGAGGTGCTCAGTGTCGGGTGGCGCCCTGTGGCAGGATCAGGGGCTTACTTTGGATTCCTTATGAGTAGACATGCGCAGGAAAGTGAGGAAGACACTTCGATGGAGCCGTTTCTGCATGTCAACAACCTCAGGGGCCGGAGCCACCCACTCATCGAACTTTCGGGGCACATAGCGCAGATAGGAGTCCAGGCACTTCTGCAGAGTTTCATCGAAGACAACCTATGCCAGACAACAGAGCAGAGCAAGGATTTGTCACTGAGGCCCAAGGGCTTGTGAGTGGACTGTGCAGGGGCTCGTGGCCTACCAGCCTTGGCCTAAGGCAAACACTCCAACCCCATGGGACTAAGGAGGTATGAATGAGCCGAGGGCTAAACACAAGTTTCTAAAAATGACATGTTGGAAGGCGTTGTGTAAACATCATTAAGATTGTGATACAAGACAGAACAATCCAAACCACAATTTGCTGTTAAGGATCCAGTGTAAGAAGTAGAGAGAAAAGCATCTCCTAGGGGGAGAAAAACAACAACAGCAACCAACCAACGGCATGTCATGTGCTTTGTCTTAGTGTTAATTTTGATAGAATGTTACCTGGCACCAGAATTTATCGTGAGGCAAGGCCAGGAGCCAGTCGAGGTCATTGGCTACGAAGGTGGCGCGTTCCAGGTACTCCTCCACTAGGGCGGGAATGTTGTCTTTAGGGGGCGGTTTGTATAACACAAAATACCGGTCTGCCTTCTGCTCGGGGTGCTACGGATCCAAAAACCACGTGTTAACGTGGCAGAGGTTAGTCAGCGAGGGCCCATTTGCCAACCCACAGCAATGACAACACTTGGCTGTTCCAACCGGTGACCCTCCAAGGAGTTTTTAAGCATAAAGAACCAAGTGTCTCTAACAAAGGGGGCTTGGTTGCATCCAGGGAACACTAGGCAGGCATTCAAAACCACGTGTTTTGAAGGATATTTAATGACATGGGGAAAGGTCAAGGGAAAGCACGATATACACCTATTTAATATAACCAGTTTGGGGATTTTTAAAGAAGTAAATATATTTAACACAGGTTAAAAAACTGGCGGAGGGCAGGGAGAGAGTAACATCCCAAAGCTAATAGTGATTACCTTTGGTGGGGGGTAATTAGGGCTTGAATATATTTTCTAATTTAAAAACTTTATACATGTATTACTTTTTAAGTTACTGCGTAATTACACGAGGGAGACCTACACATCTTTTCTTTCAAAACTTACAACCCTACGGAGAGGGGGGGTCTCCTGGGACTATACTCCCCGTCCCCAGATCCTCCCATCTGGTAAGTGTCCCTGCAGACCTTTTCTAGGCTTTTAAGGGAAAATATACCCCTAGAAGGTATTTCAGATCTGTTTTCATCTTTCTTACATAAACAGTATCATACTGTATGTATCATGCTGCATCCTTCTTAGAATTAGAGAAAAAAAACCTCAGGAATTTTTTTTTCTTTTAAAGATGCTAATTCAGAAACGGCAGGTCTCAGCTTAGAATCACAAGTTCTTTCTTCCAACCCTTACCTTGTCATGAACAAACCTTATTTTGTTCACCTTAAAGAAGAGATGAGCTCAGTTTTCTCCTCTGACTACATAAGGGCTGCTTTCTCCAGGGGAAGTGGTAATAGGAGGAAGGCCGGGCAACATCTCAGCGGTTATCAATCATAATCCACCCACTTCCAGGTCTGTCAGTCCAGGGGGACGGGAAGATCATGACTGATTGGTCAGTTTTCTCAAGAACCCCCTATGCCTCCCTACTTACTGCCTGATGCAAGTCTTTAAACTATGGAGTCTTTGAGTCACACAAGGATTCCTTGGGGACCAGCTATGAGGTGGGTCTTCAGAACCCCTCTCTTTGAAATCAGAATATAAGGGACGCCTGAGTGACTCAGTCAGTTAAGTGTCCAACTTTGGCTCACGTCATCATCTCACAGCTCATGGATTGGTGAGCTGGAGCCTTGCATTGGGCTCTCTGCTGTCAACACAGAGCCTGTTTTGGATCTTCTGTCTCCCTCTCACTCTGCTCTCTCCTGCTCATTTTCTCTCTCTCTCTCTCTCTCTCAAGATAAATAAAAACTTAAACAGAAAAAAGGAAAAGAAATCAAGATTTATACAGTGGGCTTCCAGGTACAAATTTTTTGAAAAAGGGAATCCTGCTGACTGAAACAAGTTCAAAACTACTCTCTAGGACCTAAATTTATCTCCTTGATTTCTAGACTCTTTCACTCTATCTGTTGACATCTCCTTTCTTAGGTCACTTCCTAGGCAGGGCTACTCATTGACCCCTACTCCTCTGACAGATGTGTGCGCATACACACACCCTGAAATTCTACCTTCCTTGCAATCCTACAAACATTCACTGGCACACTGCTGTGTGCCATGTGCATGTTCATGCACATGAAGAAAATATCCGCGTGCTCACAGAGCCTATGCTCCAGAGGGACAGATGCACATCTAAGCTATCACGTGAGCACAAAACAGAGGAAGTGACAGCTCAAACCTGGCGAAGGGACCGGGGGAGTGCAAAAGGTGATTATCCGCACCTGGGGGACAAGGGACAATTTCCCAGAGCAGGCAGCATCTAAGCTGGGCCTTGGAAACTAAGAAGGATTCTTAGATGGAAGAAATGGTATTTTGTGAAGGGATAAAAATGGGCCATGAAATAAAAGGGACCTAGAATGCACTGGGTGGTGGGAAATAGATTTGGAGGAAGAGAACACTGAAATGGTGCTAATAAAAGCCACCACTTGAGCCACCTGGGTGGCTCAGATGGTTAAGCGTCTGACTTTAGCTCAGGTCATCATCTCGGTTTGTGAGTCTGAGTCCTACATCAGGCTCTGTATTGGCAGTGTGGAACCCACCTGGTATTCTCTCTCTCTCGCCTTCCCAGACTTGCACACATATATAGTCCCTCTCCCTCTCAAAATAAATTAATTTTTTAAAAAAAGCTTACATTAAAAAAAAAAAGCCACCACCTAACAAGGACCTGCCCAATCCTGGGCTGCTGAGTAGGTATGTCCAACAGCCTAGTTCTTTTTTATCTAAAACTACTTAAAAGGGAGATAGTATTCTCCCCATTTTACGGAGGAGGAACAAAGAATCAGTAAGGTTCAGGAATTTTGTTAAGGTCACAGGGCTAAGGAGGCAACTGAGGCAGGATTTGAAGCAAAGTTTATACCGCTGACCTACTGAATGACCTACAGCATCCATGTGCCATCCTGGTCTCCCTGCTTATCCTTCTGAGCCCAGCTCTGACCTTGTCCCCCCAACTCCCAACCCTGACTAGGTTAGGGGTTTACCTGGGTTCCCCCAACACCTGCCCTCTGTGCTTCCCCAACCACAGCACCTGCTTAACTGTATCAAAAGTATTTTGAGATCAGTGGTTACTGCAGATGGGGAGAGAAGAAAGAATGGAACACAGAAGGGCACAAGGAAACTTTTGGGAGTTGTAGAAATGTTCATTATCTTGATTATGATGATAGTTTTATGGGTATATACTAGCGTCAACACCAACCAAATTGTATACTTTAAATATGTGCAGTTTAGGGGTGCCTGGGTGGCTCAGTCGGTTAAGCACCCAACTTCGGCTCAGGTCACGATCTCACAACTTGTGGGTTTGAGTCCCATGTTGGGCTCTGTGCTAAGAGCTCAAAGCCTGGAACCTGCTTTGGATTCTGGGTCTCGCTCTCTCTCTCTCTCTCTCAAAAATAAACGAACATTAAATATGTGCAGTTTAGTGTACTTCAATGATGCCCCAATAAGGTTACATAAAAAGGGAGGGCCTGCCTTCTCTGTCTCCTCCATTAGCCTGCAGGTCTCTGGAAGCCATCTGGGCCTTGCTCACCACAGCATTCCCAGTCCCTAGAATGGTGTCTGGCATTGAGCTGACTCTCTGTATACATTTACCGGCTGGACAAAGAATGAAGGTGTGTAACGAAGGACCAGGTCCCACCAAGTTCTTTGAAGGATCTTGAATGCCAAATTCAAGAGTGGGGACTTTCTTCTGTAGGTAACAGGAGCCATGGGAGATTTCAGGGCAGACAGCAGCAGGCTCCAGCTGTACCTTCCACCCTGCAAGCCTGGCTCAAGTCCCACTCGCTCTGTGAAGCTTTCTGGACATTCTCTGCCCATCAAATTCCTGTTCTGCTTATCTTGATAAGAAACCATTTCATACAGTTCTCCAAATGTTCCACATATGTGAGTCCTGTCTTCCTTAAGAGCTCATTCACTCATTCTGGCCCAAGACTTAATTTCTTTTGGATTTTCAAGAGAACCAAGTGTGTGCTGTGTGCACGGTTAGCCACTCAATAAACATTAGCTCCACCTATCACCCTGCAAAGGCAGCGTGGTGGCTGTCCCTTGGCTAGAGAGCTCCTTGTCGTAAATTGGGACTACAGAGACAAATATATGGGGGTGCCTGCCTGGTTCAGTCAGCTAAGCATCCAACTCTTGGTTTCGGCCAAGTCATGATCTCATGGTTTGTGGGATCGAGCCCCATGTCAGGCTCTGCTCTGATGACACACAGCCTGCTTAGGATTCTCTCTCTCCCTCTCTCTCTGCCTCTCCCTTTCTTGTGCTTTCCCTCTCTTTCAAAATAAATGAATAAACTTTAAGAAAGAGAGAGAGAGAGAGAGACAAATATACAGTGGGTAAATATCTCTTCAGCATGGTCAATAAGACCACTCCTCAATCAGGCAGCCGACTCCCTCAGCTCATCCTTCTTCCCATCCTATTTTCCAGTTGAAGCTTCTGCCATTGTCACTGTTGTCATCATCACCATTATTGCATGCTTACTATGTTCTGGTCACACGGCCAAGTATGTGTGAGATTTAACACAGAGCTTGTGTGCCTTAACTCAATGATACTGCTTCCACCCAAGTCACTGGGGTTGGTGTAGGAGTCAGGCTCTCTCAAGACTCCAGGACAGTAGGTACACTGGGGTCCTCCCGCCAGGTGCATCCTTCTCCCACTGCTCTGCCCAGCGAGTGCTTATTCCCCCTTCAATACCTAGTTCCGAACCCCTCTCTTTCAGGAAGCCTTCTCTAGCTGTGCATGTCCCACCACCACTCCCAAGACCTCCCTGCCCGACACAGTCCTTCAGGCTGGGTCAGTGGCTTGGGCTCTGCACTCATATCACCGCCTGGACTTCTATCACAACCCTGATCACAGAATAGAGAAACTACTGGTCTGCTTTTCTCTTAATCCATACACCCCTCAAGGCCAGAAACCATGACTTTTTTCTCTGTAGCTCCAGCATCTGGTACAAAGCCTGGCTGGAGTTTTTCACTCATTTACTGAATGTTTCTTGAGATAAATGCACCTGGCACTGGGAAACAGAATGAAGAGAAGGGACCAGGTCCCTGTTCTCATGGAGCCCACAGCTTAGCAACCCAGGTATTAAGTACACGGGGTAGGACTGAGGTGGAAAATCAGAGTGAACTACTTAAGGAGTCAGTCTCTACCACGCCAACAGAACTTTCTGTGTATGTGTGTGTGTGTGTGTGTGTGTTTTAATGTTTCTTTAAATTTATTTTGAGAGAGAGCGAGAAAGAAGCACAGAGCCCAATATGGGGCTTGAACTCACAAACCATAAGATCACGACCTGAGCTGAAATTAAGAGTCAGACGCTTAATTAGCTGAGCCACCCAAGCACCCCAGAACTTACTGTGTTAATGGAACTGTTCTATATCTGTGCTAACAAATACAGTAGGCATTGACCACATGGGCTATTTTAAATTAACTAAAATTAAATAAAAAATGCAGTTCTTTAAACTATCCACATTTCAAGTGTGCAATCCCTACATGTGGCAAATGACTACTGTACTGTGGCTACCATACTAGGTAGAACAGTTCTAGATTTTCTGATAAATACCCTCCTGACATAAGAAGGTTATGAAAACAAACCCGCAGGCTTTCTAGCATTAAAGGTTAAGGGTATGAGGGTTAGTCTAGCTGGGCTCCCATCCTGGCTCCCCTGATTTCCTAGTTCTGTGATCCTGAACATTTAGTGTCCTCATCTGTAAAATGGGGACAATCAAGATACCTACTCATAGGTCTATGGTACAGCTTAAATGAGATAATCCAAGCAAAGTATTTAGAAAGGTTTGGCCCAGAGAAAGTGCTCTACAAATATTAAGTCCTATTACTAAAGAGTAATTGGGAAATAATAGGCAGCCATCCAGAAAGCAGGAAATAAAATACCACACTCTTGTTTCCCACGACTTTACTCAAGCCCCCTAGAAAATACTTCCTCCCACCTTGTTCGAGGAAGCTCATATTCTTGGGAAAACAGTAAGTGGGTGTGGTGACTCCAGTCCCCACGTCTGTCTCCTGCAGCAGCCTGGCACCTCTCCGCAGCCCTAATCTCACTCTGCAGCTAGTAATCAGCACGCTCACAGCCTCCTTATTTTTCAGTCTCCCAAGCCCTGCAGAGATGGTATGTGGCAGGTGGCGCTTCTCAGCCCACTGCAATAAAAGACAGAGCCTGACCTCTGAAACTGGTGTTCTCCCTGAAGCGTGGATAATAGGTGAGATAGCTCTGAAAAAGGCCCACCTGAAACCTGAACACTTCCCGCAGGGTCAAATCCCCAAACCCGACTTTGGGCTGGATCTTTTTTCTAGGCCAGCTCAGGTTGAGTCAGAACTGCCATGAGACTCTGATTCAAAACGAAATGCTTTGGAGAAAAGGTGGGGGGTGGCAAGATGGAAAATAGTACTCAAATTCAAGCTGCTGCTCAGAAAGAAAACTTCTGCAACTGGGTCTGGAAAGACCTAGTAGTGTCCCAAGCTACTGAATTACTGACTGTGGCCCTCGGGTCATTCTTGGAACAGATAAAGGAGGAATTTGCTTTTTGCTTCTGAAATTGCAAGAATGATAATATCAGGCTGAACGGCCTCACGATACCGGCTCACCAGCGCTGGAGAAGTCCTCAGTTTTCCTGTCTTCAGGTCCGTGTGGGTGATCTGGAGTTGGTCCAAGGGCAGAGATGGCATTGTGCTGCGTGACCCTCCTGTATGGAATATGGATGGGAAGAAGAGAGCAGACACATAGGCTCCTGGTGAAAGGGGCCTGCTCTGGAACTGATCCCAGAGCCAGGAAAGAAGCTTCACCCTCTGGCCTCAGGAGGCTCCTGACTTTGGCCTTGAAGATCCAGTTCCTGCTAATTCAGACGAAGGTGACTTTTCTGCCTAATGCAGTTCTCAACTGAGAAGGAAAATACTCCCCAAGTGACTTCTGATATATTCCCACCCGCTTTGTGTCATATTGGCCAAAAGCACATAGATTATTTTGGGGAGCGCTCAGTCAGATGGGCGTCTGACTTCAGCTCAGGCCATGCATCTCACGGTTTGTGGGTCTGGGCTTCACATGGGGCTCTGTGCTGACAGCTCAGAGCCTGGAACCTGCTTCAGATTCTATGTCTCCCCAGCTCACACTGTCTCTTCTCAAAAATAAATAAATATTAAAAAAAGTATATAGATTATTTTCATTATGGCTCCAACTCTGTGGTCCCTGTGAGCTCTGTGAAGACAGTGCCTGGGCTCTCTTTGTCTTGCTATCTTTTCCATGACAGGCCTGGTACAAAGTTGGTCTCATCAAATGTTTGATAAGTGACTCAATATGAGGGCACTTTTCTTAAGAATTCTAACCAGATTGGCAATCTTTTGAGGGAATGGAGTAATGAGCCTTTCCTCACTTATACAGCGTTTTAAGATTTTACAACCTCCTTAGGCTTCAGGGAAAAAGGACATGGATGAACAGAAGGACCAGAGAGGACAACGGAATTCACAGAAAACTGCCAGTGTGAGCTCTTTTCTGCAGGGGCCCAAACCCACCTCAGCATCAGTGAATGGCAGATATCATGTCTTTTGTCTTCCCCTCCAATGTTCTTTTCATAATTCTACTTGGCCTGACCCACAGAAGGGACACGCATATTGGCTGAATCATGGAATGGAAGTGAGTTAGGCCCCTAATTCACTAATGGAAGACATCCCACAAAGGCCAGCACAGTCTCAGAACAACATAAAGACACTGAGGCTGGGATAAGAAGACCATCTATCACCTCCTGAGAACCTCACAGATGAGCTGAGGGGCTCAGTCAGTTATGAGTTACAGGGTATCCTGTATCTCAGATATCAGGCCAGGCCCTGGTGTTATTAAGACAGACTGGGGGCACCTGGGTGGCTCAGTCGGTTAAGCATCCGACTTCGGCTCAGGTCATGATCTCACAGTTCATGGGTTCGAGCCCCACGTCGGGCTCTGTGCTGACAGCTAGCTCAGAGCCTGGAGCCTGCTTTGGATTCTGTATCTCCCTCTCTCTCTGACCCTCCCCTGCTCGCACTGTCTCTGTCTCTCAAAAATAAATTAAAAAACATTAAAAAAAAAGAAAGACTGATAATGCAAGGTCTCTGTCCCACAGAAGCTTACAGTCCAGTAATTATAATGATAATGGCGGCAGCAACATGCTTATCTCATGCTGGTGCTTTTCCTAGGCCTTTTCTCAGCATTAACACGCTTGGCATATATTAATGCTCGTGACAACTCTAAGGTTGAGTCTATTTTCATCCCCATTTCATCAATGTAGAAACAGAGGCTTAAAGAAGATGAGAAACTTTCTCTAGGACTCATTTAGTAGTTGGTGAAGCTGGCTGGCTCTTAACCATTAGCTGTACTGAGTCTAGGGATAGTGTAGTTGAACTTGGGTGTTGCTGTCAGGAAAGCATTTCTAGGAAGCCTAAAGGATCAAGAGAGCCTGAATAGAGTCTTGATAGTGGAGATTAGTCAGGAAGAAGGGTGTTCCAGGCAGAAGATATAGCAGGAGCAAAGGTAAGGAGGTAAGAAGCAGCTTGGTACATAAAGAATGTTAGTTCATGGGCTGCTTTAAAGAAAGACTGTGAAGCTATCCATTCTAAAAGGATATAAAAGAGAGAGTACCACTCTGTCTAGTTCTCAAGGCTAATTCCAGCTCTAGAATCACAGTGGATCAGACACATGCTTCCTGCACACGTGAGGTGGCTTCAAAATAATCATAAAATGAAGTAATGAAAGGGGCGTGGGTAAGTTTTTACTTTGCAAAACATAGATAATGTACACATATTGCACATACAGTATTTCTAATCAAGTTACTATCTTATAGCTTCTCACAACAACCCAGTTAAGGACAAGGATTATTATGTTCAGATGTCCAAAGAGGGACTCTGATTTGCTCAAGGCAGATATATTAGTGGCCAAGTTGAAACTGAAGCCCAGACCTTCTGCCCTGGCATCTGGGTCTCTTATGCTGAACATACTAAAAAAATTTATTTCCTAACCCCCTTGTGATGCTGGGAGGGCAGCTGGAAACACCATGGGTCTGCTCACCAGTACAGAATCTAAATGACTCACAGGCCTCATTCTTTCCATATTCACCTTGCAAAGATAGTTGTGGGAGTGTCCAACATAGGGACCTAGGTTGGGGAAAGAGCCATAGTAGGTGGTGGCTCTTTGTCCTTTAAGTTCCAAGCCCCAAAGGCCAGGCCAAGATGGGTAGAGACAGCTACCCAGTTTCAGAAGAAATCCACTCATACAAGCCAGTGCCTGTAGGGTGGTTCAGACCCAGGCTGGTGTGGTGGTTAAAAGAGAGCTTTCATGTATGCATGTGAGAGGGTTTTCTTTTTTTAATATTTTTACATTGTAGTACTTGTTTTGCTTGTTGGGGGTGTTTGCTTATTTAATGCATTCCGTCAAGACCAGAAATTACATGCTGGTTTTTTTTTTTTTTCCCGTAGGAAGTGTGTCTTGGGTTTTTACCTTATTATTTTCTTTACTTTTTTTTTCCTCTTCTTTTTTTGGTGGTGGGGGTGGTTATGTTTAAATGAAGTTGCTTTTACAACACCAAAGACTTAATCATCCATTTCCTACATAAAAGGTAGCTACTTTTTTGCATGGACCTCAAGCATATTGTAGTATAGAGGTGGAATTTAAGGAAAGGTATTAAGCAGGCTGTGT
>NC_043713.1:67680872-67754317 GCF_006229205.1 Suricata suricatta
CTAAATTGTATCATTTACCTTGAATGTATCATAGATAAGCTGCCATATAACGGAATGCCACTTCAGATAGCTGTGAAATTAGGTGATTAACTAGTTGTTACTTAACCTTCTAATTTCTGTGTAAGTCTAATTACATGAAATAGAAGTTGCGGTTTCGATTTTTTACTTTGCTTTTCTGTTTGGAGTGTCATTGTAACTACTGTATTGTAAATGATGGAAAATAATTGCATATGTTAAAAAAATAAACTGTGTTATATTAAAAAAAATAAATAAAATAACACATGGTTACAAATAAAAAAAAAGAGCTTTATAGTTCTGCAGCCTGGGTTCATATCCTGGCTCCACCTTTTCCTATCCATGTTTGAGACTTTGAGACAGTTCCTTAAACTCTCTAAGCCTTGATTCCCTCACCTGTAAAATCTAGATGTGAGAAGTAAACAATGTTAAGTGTTACACAGTACTTGGCACATAATAAACACTTGATGAAGTTTGGTTGTGATTACAAGTCCCAACCATAGGCAGAACACTTTAGACTCCCTCATTTACTCAGTAAACCCTGACTGAATACATTCTAGGTCCTGGGCATATAAATGATTATTCAGTGTGATCAGAGCTGTAATAGGAAATTTCCAAAACAAGCACAGCAGAGAAAGACAAGATGACCCATAACTGGTTGTTGAAGGATGGGAAGAAGAGCAATCCAAGCAAAGAGCAAGTGTGAACAAAGACTCAGAACCAGTCATTTTGAAGGAAGAGGAAGACATTAGGCATGGCTGAAAGCACAGGGTCAGGAAGGGGATGATAGAAGTAGAGGTGAGATTGGAGAGGAAAGATGAAGACATTTTAAAAAGAGCCTCCAGGGCCACCTGGGTAGCTCAGTCAGTCAAGCCTCCAACCCTTGATTTCAGCTCAGGTCATGATCTCATGGTTCGGGAGATGGACCCCACGTTGGGCTCTGAGGTGACAGTGTGGAGCCTGCTTGGGATTCTCTCTTCCTCTCTCTCTGCCCCTCCCCTGGTTGCTCTCTCTCTCTCTCTCTCTCTCTCAAAAAAAAAAAAAAGCCTCCAACGCTACACTAAAAAATTTTGGTCTTTCATCTGAAGGCAGTGAGGAGTCATTTAAGTAAAGAGGAGATATAATCAGAAAGAAAGACAATAACCTCGTAGCAGAGAGACAGCCTATGAATCCCTGGAGAGAAAAGACCATATTAATGATTAATGATTAGTCATTTTTGATCACCTACTATGTGCCAAACACTGAAGCCTGGCTTCAACTTGTTCACTAATACCAAGGTGGACAAATAATAGACTTGGTCCTGCCCTTCATAGAGCTTACAGTCTTTATGGGAAATACAGATATGGATCAAATAGCTATACAAACTAGTTATACCATGATGTATGCTATGTAGGTCAGGCCCCTGGGGCTGTGACAGCATTTAACAGAGAGAACGAACTTGAGGGAGGGAGCATGTCAAGGAAGATTTGCATTTTCATATAAAGTATGGGTAGAAATTAACTAGGCAAAGACTAGACTCTAAGTTTCAAAAGGCTCTAAGTTCCATCTGTGCCCACCAGTGCATTCTTCATGCCAAGCAGGGCAACAGAAACAAAAACTTAGAAAATTGCTTTCTATAGAAAGTGAGCTTGGTGCAAGCACCAACTACAATAAGGCCTGGGAGCGTTCCCAGGGCGACTGCTGCTTCGGTTTCTCTGTCATCACCCTTCTGGTTCAATTCAATATTACTTTCCTCAGGGACGTTCGCAGACCGCCCGATCTAAAGTATGCACTCCGCGGTTACTGTCATATTTTAATTATCTTGTGCCTTTATTTGTCCCTGACTGTCTCCTCCCACTGGACTGTATGCTCTATGTGGGAGGGTGCCTTGTTTGTCTTGCTGTTTGTACCCCCAGCGCCTAGATCTGTGCCTGGTACGCAGGAGGCGCTAGACATGTATTTGCTGAACGAATGAATGAAGTCTAAGGAAACTGAATCCAGAGTGAGAGTAGGAGGTCTGTGACTCATCCAAGGTCACTCTGGGGCTGAGCCTCGAATCCGAGACTCACTGCTCTGGCCGCCTGGCCTCAGGGGCGACTCATGGCCCCTGGGGCAGCATCAGTCTCGGCCCCGCCAGGCAGGCTGGGAGGCCTGTGTCCGCCGGAGGTATGGCCGCGGCTCGTCCCAGATCCGATTCCCCCTATTGGGCAGGGCCCAGCCACGTACTCACCTCGGCGGCTCCACTACCGGCGCTGTGCCGCCCTCGCCGCCGCCGCCGCCGCCGCCGCCGCAGTCCACGGTGACAGCTCCCAGTGAGCCGGCACTTCCGGGGTCAAACGGCGATTCCGCAGGCGCAGACAGGAAGCTTCGGCCCCGCCCCCGCCCCCGGTGCTAACTGCCTTCTGGAAGACCTACCCGTGGTCACGCCCCCAGTCTTAAGACTCCGCCCCAACAAGGATCAGGCTTCGCTGTAACCAAGCGCCCTCCCCCCTCTTCTCTCCCAAGAGGCTCAACCTATTGGAAAGTCCTAGTATTGTACCTGGCTTTACGGGATCTTAGGTTTCCACCTCCTTCCTAACCTTCTCAGTCTTTGTTTTACAAATTTAGTCCAAAAGAGTAGTTTTTTAACGAGTCAAAAGCATAAACCTGGTGCTAAGCAGAAAAAAGCAAAGTGCTACTACAATTTTGTTGATAGGAACTTATAGGACAGGCAAAACTAGTGAGTAGTGATGGGATTAGAATGGTGGTTACCTCTGGGGCTCATGACTGGAAGGGACCACAAGCGAGACTGGGGGTATTCCATGGATGTGTTCAATTTGGAAAAGTCATCAAATTGTACACCTATGAGTTGTGCACTTTCCTGTGTGTATGCAATGCAGAAAGGTTTTTTGCTTTTGTTTCAAATCAGGAAGACTGCATATAGCCATCTTAAAAGCAAAATGCAAAATTTCCATAGAATGTCTTGGGTGGTATAAAGTTGGTGTTCCCAAATCTGGCTATGCATCAGAATCATCATGGAAAGCTAGTTAAAAACACACAACCCAAGGGGCACCTGGGTGGCTCAGTCTGTTAAGTGACTTCAGTTGAAGTCAACTGAAGTCATGATCTCACTGTTCATGAGTTTGAGCCCTGCATCCGGCTCTCTGTTGTCAGCACAGAGCCTGCTTTGGATCCTTGGTACTCCTCTTTGTCTGTGCCAACCCCCCGCTGGTTCTCTCTCTCTCTTTCTCAAAATAAATAAATAAACTTTTAAAAAATGCACAATTTGGCCTTCATCTCAGTGCCTAGCACATGGTAAGGATTCAAAAACTACCAGTACCATTATCATGAGAATTTTATGGAATCCACTAATGGAACACATAACCCAGCCCTGTGAGTCATGAAATACTATCCAGCACCCTCCTAGTGCCAGGCCCTGCTGTCTGCACTGGGGTTATAAGGAATGACAAGCACAGTACCTGGCCCCAAGAAGCTTACAAGATGGGTGTGGCAAGAAAACCAAAAACTATAAGGATTTGTGATGAATGCAGAATGCTAAGGAAGTGGGGGAAATGAGCTCTGAACCAGAAATGGGATGGAAGGTTGGATACTGTATTAGTTATGTATTGCTGCCTAACAAATTACTACAGACTTTGCAGCTTATAATAACACACACTTATTATTTCATACTTACTATGGGCCAGGAATCTAGACACAGCTTAACTGTCTCTTTTTCATCAGGGTCTTCCATAAGGTTGCAATCAAGGGGTCAGTCAGGGCTGGATCTCATCTGAAGGCTCAATTGAAGAAGGATCTCTTTCCAAGTTCATGTGGCTGTTGGCCAAATTCAGTTCCTGCCAGGTTGTTGTACTGAAAGCCTCAGTTCCCAGCTGGATTTTGGCCAGAGACTACCCTCAGTTCCTTAACACATGGGCTTCTCCAGTGAGGCAGCCTGCTTCATCAAAGCATTTAAGCTGAGAAGGCAATAGAGAGAGTCTGCTAATAAGACAGCAAGACAGAAGTCACAATCTCATATATCTTAATCAGGAAAGGGGCACCATAGCACCTTTGCCACGTTCTATTTTTTAGAAGCAAGTCAAGGTCCTGCTCACACTGTGAGGAGGGAATACATAAGGGCATAAATACCAGGAGGTGGGAACCATTAGGGGTCACCTTAGATCCTGCCTATCACAGATACTTAGAGGACACACATCAACTCCAGGTCTTTAGGAAGAGGAAGTGGAGGTGCAGAGAGGTAAAGCTTGATTTACTCCATGTAGCAATGACTACATTTGTTCAGGCCTTTACTCCACCACAGGCACTGGACTAAGTAGGTATTATCTCCTGACTTTTTATAAGAATTATAAGGGGTGCCTGGCTGGCTCAGTCACTAAAGCATGTGACTCTTCAACTTGGGTTATAAGTTTGAGTTCCATGTTGGGTGTAGAGAATACTTAAAAATAAAATCTTCAAAAAAAGTGAATTATAAGGGGTAGTAATTATTATTATCCCATTTTACAGAGAGGTTTAGAGACCAAGCCAGGGTCACAGAACTTATACTTTGATGGAGTGGGGATTTGAACCCAGCTTTGTCTAGCTCCAGAGCTTACTCTCATAACCTCCCTACCAAGGGCTGGCCCAAGTTCCATGAAACACAATTGAGGGTCTCAAGTCCAGGGAAAATTCTGTGGCCAAATATTGCAAGCTGTGTCAAAATAATGGGTGCTTCCTTTAACTGCTGTCATTTTTCAGGCAAAGCTGATCATTTAGGAAGTGTTACCAGTCTGACTCCAGGAAACCAGGAGATTTCTGGTAGAAGCTTCTGCTTCACTATCAATCTTACCTTTTAGGAACTAAACTCCTAGAAGCTTCTGCCTAGCTTTCGACCTCACTTTTTAGAAATAAAATGGCAAACTGTTGGAACAGAGAAAGAAGCATATGAGGAAGATCCCTGCACAGATGAATCAGAAAATGCCAGAAGTGATCAACAGTTACCTCAATCTCATTGTAATGTTCAAATCTCCTTCTGAACGTTCATCCCAAGCTCCATCAAAGGAGCCTACCTTCCCTTTTTTGAAGAGTCAGGGATTGGAAATTGTTCCCCATAATCCCCTTATTTGTACAAATAAAGATTACTCATGTGGCAACTCCATCTGATGTAGTCTCTTTCTATAAATCACCAAGGAGCAGACCTTCTTTGGGTCTGGTAACAGAAGGGCAGAAAATGTGCTAGAAATTCCCTGGGTTTTTTCCCTCTGGCACCACACGCATTGGGCACACAGGAAATATAATCTGTATCTTGGTGATTGGTTGGAAGGAAATCATTTGTAGCAGCCTTTGGCACAGAGAAAGCTTAAAATAAGATTTCTGGCAAAAATGTATGGATGCGTTTCATCTTTCCTTACAGGTGTTAATATCACTAAGGTTTTGGAACTAAATAGCGGAACTGTAAAAAGACAAATCATCCAGTAAGACACCTAACTTCTCCAAATGTGTCACAGTTTCCTCATCTATTAAAAGACGTTGTTGGGGCACTTAGCTGATTCAGTTGCTGGAACATGTGGCTCTTGATCTTGGGGCTGTAAGTTCGAGTCTGATGTTAGGTATGGAGATTACTTAAAAATAAAATCTTAAAAAAAATACCCACTTCATGATCATCCGGAGTTTTAATGAGATAATATAGACAATGCCAGGCACATGATAGATGTTCAAGAAATTTATTGGAAAGGAAGGAAGGAAGGAAGGAAAGAAGGAAGAAAGGAGATTCTCTATCAGTTAGAGTGTTAACCCTTACATTTCCTTTACATTTGTTTTCTCTTCTTTGCCTAACGAGATTATTAAGAAATCTGAGCTTCCAAAGGAGACATTTTTGTCTAAGCTAACATATGTCCAATTGAAATTAAATTTAAAACCCATTTTAGGGGCACCTGGGTATCTCAGTCCTTAAGCATCTGACTTCAGCCTAGGTCATGATCTCATAGTTTGTGAGTTTGAATCCCACATCAAGTGAACTCAATCCCTACTTCTGGTGAGCATAAGCCCCTCTTCAGATTAGCACATGTTTGACTTCTGTTGCCTCTTCTCTCTCTCTCTCTCTCCCTCTCTCTCTCTCTCTCTCTCTCTCTCTCTCTATCTAACAAGAGTTAGTATTTGGGTTGACAAAGAAAGTGTCCGTGGTGCCCGTAACCAATTAAGGCTAGGGATAACTTGGAAGAAAAACAGTCGGTAGTTGGAGCTGAAAAAATCAGCATAGGAATTTCTGGGACTGCATTCTCCCCCTCGGCCCAGATGCTCTGAGTCACCTAAAATGAATCAGTGTCACCTTAGTGCTTTGATCTTCCAGCAAGTATGTGTCCACAGAGAACCCACTGTTGGGGTTAACTGCTGTATGGCCCACCCTGTGTTCATTTCCTCTGTTTACCTTCCCATGAACAGCAACTTGATTCCTCCTCAGGGAATTATTCCTTCCACCTCCATTCACATGGAGTTCGACTAATCCCTTACCTAGAATTGAGGGGTAAGCAATAGTGTTAGTTATGTATTGCTGTGTGGCAAATCACCCCAAAACTCAGTGGCTAATAATCATGGGGTGCCTGACTGGCTCAGTTGGAAGAGTAAGTGACTCTTGATCTCAGGGTCATGAGTTTGAGCCCCACATTGGGTATAGAAATTACTTTACAATAAATAAGTACACTTTAAAAAAATCCAATACTAATCATTTATTATCTTACGTGGCTTCTCTGGATTAAGAATTCCAAACTGGTTTGGCTGGGTGATTCTGGCTCAGGGTGTCTTATGAAAATGCAATCCGATGACAGCTGGGACTGTACTCATCTGAAGACTTGATCAGAGCTGAAGAATCCACTTCCAAAGTAGTACATTCATCTGTCTGGTAAGTTGGTACTGGCGAATGGAAAGCTATTCTCCACTGGGTTATTTGAGCATAAGCCAGCCTTGGTTTAGCATAGGAGGGGCCTAAATAAGGGCATGAATATCTATAGGCAAGATCAGCAGGGGCCATGTTAGAGGCTGGCCACCATATCCATCTAAGATGAGCCTGACCAATTGGCGGTTTCCAAAGCCAGACGCAATGATCGGCTTAAGAATAAATACATGCTCTACACCTATCCAATGATACCTAATTCTGGGATCTTTATTGAAGTCAAAATAACAGAAAACTCTTTCTGATTACATTGTTAGCAATAAGAAAGAACTAAGCCCAGAACTGTCAGAGATCACTACCTGACCTTAAGACTGAAGCCACTGCAAAGGAAGCAGAGCTGGGAGTAGCAAGCCAGGGGAGAAGGAAAGATCATGATGAAATCATTTGATCCCTGGATCCAGGTGCACCTGAATCCAAATTCCTCAGACTTTTCTTACTTCTGTTTTCCCTAAGCCATTTGTGTTGGGCTTCCATTCTAAACAGCTTCTAGATGCCAAGTCTCATGTCCAGCTCATCAGCTTTTTCTAAGGATTATGACTGGCACCCATTGGGACAAGAGGGTTGAGGTTGTCTGTTAACTGTTCAGGCTTAGGAGCTGCTGGCATTATCAGTCACTACACAGTGATGAGAAGTCACCTTGCGGATTGGACAAGTACACCTTGGTTACGCACCAATTGGTATTCTTTAATTAGACCAAGTGTGTTCAGGAGAAGTTCATGGTAAAAAAGTGGGAAATTGGGTGACTCAGTCGGTTAAGAGTCCAATTCTTAGTTTCAGCTCAGGTCACAATCTCTCTGTTCATGTATTCAAGCCTTGTGTTGGGCTCTGTGCTGACAGTATGGAGCTTGCTTGGGATTGTCTCTCTCTTTCCCTCTCTCTGTCCCTCCCCTGGCTTGCATGTGCTCTCTCTCTCTCAAAATAAACTTTTTTAAAAAGTGGGAGGGACACCTGGGTGGCTCAGTTGGTTAAGCATCTGACTCTTGGTTTCTGCTCAGGTCATGATCTCACAGTTCCTGAATTTGAGTCCTGCATTGGCCTCTGTGCTAACAGTGTGGAGCCTGCTTGGATTCTTTCTCCCTCACTCTCTGCCCCCTTCTCTCTCAAAAACAAATAAACATTTTTTTAAAAAGTGGAAAATGGGGGCGCCTGGGTGGCTCAATCAGTTAAGCATCCGGCTTCAGCTCAGGTCATGATCTCATGGTTTGTGGGTTCAAGTCCCGCCTCCGGCTCTTTGCTGACAGATAGCTCAGAGCCTGGAGCTTGCTTCAGATTCTGTATCTCCCTCTCTCTCTGACCCTCCCTGCTCACACTGTCTCTCTCTGTCTCTCAAAAATAAATTAAAAACATTAAAAAAATTTTTAAAGTGGAAAATGGAGAGAGCCTGCAAACCTCGTTTGTCCCAGCTGTGCCGCCTACTCACTGGGAAACTTTGGATAAGCTGCTCTGCTTTTCTGACCCTTCATTTCCTGCATAACAGGAATAGTACTACTTGTTCAACCTACTATGTCCACTCGGCAAACATTTATTCAGGAGCTATTATGTGTGAACAAAGTAATGAAAGACTTAGTTCTAGTTTTCAAGATTTTCAGAGTCTTTTCAGAAGTATGAATAAAGCATGAAATGCAACAGGGTTTGAGATAGATATACATAGTGGGAGATGTACACACGGTTATTTTGAGGTCACAAGGAAGAAAGCATCTCAGATTATGAGATCTGCATGGACATTCTGAATGAAAGGAATGCTATTTAATCTGAATTTTCAGGGAATGTGGGAACTTATGGGGTGGAAGAGAATAACAGGCAAAGAGCATAGCCTGGCAAAGGACCTCAGGTATAAAAAAGAATGGGCTATTCAAGGGGCACCTGGGTGGCTCAGTCACTTAAGCCTCTGGCTTTGGCTCTGGTCATGATCTCGTGGTTTGTGTGTGCCGACAGCTCAGAGCCTGGAGCCTGCTTCAGATTCTGAGTCTCCCTGTCTCTCTCTGCCCCTTCCCCACTCGCACTTTCATTTTCTCAAAAATAAACATAAAAATTTTTTTAGAGAAATTCCAAGTAGATGTATATAGCTTGAATCTTGGGGCTAGGGGGTATCCTGAGGAAAGACCAGATTATAAAGGGCCTTTTGGGCCATATTTAGGAGCTTGAACTTTCTCCTGTCACTGGTGGGGAAGGCCCTGGAAGGTCTGAATAGAATCAAGGAATTTCACAAATGTATTTTAGAAAGGCAACTCTAGTAGCCTTGAAAGTGGAAAGAATAAATAAAGGCAAGAATGGAAGTAGGCTTGTATTTTTTTAATTAAAAAAATTTTAATGTTTATTTATTTATTTTGAGAGAGAGAGAGAGAGAGAGAGAGAGCAAGCGTGCAAGGGAATGGCAGAGAGAAAGAGGGAGAAAGAGAGAGAATCCCAAGCAGGCTCTGTACAAACCCTGATATGGGGCTCAAACTCACAAACCATGAGATCATGACCTGAGCTAAAATCAAAACTTGGATGCTTAACTGACTAAGCCATCCAGATGCCCCAGAGGTGAGTCTGTATTGCAGTTACTTGTTGCTGCAAAACACATTTCCCCAAAACCTAGTGGCTTACAATGATATATTATTTCTTGTGATTTTGTGATTTGACTAGGTTCAGTTCTTCTGCTCCACGTGCTGTCAGCTAGGGTTATCATTTGGTTACGTTCAATTGGGTGTTCAATCGAGGGGGGGACATTCACTCATATCTCTGGTTGGGTTGGCGGGGAGAGCTGGCAGCTGGCTGGGCCTTTCTTACCACATGGCCTCTCATTCTTCAGTAGTCTAGTCCAGTGGTTTTCAGGCTGGGGTGTTTTTCTCCTGCAGGGATGCAGGGGAATGTCTGGAGACATTTTTGGTTGTCACAGCTGGCAGTTCTAGTGGGTAAAAGCCAAAGATGCTGCTAAACATCTGACAATGCACCAGATACCCCACCACCACAAAAAACTGTCTGGCTCAAAATGTCAATAGTACCAAGGTTGGGAAACCTTAGTCTTAGCCCAAGCTTCTTTACTTGGTGGCTGGGCCTCAAGCTGGTAACAGTGGGAGTTGCCAGATCTTTCGAGGCCTAGAATTTCCTCCACATTCTATTGGCCAGTGCAAGCTACAAGGCCAGCCCTGATTCAAGGGGATTGGATCTGGCTCTCCTCCCCCATCCATACGTATAGATTTTGGGTGGCCATTTAAATAGGCAATCTAGCACAGCCAGGGAGACTATAACATTCCTGTGGGAGATGGTTGTGGTTTGAGCTCAGGTAGCAACAAAGTATCCTCATGAGAAGATGAAACAATGGCAGAGAAATCTCTTTGCAAAATGTTGCATAAAAATACTAATTTCAGGACCACCTGGGTGACTCAGTTGGTTGACTGTCTGACTTTGGCTCAGGTCATGATCTCACAGTTCATGAGTTCCAGCCCTGCACTGGGCTCTGTGCTGATAGCTCACACCCTTGAGCCTGCTTCCAAGTCTATGTTTCCTTCCCTCTCTCTCCGCCTCTCCCCCCACTAACATTCTCATTCTCTCTCTCTCTCTCTCACTCACTCGCTCAAAAATAAGTAAACATTAAAAATAAATAAAATATGAATTTCATAATCCACACTGTCCCCAACCAGGAACTGCTGTCCCTAGCAGCTTTCTGTTAAGCCCAGCTTTCTCTCAACAGGCCTTTGCTCTGTGACTGTCCAATCCCCCCTGCCCTCTGTTGAGTTCATCAAAGCTTCTGCTGACTCAAAAGAATCTAGAGAATGATCACTGCAGCGAAAGTTTCAAATCATCCCCCAGGGCCCCTAATAACAAAACATCTGCTTGTCATTCTCCCCTACCTCTCTGGGTTTCAGTGAGAAAACAGCGTTAAATGATGATAGTGGTAAACAACTTAAAAACTAAGCCTCCCGGCTTCCAAGAAGGGAGTCCTAATTTGAAGGCAGCTAATTATCCACTCATTATAATTTACAAATAGTAGTTGTCTTGCCTTCTGTCACTGGTCTGTGAATAATAGTTGTAAAGATGGGGGAAAATGTCTGAGTTACCACATTTTAGAAAGAAGAGGGCAGAGAACCCCCAAGTCAAAGAAAGAATCTTATCAAACATGGAGTCTAAATCTCAAATTTTATGGATAAGGACACTGAGGCCCAGAGAGGGGATGGGACTTGTCTAGAGTTGCCTTGTAGCCAGTGGGTGGCAGAATGGGCACTGGAACCAAAATTTTTGTGCTGGCTCCAGCCTAAAACCCCACCCAGTGAGATGAAAGGGTAGCTCTGTCTGCCCCATGCAGCCTGGAGACTCTACACTCAGACCACCCATCAAAGTGGCAATTGGCACGTCCGGGCCTCTCTATAATCATCAGTGTGGGACTATGGAACCACAGAACCAGGAGGTGGAGATAATTCCTCAAAGCCTGGGACATGGCTTAAATTGCAGAAGGAGGCTGGGGCTGGGAGATCTTTGCTTTACCTTGAGATTAAACATTTTTTATTTGGTAACATCTTGTACTTTTTATATAGGACCTTAAAGGAAGAGGTTTCAACTACTTGGAGATGGGAAAGGTTGGTGTCTAATGTTTTTTAACCATTGAACCTGGGGTTTCAATGCAATGGAATATTGCCACCTCTTTAGCTTTCACAGGGAGAGCACAAAAAAGAAGTTACTAGAAGATGTATGCCTTGATCATCACAAAAAGAGGGAACCCCTAGCCTTCTCATGTTCCCAGGCAGCACAGTCCCAGGAGGATGACAGAATGCAGCCAGGTTATAATTAGTGCCTGACATATGCATTCCTGGCTAGATCTCTGCCCTTCCTTGTGTAGCATTGATCACATCTCAGCATCTTGTATTTCTTGTGTGATTGTTTAGTCAATTACTGCCTCCTTCATTAGACTATGCATTCTGAGAAGTTAAGGACCTCATTTGTTTTGTTTCCCAAACTTATTCTTAGTTCTTAGCTTGGTAACCGACATCTGATAGGATGCAATAAATATTTGCAGAAAGAGGGGTGCCTGGCTGGCTCAATCGGTAGAGCATGCAACTCTTGATTTTAGGGTTATAAGTTCAAGACCAATATTGGGTGTAGAGCTTACTTAAAATAAATCTTAGAAAAAAATATATTTGTGGGAGGAATGATTGAATGAGAGCGCCAAGATAATCTAGACCAACTCTTCTGATTTCAAGTAAAGAAAATGTGACCCAAAGACAGGCAATGACTTGACCAGAGGGCCAGAGCAAGTATCTAATAGCTCCTTCCTGATTATTCACTTACACAGAGTAGTGCTTGAAACAAGGCTATTTCAAAGAAATGCAAGCCTGAGGAACTGAACTGTTTTCCATGCTCTGGACAATTGTAGTCCCTCTCCTTAAGAGAAGACTCCCTTTGAGGCAGGAATTCCAAAGATGAGTTCATAAAGGGGCTCCCAGGATCTACATATACCCTGAATTATATGCAAATGTATTGAGGGATGTTTTTCAGTAGTGAGGTCGCAAGACTTTCTTCTGATCTCAAAAGAGCAAGATCCCCAAAATGCTAAGAATCATTCATACAAGCTCTCTGCTGAATCTTTTATCCCTTTCTAGCTACAAAAGCCACTCTAGAGCCCAAGAATCTCTGGTGGCAGAAATATGACTTAGTGTGAAGCTGTAGGGTCAGCATTGTTCAGGGCTAAGTGGCTGATACATGGAAACTGAGAGAAAGACATTTTCAAATAAACAAATAAATTTATTTTTAGCTTCACTTGGTTGGGGGTGTCAGGGAAAGCTTCTTGGAATAGGTGCCAATTAAGCTGGGCTATAATGAACTGTGAAGGTTTGAGAGGCTGGAAATGACGTGGGGTGGGGGGAGATAGGGTCCCAAATTCCTTTCTTGTAACCCCAATGTCCTTATCAACTCCCTATGCCTGAAAGGAGGGCTTGTTTAACCCATTCAGCATCAGGATCATTTTGGTCTAGACACCAGCCTAGCTGTAGAATCTCCTTTTCCCTCCTCCTTTAGAAGGAAACATAGGCTCTTTTTGTGATGACAACCATTGAGGGCGGCCCTTTGTCCCCTCTGTTGAATTATTTATCCTCTGAGATAAATTATTAATTTCCAATTTTGTACAGCAAATGCCAGGCAAACAGGTAGAAAGGGAGTTGAGACCCTGGGCACAAAGCCACAGATTTCCCCAGATCTTCTGAAGCACAGGCCACCAGGGCCAAGAAATTATGCAGGAATCTGCATGGGGCTCACCCTGGAATACACTTGCCTGAGGGCAAAGTTGGCACAAGATCATGGTGCCCGTGAAGTGGCTGGGCTCCATTCCTCTCCAGCTCTCAGGCCCCTTGCTTTCCTGGGTGTTAGCGGTGGCACTCCCACCACATTCCAGTGCTGGTCTGGGCTGCCTATCCAGAGTGGGGTCAGCTGCATTGGGCAGAATGACTTGGGTTTGATTCTAAACCTCGGATCTGAGTAGCCCTGGGTTAGTCCAGCAGGGTTTCTCAACCTCAGCAATATTGGCATTTGGCCCAGATAATTCTTTGTTGGGGACTGCTCTGTGCATTATAGAATGTTGAGCAGCATTCCTGACCTCTACCTACTCAATGCCAGTGGTACACCTTCTTCTTCCCCAAGTGTGGCAACCAAAATTGTCTTCTGACATTACCGAATGTTCCCTGGAAGGAAAAATTGCTCCTACTGAGAACCACTGGATAAGTGCTTTCACTTCTTTGAATTTTTTTTTGGTTTCATCTGTTAAGTGGGGATCAGAGTATTAATTACCAGGGTTTGATATGGTGATCACGTGAGATGTGAAGTAATGGGACATCCACCTAAAACTGTCTTGAGCAGTGAAAGAGTGGAATGGGTTCACATAACTGGAGACCCAGAAGTAGGTTGAGCTTCAGCTTTGGTTGATTCAACAATTCACGTGTGCCCTCATCCTCAGGGACTTGTTCTTTCTGTGTTTTTGCTCTGTTATATACAGTGAGGACTGGTACTGAGACCTCAAAGTCTTAGGATGACCTCAAGTAGCAATTTGGCACTGCAGCCCCCTTACTCACTTTAGTGTCTGAAAGAACACACCTGTTCCTACATTTCAAGCCAGAGCCCTTAGTGTCAGCCTGCCCGGGCCACTTAGGTCACAGGCCCACTCTGAAATTAGCATCTACATCCAGTGAAATGGGTGTGCTGGTAGGACCCTTTAAGTCCTACCCCTGGACCTTGCCATGAAATCATGTCTCCCAGTATATGCCATGTAGATACCCAAATGAAGATCTAAGCACTGATAGGATCTAGTGACCATTCATGGGAAATGGTCCTCAGAAGGGAGGAAGAGACTATATAGATTGACTGGACCTGAGACTTGACCAAACTTTGGAGTTCAGGGTGTAGGGACATGGGAACATCAGATTCACCCAATCACAAGAACTGAAAGTAGGGGAGTCTTGGTTTCCCAATCCCCGAAATAGGGATGCTGCTACCAGAAAAGGGGGAATGGGTGCTGAACAGGCAAGAAAAAAAGGCGTTCATTGCAGGTGGTCAAGAGAGGGTCCATGGGTGTTGTAGTGGGACATGTTAATATATATGTAGAGTAAATCAGACATTTCTGTGTACCAGTCAGGTCCTCTTGGGTTCACCTCTTATTCCAATGTGATAGATGCTCTCAGGTACAACATAACAGGGCCTTACCTTTTTCACTTCTGCCACAGGGGGTATAGGGGAGACTTGTCAGGCTCAGTACTCACCATGTGCCACCTGGAAGTGTGATGTGTTAATGCCCCATGAGGCAACCCTTGACCAATGGGAATGGGAGCTGATGGCTAAATACTTCCCCCTTTGTGGTGCCTGGTTGGCTCTGTCGGTGGAATGTGGGAATCTTGATTTTAAGATTGTAAATTCATGCCCCATATTGGGTGTAGAGGTTCCTTAAAAATAAAATCTTTAGGGGAGCCTGGGTGGCTCAGTCAGTTAAGCATTGAACTTCGGCTCAGGTCATGATCTAGTGATTGATAAGGTTGAGCAGTATGTCGGGCTCTGTGCTAACGGCTCAGAGCCTGGAGCCTGCTTTGTATTCTGTGTCTCCCTCTCTCTCTGCCCCTCCCCTGCTCGCACTCTGTCTCCTCTTTCAAAATAATAAATACACATTAAAAATAAAATCTTTAAATGCTTCCCCCTTTATTCTTGGAATAGATGCTCCTGAGATATATTTCCTAAGGCATTTCAAAAGATCCCGTGGGATACTCATGATTCATTCTTGTTCTGGCCCCTGCTCTTTGCCTGTTCTTCACTCCTGCTCCCTGGGGCTACTTCCTAAATAAACTATCCACACAGAAACCTTTATCTCAGACTTTTTGGGGGAACCCTGGATAAGTCCAAGATTTTAGCTAGTCTGGGATTTAGATTTAAGTCTTCATATTTTTTCTTTTTTTTAAGATTTTCTTCAAGTAATCTCTACACCCAATGTGGGGTCCAAACTCACAACCTGAGATCAAGAGTCACATAATCTAGTGACTGAACAAGCCAGGAGGCCCTAAGTCTTTCTACTTTGTAGACATGTAAAAAGTAAGCAAAAGTAAGTTTTAGGCCTTTAAATTGGCCTCCTGCCTGCTGATTGGTGGATGTGCTCAGAAGACACTGCACTCAGGGACTGAAAGTGAAAGACTCTTGAAACCAGCGAGTCCCAGGCTTTTCCTGGCAGGAGACAGCAGCCTGACAGCTGGGTGGGCAGGCGGACAGCTGGAGCGGCCCAAGATGACACTGCTGCCCAGAGAAGCCGTCAGAGGCTGACTGCAGACCTTGAGAACTTTATCAGGATGTTACCAGGCAAACTGGGAAGGCTGCCCTGCCTCAGCTGCGATCCTGTGGTTCTAACTGATGCATCAGGACAGCAACATGTCCCCAACTCCACTCAGGCATTATGTGCTTTTTTGGGGTGGTTTGGCGGTGACAGGGCACAAAGCAAACTTTTGCAGAGATGGTGAGAGGGGTCTGGAGTAGGGTCTGTCTCCCTTTCTCTAGCAGACTTGCCTCCCCACAACTGGCTACAGACATATATCATAATACAGTCTCTGTTTCCTGCTCCCTCGGTTCAGTTTCCTCCACTGATGCCTGATGACAGTCCCTGACACTACTTGGATATGCCTCGTTTTCTCAACCCCCTGGTCCTTACCCATACATCTTCTGGTACTGTGCCCTCAGCCACCTCTGCTGGGCTCAACCCTTGCTTCTTGCTGCCAATAAGACCAGCAGACCCAATACATCTTACCTTTGCACAGTTCTCTACCTCCCCAACAGAAAACCACAGCAGAGCCAGCAGGGCACAAAATCAGCCCGATTTATACATATTTGGGAATATCTCAGTTTATGACAGGCATATCAGGGGAATGTGGGGCAGGACTAAATGGTTACTGATTAGCCCCCATCTGACTGTGTTTCTCTTGGCTTCATATTTCTCATTGGCACCTGACCACAGTTCAAGGGCCTGTGTCGGTCATTCAAGCCTCTTCAACTTTGCCTCTCTATATATTTTTTTTTAATTTTTTGAGGGAGAGAGCATGAGCAGTAGAAGAGCAGATAGATGTAGGGCTTGAATTCATGAACCATGAGATTGTGACCTGAACTGAAGCTGGATGCTCAACTGACTGAGCCACCTGGGTGCCCCAACCTTGTTTCATTTGTCCCACCAATTCCTTCAAGTGAATCTACTGTAGCTCCATGACCATCTCATACTCCCTCTAATTCCCATGCTTGTGCCCCAACTGGCTCCATTGCACAGGTGCCAGTTCCCACTCTTGTTCCTATATTACCTGGCTTACTTTGAACCATTTTTCAGGTTCAAAGTAAGTCTCAGCTGACTGCCACCTCCTCCAGGAAGGCTTTTTTACTTTCTCAAGCAGCAAAATTCCTCCTATAAGCTCCCATGTTGCCTAAAATAAACCTTAACACATTACCTTGTACCTGTCTATGTATGTGCTTGTTTCTTGCAACAGGTAATATATTCCTAGACATTCAGGTACTATCACTAGCTTTCCCATCCTTCCCTCAGGGCCAAGCTTGGTGCCTGACATAGAGAAGGTGCTAAGTGTTTGTTGAATAAATGTTAGGAGACGTCAAAGTGTCTCATAATTTGAGCTGAGGGTGTATTAGAGGAAACAAAATTTCAGGTTTTGTATAAAAACTAAGAGTAGAAAAATAATTCATGCATTAATATGGAGTATTAATATTGCCAAGTTATATTCATATATTAAATGTATATTTGTATAGACAAATATTTTAAAACTCGTATGGCTACCAATATTAAAACACAGTATTGTGTATGTGTGTGTGTGTGTGTGTGTGTGTGTGTGTGTTTTATTTATTTTTGAGACAGATTCCAAGCAAGGGAGGGACAGAGAGAGATGGAGACACAGAATCTGAAGCAGGCTCCAGGCTCGGAGCTGTCAGCACAGAGTCCCGCGTAGGGTTCAAACCCACAAACTGTGAGATCATGACCTGAGCTAAAGTCAGACGCTTAACTGACTGAGCCACCCAAGTGCCCCTAAAACACACTGTTAAAAACAGAAAGAAAATAAATATGCAACAACCTAACATAAGCATTGTGTATTTTCCTCTGATATTTTCCCCAATTACAGCAAGTGTTAATTCTGCCCTTCACTTAATATTACAGCACCATCAACATTTTTTTAGATCTTAGAATCACTGTCTTTGGACTTAAAATAAACTTTAGAAATGGCCCCATCCATCTGTTTCATTTTCAGAGAGAGGAACTGAGACCTGAGTCGTAACTGGCTTGAAATTACCCAACAAAATGACAATTCTAGTTTCTAAACTTCCTGACATGTGATGTCACTTTCCAGTCCCATAGCCTTTGAGGTTTTCTCAGACATCTCTACTTTGGATCTAATAGGAAAATACTTTGAAAGGAGGATTCCAAAGCAGAGATGGATTATACTTGGACTTGCATGCAATTGCTTTTGAGAGTTTAATGACATATAATTTTTTACTTCTTTTTGTTTGTTTGTTTAGAGTGCTCTACCAGGGGAGTGGCGAGGGGCGGGGGGTGGGGGGGAGAGGGAGAGAGAGAGAGAATCCCAAGCAGGCTCTGTGCTCATAGCACAGGGCTGTCTCATGAACCATGAGATCAGGACCTGAGCCAAAATGAAGAGTCAGAGGCTTAATTAGCTGAGCCACCCAGTTTTTTAACCTCTGCTGGAACCCTCACACCGGCTGGTGGGAGGGTAAATTACTTTGGTGCAACCACTTTGGAAAACTTGCTGAACATCCACCTATCCTGTGCCAAATATTCCTCTCCTATGTACACTCCAACCAGAAATGAGTACTTGGGTCCATCAAATGACATGTGCAAGAAGGTTCACAACAGCCTTATTCAAAGTAACTCATAATTAGACACAGCACAAACTTCCATTCACAGTAGAATGGAGAAATAATTGCCTTATTTTCATAGAACAAAATACTGCAGAACATGAAAACCAATGTCTTTACTATGCGTCAAATCATAGATGAATCTCATGGATTTAATGTTAAGTGAAAGAAGCTAGGCATAAAAGGGAATATGCTGTATGATTCTATTTATATAAAGTTTAAAATAGGACAGATTAGGGGCACCTGAGTGGCTCAGTTGGTTAAGCTTCTGACGTTGGCTCAGGTCATGACCTCAAGGTTCATGAGTTGGAGCCCTGTGTCAGGTTTGCTGCTGTCAGTGTAGAACCCACTTCAGATCATCTGTCCCCTTGGTCTCTGCCCCCCCCCAATCATGCTCTTTTTCTCTCTCTCTCAAAAATAAATAAACATAGATGCACCTCTGTAGCTCAGTCAGTTAAGTATATGACTTCAGCTCAGGTCTGATTTCATGGTTCATGAGTTCGAGCCCTGCGTCGGGTTCTGTACTGACAGCTCAGAGCCTGGAGCCTGCTTTGGATTCTGTGTGTCTCTCTCTCTCTGCCCTTCCTTCACTCATGCTCTGTCTCTGCCTCTCAAAAATAAATAAATATTTAAAAAATAATAAATAAAATAGGGGAATCTAGGTGGCTCAGTCAGTTAACCATCCGACTTTTGATTTTGGCTCAGGTCATGATTTCATGGTTTGAGAGTTCAAGCCCTGCATCAGTCTCCACACTGACAGTCCAGAGCCTGCTTAGAATTGTCTCCCAATCTCTTTCTGCCCCTCCACTGCTTTCCCACCCCTTCTTTCTTTCTCTCTCTCTCAAGATTAAAGAAATAAATGTAAAAAAATAATAAACAAGGCACCTGGGTGGCTCAGTCGGTTAAGCATCCCACTTTGGCTTAGTCATAATCTCACGGTTTGTGAGTTCAAGCCCCATGTCAGGCTCTGTGCTGACAGTTCAGAGCCTCAGGCCTCCTTCAGATTCTGTTTCTCCCTCTTTCTCTGCCCGTCCCCAGCTCATCTCTGTCTCTCTCTCAAAAATAAATAAATGTTAAACAATTAAAAAATAAATAAAAATAAAAAACAAAATAAAATAGGACAAATTAATCTATCTTGACAAAAAATGGTTATAGGGGAGGCTGTTTATTTATAGCAGTCATGAGGTAGGCTTAGGGGTTGACAACTTTCTGTATCTTCATAGAGGTGTTGGTTACATGATTGTTTACATATTTAAAACTTTATTGGGCGAGACACTTAAGATTTGTGTATTTTTTCTGTGAAATAAAAATTTTAAAATATATTAAGCTCCCCAAACTGGTGTAATCTGAGTTAGGTAGGTAGTCTTGTTAATGTTCTGGTTTTGAAAATGCATTATAATAGTATGAGATGTTGCCATTGAGGAAGCTGGGTCATGGGTACACAGAACCTCTCTGCACTATTTTTGCAACTTCTTGTGAGTCTGTAATTATTTCAAAATATGAAGTTAAAAAAACTGGGGGCGGAGCACCTGGGTGGCTTAGTCAGTTAAGCCTCCAACTTGATTTTGGCTCAGATCATGATCTCACAGTTTATGAGACAGAGCCCCACGGGGGGTTCTGCGCTGGCAGTGCACAGCCTGCTTGGGATTCCTTCTCCCTCTCTCTCTGCCCCTTCCCCTCTCTCTGTCTCTCTAAACAAACAAACAAACAAACAAACAAACAAACATTTTTTAAAAATTGGAGGTGCTTGGGTGGCTCAGTCGGTTGAGTGTCTGACTCTTGATCTTTGCTCAGGTCTTGATCTCAGGGTCCTAGATTAAAGCCTTGCATTCCACTCTCAGCTGGGTGGGAAGCCTACTTAAAAAAAAGAAAAAAGAAAGAAACAAAGAAAGAAAATTCTTCAGGGGCATCTGGGTGGCACAGTTGGTTAGGCACTGACTCTTAGTTTTGGCTCAGGTAATGATCTCATGTGTGCTAGCTGATCAGTGCCTGCTTAGGATTCTGTCTCTCTCTTCTCTCTGCCTCTCCCCTGCTTGCACTCTCTCTTAAAATAAATAAATAAAACTAAAAAAATCTATGCTCCCTACTTTCATTACAAAATCAGACATTGTAAATATATTACTTTTTTTTAAACATATTACTTTTTCAATCACACTCCTTCCAGAATTCCTACCTACCTTCAACCAAATTTACGAGTCAAATTAATTTATTTTCTTTTCTAAGTGGTTTTAGGCCTTCCTTTTCTCTGTCCTTTTTTTTTTTTTTTTTAAGTAACTCAACTCCTCACGTGGAGCTTAAACCCACAATTTAGAGATCAAGAGTTGCATGTTCCACCAACCTAGCCAGCCAGGTATCTCTTTTCCTTCCTATTCTTTTCTTTTTCATTAAAAAAATGTATTTTTAAGTAATCTCTACACCCAACATGGGATTTGAACTCACAACCCCAAGATCAAGCATTGCACACTCCACCAGCTGACCCTGCCAGGCACCTCTCCCTTCCTTTTCTTTAGTGTCATTGTATCTGGCCCGTTCCTCTTTTCTCTGGATTACTCCTCCTCAGTGAACCCATTCTCTGAGAGGGCATCTTCACAAGATCTTACTATCTAATAGGTGAATCCAAGAGCTGGCGAGCCTAGAATCCTTCGTTTCATTCTCCTCCTTGCTCTAACCCTTAGTTACCTATGGCCAGGTCTCTAGTTTGTAAGTCTGGGTTTACCTGTTCAGAAAATGGGTTGAATAATAGATGCCTCCCTCACTGGGGTGTTGGGCTTTAATTACTGTTTGCAACATTGCCTAAGATGTGGAGATGAAAGGCAAGTTTTCAAGGTCCATGTTACTGGCATTAGTAATAAAGCCGAGGAATGTGTTTGTGAGTTTGCAAGGTTGTCATAACTGGGAAAGGGGGAAAAAAGTTGATTTTATGTGGAAAAATCTTGCCCAAAAACCAGCCACAGATCCTGGTTGATATAAATAGCAAGAACATGTTGTACCTCAAAGGACTTTGCAAATTTCACATTCTTCCATGCCTCTGAAAAGATAGAACCCACACTTCCAAAATTGAAAACAAGGAGTTACCTGGGGTTAGAAGGCAGGAAATTCAGGGGCCAATTTTGGCTGAGACCATTCTCAGTTCTTTTCACAGTTTACAAGAAAACCGGCAGTTAAAGCACAGGGTTCTTTATTTTTACTGTCATTACTTTGCTTTTTCTTTTTGCATTCTGATCACATTACTAACGATACAGCAGTTAACAAGGACTCTTAGAAATTTATCATTTTTGTGAGCACTTTTAAGGGTAGCGTAGGATCAAATATAAAGCTAAAACTCAGCCCATGTCCTCAGAGCATTTGCCATCAAGCCAGAAGATAAATGGGAATAAGTGGCCTATATTTAGAATTTATTTCATGGTGCCCTGTTATTAATAATAACTTCCCCCCTTTGGAGTGTCCAAAGCCCTTTGAAATGCTTACTTCATTTGATCCACCGACAGCGCTAGAGTTACAAGCTCTGATTTGAGGGTGAGGAAGCTCAGACAGAAGTGACTTTTCTAAGGCCCTGAAACTTGTAAGGGTTGGTGTTGGTACATAAACATAATCTTGGGAATAGAATGGTCTAGAGTAATCTAGGGGAAGGATCGAGTTTTCTTTCCACTCCACTGTCCACTATATGCCACCACTATATGCCTGCTGGTTACTCAAAAAGAGAGCCCTGGAGGCACCTGGGTGGCTCAGTCGGTTAAGCGTCCGGCTTCGGCTCAAGTCATGATCGCACATTCGTGTGTTCGAGCCCCGCGTCAGGCTCTGTGCTGACAGCTGGCTCGGAGCCTGGAGCCTGCTTCAGATTCTGTGTTTCCCTCTCTCTCTGCCCCTCCCCGCTCATGCTGTGCCTCTGTCTCAAAAATAAATAAAACACTAAAAAAAAAATTAAAAAAAAAAAAAAAAAAGAGAGCCCTGGCCTTTTGTCTTAGGTTCAGGCCAGTCTGTCCCAAAGACGAATGTCACATGGTCTGGCATCTAATCTGAAAGTGGAGTCATATAGAGTTTAAGGATGTGAATCTTCAACTTAGGCTTTGGATTCATTCCTGGCTCTTAATACTATGCAGTTTGGGAGAAACGACTTTACTCCGCTGGACCTCTATTTTCTTATCTGTTAAATGGAAATATAATAACAGTGTTTCCTTTTCTGCTAGGTTCAATTAAAAGAGATAATCAATGGAGAGCACTTGACCCAGTGCCTGACATATATATAGACCTTTCTAATGGTTATTAGGTGAGACCTTAGTAGGCAAATGAATGGTAAATGCATGTTCTCCACTGAAGGAGTGGCATCATGGGCCAAGAACTCAAAGAAATTTTTTAAAAACCTATTTTGAGATAATTGTAGATTTACATGCAATTATATGAAATAACCAACGGAGATTCCCTATGTCCCTTACCTATATGTCCCTAATGATAACATCTCATTTATATCAGAGGTAAGAAACTGATGTTGACAAAATCCATCCACCTTATTCAGATTTAACTAGTTTCACATGCACTCATATCTATGCATGTGCTTTGTTCTCTACAATTTTATCACATGTGGAGATTTGTTTGACCACCACCACAATCAAGATACAGAATACTTCCGGGGTGCTTGGCTGGCTCAGTCAGTAGAGCATGTGACTCTTGATCTTGGGGTCATGAGTTCAAGTCCCACGTTGGGTATAGAGATTATTTAAATAAATAAACATAAAAAAAGAAAAAGATGTGGAAAAACTTCCAACACTTTCATTTCAAGGATCTCTTGGGTCATATTCCTAGCCTCTCTCTTCCTCCTCACTTCCCTAACCCTTAGCAACTGCTAATCTACTCTCCATGTCTGTAATTGTGAATTTTGTCATTTCAAGAATGCTATATGAACATATAAAATCATATGGTACATAGCCCTTTTGAGATCAGTTCTTTTCACTTGAGCATAATTCCCTTGAGATCCATGGAGTTGTTGCACGCATCAATAGTTCCTTACTTTTCATTCCTGAGTAGTTTTCCATAGCATTATTTATTTTTGGGAGGGAAAGAGAGAGACAGAGGGTGAGTGGGGTAGAGGCAGAGAGAGGGAAATAGAATCCAAAGGCGGTTCTAGACCTGAGCTGTCAGCACAGAGCCTGATAAGGGACTCAAACTCTCAGACTTTGAGATCATGACCTGAGCCAACGTTGGACATTGAACTGACTGAGCCATGCTGCCACCCCCTATTATTTTTCATTTTAGACATTCTGATAGGTGTGTAGTTACATCTCATCGTGGTTTCAATTTTCGTTTCTCTGATAAAAAATGATGCAGAACCTGTGTTTATTTGTATACTGTTATTTATTGTGTATTACTGTGTTATTGAATACTGTCTTCAGTGGGATATCTGTTCATGTCTTTTGCCCATTTTCTAACTGGATTGTTTGAAATTTACTGTTGAATTTGAGTTCTTTGTCAGATATGTAGTTTACAAATATTTTCTCCCAGCCTGCAGCTTGCCTTTCTTCACAGGGTCATTCAAAGAGCACAAGTTTTTTGTTTTGTTTTGTTTTTTGACATGTTCTAACTTCTCAGCTTTTCATTTTGGGGCTCATCCTTTTAAAGTTTATTTATTTATTTTGGCAGAGTCGGGGGAGAGGAAGAGAGAGAATCCCAAGCAAGGCTCAACTCAGGACTTGAATCCCAACATGGGGCTCAACCCTGAGCTCAAACTCAGGAACCATGAGATTGTGACCTGAGTCAAAAACCACGAGTTGGATGCTTAATTGACTGAACTACCCAGGTGCCCCTTGGAATTTATGCTTTTAGCGTCATATCTAAAAACTTTTTGCCTGGTCCTAGATCTCAAGATTTTCTCCTATTTTTTTCTAAAAGTTTTATAGTTTCATATTATATATATTTTTTGATCCATTTGAGTTAATTTTTGTATTTGTTGTGTGATTTAGGTCGCTGTTCAATTTTTCTGCCTATGGATGACCAGTTACTCCAGCACCATTTGTTCAAAGGGCTGTTTTTCTTCTATTACATTGGTTTGACACATTTGTCAAAAATCAGTTGGTCTTATTTGTGTGGGTCTATTTCTGGGCCAAGAACTCAAAGCAATCTTGACTCAAATATTGAACTTGGGCAAACATAACATAAGAAATCAATCCATATAAAGATTGAAGACTAACATGTGATACACTTATCAAACAATCTAATGCTCTGTGTAAAGTGTGAAACTGTAAGAAATTGACTGTAAGTACCCTGATCATTCAAACACAGGCTCAGGGAAGTAGGGCAAAGCAGCAGGGTATATTGAAATAGGCCCCGACTTTGGCTCCAGGGAGACCTGCAATTGGACTGTGAGTCTGACATTTATCATCTGAGAGACACTGAGCAGATATGTGAGTTAACTAACCTGGAGCCCCACCTTTTCCCTCCTTCATGGACAGTGTATTACCTGCCTCACAAGATGAGTTTGTGGACTCATGAGATGGGGGCCTGAACAATGGCTAAACAATGAACTTGGTCCACAATAGCTATGGCAGGGACAGAGTTTGGAGGCCTTGTCCCATGTTCTCTCTTTCTCTTTTAAAAGAAAATTTTTTTAATATTTATTCATTTTTGAGAGACAGACAGAGAGTGTTAGTGGGGGAGTGGCAGAGAGAGAGGGAGACACAGAATCCAAAGCAGGCTCCAGGGCTCGAACTCATGAACCACAAGATCAGACCTGAGCCGAAGTCAGATGCTTAACTGACTGAGCCACCCAGGCACCCCATCCCATGTTCTCTATCAGCCCCCTCTCAAGCATCCACTCTAAGTAAAAAGTGTGTGTACTATGCAAATAGCTTTAGAAATGCAGTGTTGAATCCTCCCTTCAACTAATTTACTGTTTTTAAACCCTTCTCTTATAGAAATAACAGAGATTCTATAGGTCTAGATATAGGTTGGGCATCTTTTGTCCTGAACATCAGAACTTGATTGGTGTATTTTCTTTCTCTGGGCATTAGCTTTGCCCTGGAAAGGGGAAGAAACTTGATGCCCACTTCCTAAGGTTGTTTAGGAGGACAAATAACAAAATGCAGACTACATAGTGATTACCTCATATCTTCCTTGTTAAACCCTGTTGAGCCACGATCAGCAAACTATGGCTTAGGCCCCAGTTCTGCCCTCCTCTCTCCCCTCAGCCTGTTTTTGTATGGCCTGATAGCTAAGAATGGTTTTTACATTTCAAGGGATTTTAGAAGAAAGGAAAGAAGGAAAGAATATGCCACAAAGATGTATATGGTTTGTAAAGTCCAGAATATTTACTATCTGGTCCTTTACAGAAGAAATTTGCTGGACCTTGCTATAGAGGATAAAACTGAGGCTCAGGACACCTGGGTCAGTTGGTTAACCATACGACTGGCAGTACGGAGCCTGCTTGGGATTCTGTCTCTCCCTCTCTCTGCCCCTCCCCGTCTCATGTTTCTCTCTCTCTCTCTCAAAAAAGTAAATAAAAATTCTAGAAACTGTTAAAGAAATTTTTAAGTAATCTCTACACCCAACATAGGATTTGAACTCACAACCTCATGATCAAGAGTTGCATACTCCTCCGACTGAGCCATCCAGGCGCCCCTGGATTCCCTTTCTATATAAGGATAATATACTACAAAAATCATGGGATAGTACAGCATTTTTTTCTTTTCTTTCTTTCTTTTTGTTTTTTCTTTAAATTTTTAAGGTTTATTTATTTATTTTATTTATTTTTCTGTTTATTTATTTATTTATTTAACATATGCAATTATTTTCCATCATTTACACTACAGTAGTTACAATTACACTCCAAACAGAAAAGCAAAGTAAAAAATCAAAACCCCAACTTCTATTTCATGTAATTAGACTTATACAGAAATTAGAAGGTTAAGTAACAACCAGTTAATCACCTAATTTCACAGCTATCTGAAATGGCGATCGTTTTTCTTTTCAAATGTTTATTTATTTATTTAAATGTTTATTTATTTATTTTGAGAGAGAGAAAGAAAGAGAGCACAAGCTGTCATGAGATTGATCATGTCCTGAGTTGAAATCAAGAGTGTGAGGGTTAACTGATGGAGCTATCCAGGTGCCCCCAGATAGTTTCAAAGTGGATTCCTAAGAGCCCAGATTCCAGGAGTTTCCAGAAGCAATGTATCCTCAGCTATAACTTCCTTTGGAACATCACTAGGTCTATCAGCATATGAAGGCTCTGAGAAGTTTGACAGCAAAGAAGATAACCTGGTTATCTATTGGGAACTCAGCATATTCCCAATTTATTCAGCTAAGAAACTTGTTTAAAAATTTTATTTATTTATTTGGGAGGGGGCACAGAGAAAGAGGGAGAGAGAGAATCCCAAGCAGACTCAGTGCTGTCAGAGAAGAGCCCAATGCAGGGCTCAAACCCAAAAACAAACTATGAGACTATGACCTGAGCTGAAGCCAAGAGTCTTAACACCCAAACCACTGAGCCACCCAGGTGCCCCTCAGTTAGGAAGCTCCTTTTTTTTTTTTTTTTTTGATGATAGCTACGTCATATCATACCCCAGAGACATTTGGAAAATTCTGAAGTTGTAGGCCAGTAATTTGGTTTGAAACTGGCCAGGTCACTTTTTTTGTTGTCGGACCACAAGCAAGTCACCCAGCTTCTCTGAGACTCATTGTGGAAAGTGAGAACTCATTTCTACTTGCATATATGTCTCTGATTCTGTTTCCTGCCTTTAGAGCCACATTTCCCACCGATGCATTCCCCATTGGCAATCTTCCATAATGTTGGACTGGGGGAAGAGGATGTTTGGGCTTTATTTTTTCTCCTTGGTTGAATATAATTCTGTAATTTCCCAAAAGACTGAAGACTCCAGATCATACAGGCTTCCCTTTTGTATCATATGTGTCCTGATGAAGGAGGATGGAGTGGTTTGGGTTCTAGAATACTGAACCTTAAAAAGTCAAGAACGTAGGACTCAGGGAGATAGATGGAATACATCCAATAAAAGGATTTGTCAACATTGAGAGACTTGTTGGAACAAGGTTGATTATTTCCTAGAGGTGCTGATGAAGGAATTTGTAATATTAAAAGAATGCAACCGTTGTGGAATCCAGCCTGTGCTCTATGATTAACACAGCATTAAATCATAGAATTTCAGCAAGGGTCTAGTCTTAGAATGAATAGTAAGCTTGCCTCACTATGCCCAAATAACCCTATATTTGCTCCAATTGGTTGGTCCAATGAGTAGGTCAGGTCTCTTCTCTCTCTGGGTCTTTGTTTTTTGTTTTTTTTTTTAATTTTTTTTAATGTTTTATTTATTTTTAATACAGAGAGAGAGCATGAGAGGGGGAGGGGCAGAGAGAGAAGGAGACACAGAACTGGAAGCAGGCTCCAGGCTCTGAGCTAGCCGCCAGCACAGAGCCTGACACGGGGCTCGAATCCGAACCCACGAACGTGAGATCTGACCTGAGCCGAAGTCGGAGACTTAACCGACTGAGCCACCCAGGCGCCCCACTCTCTCTGGGTCTTTGGATGTCCTGTTCCATCTCCCTGAACTACCCTTTCTCTTTGTTGGATTAATTCCTACCTTTCTTTCCTTTTGTTTTTTAAGTTTATTTTTGAGAGAAGAGAAAGAGGGAGAGAGAAAGAGAAAGAGATCAAGCAGGAGAAGGGCAGAGAGAGAGCAAGAGAGGGAGACTTAGGATCTGAAGTGGGCTCTGCACTCTTAGTGTAGCTGATATGGATCTTTGAGCCCCAATGTGGGGCTCAAACTTACGAAACGTGAGATTATGACCTGAGTCTAAGTCAGATGCTTAATCGACTGAGCCACCCAGGCACCCCACTCCTACCTTTCCTTCCAATCTCTGCATCAATGTTACCTGCCCCCCACCAAGTGTGGGGTAGGTTCCCTACATAACTGCTGCCATAAATCCTGTATCTTCTCCGTCAGAGCACTAACGTGGCCTTCTGTTGACTTTGAATTGTCAAATAGACTGAGTCCCAAGAAAGCAGAGCTGGTTTTCTCTTGTCACTCTTGTCACTGTTGCAACTGCAGAACTTGGCATGATACCAGACAAAGGGGCGGGGGGTACATTAGCAACAAAGATTGACTGAGTGTGTATACTCTTTGAATTCCTTGGTTTTCAGACACTTTGGGTAAACTGAGACAGCTTCACAGACTTTGTAGAGGTTTGGTAGGGCTAGAATAGGACTGATATTGTTTGATACTAGGTGTGAGACTCTATTTAATACCTTTCAACTATTTGTGGGTTTGTTTGTAAGTTTATTTATTTGAAGGGGAGAGGGGCAGAGAGAGAGCATCCCTGACAGGCTTCTTGCTATCAGTGCAGAGCCCAATGAAGGGCTCGGTCTTACCAACTGTGAGATCATGAGCTGAGAGAAAATCAAGAACTGACGGAACCACCCAGGTGTCCCTTAAAGATTTTATTTTGTTGATTTTTTAAAGTTTATTTATTTATTTTGGAGAGGGAGGGGAAGAGAGAGAGTGAGAGAGAGAGAGAATCCCAAGCAGGCTCTGTGGTGTCAGGGTAGAGCCTACGCTGGGCTCAACCCCACAAACTGGGAACCTATGACCTGAACTGAAATCAAGAGTCAGATACTTAGCTGACTGAACCACACAGGCACCTCAAATATTTTATTTTTAAGTAATCACTACACTCAACATGGGGCTCGAATGCACAACCCCAAGATCAAGAGTCACACGCTTCAATGACTGAGCCAGCTATGTGCCCTGATACCCCTCAACCACTTCTTAAATAACTTAATTCCTTCCCAACAGAGCTTCCATAGCTTTATTTCAGTCTTTCTTGTCATCACTGTAGAGGTTAAGACTGTTTCGTAGAATTATTTTATAACAAATGGGATCTTGGGGCAGAAGAAAATTTATCTAACTCTCAGGGGTTGTAGAAATGTGGACCTTTGGACCTTGGATTTAAATGAGCCAGCAAATCCCTGCTAATTCTCTTCCCTTGCTGGGTCTTGTCTGCTTCATATTTAGCAAAGGAGAAAGCCAGCCTGTGTCATCCATGATTTATGCCCTGCTGTTTGCTCTCTTCCCCTAGAACATTAAACACCCGAGCTGAGAGGGAAGAAGAGGTAATCTCAGGATGCCTGACTGCCAGACCAGTGGCTGGAACAGGCTCTCTGCTCTGGCTGGGGGGTGGGATGGGGGGGTGGGGAGGAGATTGAAATGAGGGGGGGGAAAAAAAAGAAAGAAAAAGAAAAAGACCCATGGGGCTTCCATGTAAAAGGAACAAGGGAGTCTCTGTTTGCTTCAACCTCTGCAAAAACCATTGGCCCCTGTGCCAAGAGACCTGAGGGCTTGCTTTATTTGTTTACTGAGTGCTTTTCCTGTCTCTGGGTCTCAGTTTCCCCAGCTTGCAGAAGGTCTGAATGTCCTGAGCTCCCCACGGCCTCTGGGTCCTAGAGCTAGTTAGTGGAACCACCTTGCATGGAGTGTAGTGAAGTGGTTAACCATGTGGACCCCAGCTCCACCTTCTCACTGGCTGTGTGGCTCTGGGCAAGCTCCTTACCTCTCAGAGCCTCATCAGTGTGATGGGGTTAATGGTAGGAGCTTCCTCATTGGGTTGCTGGGAATTAAAGCTCCTGGGGGTACTGGTATGGAGCCAGCACTTAATAAGAGTCAGTTATTATTGGGGTTGTTGTTCCTTTGCTGGTCTCCAACCTTGGCCTTGGTATCCCTCTACCTGAGTTCCCTGCTTGGGGCCTGGCTGGTTCGGGCAGAGCGTCCCTGCCAGCACCTGGAAATTCTGGGCAAAAGGGAGGAGGAGGCCTTTTCAGTGGATTCTGGTTCTATTTGTGGCTGCAAGTTGGCCCAGGCTGCAGGGAAGCTTCGGGTAGAGCAAGCGGGCACTGAGAGGGGTGTGTTGTCTTACATGGGAGAGGGTGGAGAGAGGAGAGGGAGAAGAGAGGGAGGGGAAATGGAGAGAAGAAGGGAAGGCCTCCTTTTGCTTCCCATAGTCTCCCACCTCCCCATTCCTTTGTATCCTCTTCTTGCCAGTTTCATTTTCTCTGCCTTCCCTAGGGGAATTCACAAGTGGGGGGGGCACTGACCTTTCAAAGGTGGATTTAGTTATTAACACCAAGCAATCCATCAATCCAGTTAACACACTGTTACCAACCAACAGCATTGATTTTTCTCCAGCTGAAGTGGGATTTGTATTTCCCAATGGAATATTCGGGGTATTTGTTAAGGCGTGAGTGGTGTCTAAACTACCAATTGCCTGTATCATTTATCAAAGTGTAGAAGAAACATCCTAATTTTCCCACTGGAACCCCTCCCTTGCTTCCACATGGCCAAGAAGGTGTTTTAGCTTCTTAACCTCTCTGGGCTTCAGTTTCTTCATTTATGATATTGGTGAGGGGGCATGCCAGAGAGACACAGTTAGAGTCCTTTCCAGCTGCAGTTCTGTGATTCTCTGATGCAATAATCAAACAAAGTGAAGCTGGATCCTTTAATCAGAGGATAGTTGGTAGGACTGGGAGGCTCCAGTGAGGATGACATTCCACCCTATCATTTTCTGGATGAGAAAACTGAGGCCCTGAGGGTGGAGTCAGGTCAGTGAGTCAGTGGCTCAGCTGGGTCAGGAATCCAGGCTTCCCACCTCCTTCTGTGACACTGGACTCTCAGGTACCTCTCTCTGGAAAGCGGATGGGAAGTACATCTACCAAGCACTACTGCACATGTGTTCACTCATTACCTGGGCAATAATTCATTTTCAAGATGAAATTACCCATATAGTAAGTTATGGTGGCAAGTTTGTCTAATTAAAAAAGTTAATCACTATTTGAGTGTTTCTGAAAGTCCAATCATTTGGGTAATATCCTTATGAATTTTTGACACAATCAGCTTTGTACTAATATTGACTTTTGTTAAAAAACAAAATTCAACCAAGTAAATTTGAACATCTGGCTTTATTAAGCAATTCATGAATTGGGTAGCATCCCTTCTAGCAAGTAGAGAGGGGCTCAGAGGAGCTGTATAAAATGGAAGGTTTTTTTAGGAAGGAGAGTGGACTAAGGAAGTTATTACCAAAGGAAACATCTTTTGGGGGGAAGGGAATGCAGGGTTTCTATTATGCAGATTATTTTATTAGTGCTGATCCCGACATTTCAGATTGACTTCTAAAAGATCACATTCCTGGGGCACCTGGTTGGTTCAGTTCATGTAACGTGTGACTCTTGAACTCTGGGTCATAGGTTTCAGAACCACCTTGGGCATAGAGCTTACTGAAAAAAAAAAAGAAGAAGAATGTCACATTCCTGTTCAATCTTGGTTTTGGCACCAAAAACAAAAACAAACAAAAAAACAAAACAAAAAATAAATAAAAGGTCATGTTCCTGGGAGAGGCTGAAACCGTTAAACTAAGTCTTTGGTTTTCTGTTGAGCGGGGCAAATGACTTCATTCTGGGCTTGTTTCTTTATTTAACACTTCACAGTTTTCCTTAAATCAGTTCATCATTTTATAGAAATAAATTTAGTCTCATCCTAAGCAATGATGCCTGTGATATCTGAATTTGGTTATATTCTACCAAATATATATTAAATAGCTATTTAAGCAAAAAAAAAATCTAAGTATGAAATACCTTTGCAATTGAGAAATTCCTGTGAATACTTTAGATTAGTAATTTTCAAATTTGTTAGTTTCTTTACAATTATTGAAAATCCTGGGGTGCCTGGGTGGCTCAATGGGTTAAGTGTCTGACTCTTGATTTCAGCTCAGGGCATGATCTTGCAATTTGTGGGTTCAAGCCCCATGTGAGGCTCTGCACTGGCACTGTGAAGCCTGCTTGGGATTCTCTCTCTCCCTCTCTATCTCTCTGACCCTCCCTCCCCTGCTCGTGCTCTCTTTCTTTCTCAAAATAAATAAATAAACATTTAAAACAACTAAAAAAATTATTGAAGATCCTAAGGAGATTTTGTTTATGTAGGTTATGTTGATTGATATTTATCTTGTTAGGAATTAAAACTGACAAGATATAAAATTATTTATTAATTTAGAAAAGTAGCATGACTTAGGGGTGCCTAACTGGCTCAGTTGGTAGAGTGTGCAACTCATGATCTTGGGATCATGAACTTGAACCCCCAATTGGGTTGTAGAGCTTACTTAAAATTTTTTTTAATGACTAAAAAAACAGTAGCATGATTAAAAAATATAATTTGGGGGCGCCTGGGTGGCTCAGTTGGTTAAGAGTCCGGCTTCGGCTCAGGTCATGATCTCACGGTTCATGGGTTCGAGCCCTGCTTCGGGCTCTGTGCTGACAGCTAGCTCAAAACCTGGAACCTGTCTTCGGATTCTGTGTCTCCCTCTCTCTCTGACCCTTCCCTGCTCACACTGTCTCTCTCTGTCTCTCAAAAAAAAAAAAAATTTAAAGAACATAAAAAATATATATAATTTTGTAAATCCATGACATGTTAACACAAGTAACATATCTTTGTGAAAAATAACTCTGTTTTCCAAAACAAAAAAAATTAATGAGTATGGCATTGTTTTATGAAGTTTCAGGTCTCATTAAAGCTTAACTTAATAGAAAAATTCTGCATTTTCATTTCTGCTTTTGCATTCAGTCTGTGGCAATTTGTTTTAGTTGAAGTACATGAAGACAATCCGGCCTCATACTATTTAGATAACTGTGAATATTCTTTTTGACACTACACTAAAACTTGATAAATGGTAGGTTTTTCTTTTTTCCCATATTTTAAGTATTTATTTATTTTTGAGAGAAAGAGAGAATCAGAGCTAGAGTAGGGCAGAGAGAGGGGGAGACAGACACAGAAACTGACGCAGGCTCCAGGCTCTGTGCTGACAGCTCAGAGTCCTGGGGCTCAAACTCATGAACCATGAGATAAAGACCTGAGCCCAAGTTGGAGGCTTAACCAACTCTTATTTTAGAGTTATGAATGTGTTTTGGAACTGAATAGAGGTGGTAGTTGCACAACACTGTGAATGTTATGAAATGTTACAGAATTGGTCACTTTATTTAAATTTCTTTTTTCTTTTTAAAAGTAATCTCTACACCCAACATGGGGCTTGAACTCACAACCTGGAGATCAAGAGTTACTTGCTCCACCAACCAGCCAGAAAGGCACCCCAGAATTGGTTACTTTAAAATGGTTAATTTTATATTATGTGAATTTTACTTCAATAAAAAAAGTTTAAGAAAAAGTGTGTTAGCAGCACCTGGGTGGCTCAGTCAGTTGAGTGTCCAACTTTGGCTCAAGTCATGATTTCATGGTTCATGAGTTCAAGCCCACTGCTGTCAGCTTGGAGCCCACTTCAAATCCTCTGTCATCCCCCCTTCTCTGCTCTATCCCCCTTCAAAAATAAATAAACATTAGGGGTGTCTGGGTGGCTTAGTCGGTTAAGTGTTTGACTTGGGCTCTGGTCATGATCTCATACTTCATGAGTTCAAGCCCTGCATCAGGCTCTGTGCTGACAATTCAGAGCCTGGAGCCTGCTTCAGATTCTGTGTCTCCATCTCTCTCTGTCCCTCCCCTGCTTGCACTCTGTCTCTTTCTCTCTCTCTCAAAAATAAATAAACATAAAGTATAATAAAATAAACATAAAAAAATAAAAAAGTGCTTTATGTGTAATTTCCATTTCATCACACAGAATATGAAAAAGACTTGTATCCAAATATCTAGAGTTAATAAAATTAGATCTTTATTTATGCTTCCTCAAAGATATTACTTTTTAAAGATTTTAATTTTTAATATATTTTTAAGTTTAATATATATTTTTCATATATTTTAAAGTTTATTTATTTATTTTGAGAGAGAGAGAGAGTAAGACAGTGAGAGTGGGATAGGGCAAACACAGAGAGAGAGAATTCCAAGCAGTGTCCGTGCTGTCAGCACAGAGCCCAATGCAGGGCTCAAACCCCTGAACTGTGAGATCATGACCTAAGAGAAAATCAAGAGTCTGATGCTTAACCAACTGAGCCCCCCAAGCACCCCTTAAGACTTTATTTTTAATTGAAATCTAGTTCCCCAATGTTAGGCTAGAACTAACAACCTGGAGCTCTAGAGTCACATGCTGTAGTATTCACTAAGCCAGCCAGGTGTCTCTCAAAGATATTCGTAAGGAAATCATCATTTTGTTTACTACCAGTGCATGTAAGTGAAGACTACAATGGCCCCTAATACAGATGATACCACTGCCTTGATTTGTGCCTCCAATCTTACCACTACTGCTTTTGTATCACCAGTGCAAATGGCAACATGGTTAAAAAAATTAAGTAATTTCTTCTTTTAGACAATTTTGACCCATGAAAGTCTCAGGGTTCTACAGAGACATGTGAGCCACACTTTGTGGACACTGCTCTATGTTGAATCGTAGTTGAGCTGACCACTCCAGCTATAGGGGTACAGTGTGGTGCCTGGAAAACACCTGGAGATGTTGAATCACATAAACATGATTCTAGTTTCTAGCTGACCCTGGGCAAGTGGTTCCTCAAAACCTGAGATCCCCAGGTATCCCTGTCTGCTATGTGGGTTGGGAGACCAAGGAGATGCTGAAGAGTTGAGTTTAGAAATAATCCACACAAAGAAAGTTCATTGAAAAGGAAGTGACTTTAAGTAGCAGGATCTAGTGTTGTAAAGGCTGCAGTTGGGCGAAGGGGGCGGGGGCGAGGGTGTTGAGGGGGTTCTGCCTTTCAGGGCCCTGCAAGACCTCAGGAAGCCTCTGTCAATCAACTTTTCCATCTGTCTTAGGCTACTTCAAAGAGTCCTTGAACAGCTGGAAGAACATTTTCAGCTTTGAAAACAGTGGGGGCGGGGAGGGGGGCGCCGGGAAGGATGCTGAAAGGGTAGCAGGAGGAGGGGAAGAAGGTCAGGTGGGTAGAAAAGGGTGCCTCACATGAGAAATAGGGCAGTGAGAAGCCCTCCCTGAGCCTGGATTGGTTTTCTCTCTCTTTTCTTGATTTACTGCACAAAGTTTAAGGTTTTGTGTTCAGCCAAAGCCCAAGAGGAATCCCATCCACTGGTTTGGCTTTTCATAGGGTACAAATAGTTTTCAAACTCGTTACCTTAAAGAATCCTTACATAATTCTGTAAAGTGAGCAGAAAAGTGATAATGACCCCACAGCGCCAATGAGGAAACCGAGGTATAGAAAAGGGAAATAGAGAACAAGTATGTGGAGGCACCAAAATTCAAAAGTACTTTAGACTCAAACCAGCTTTCTTTCCATTGCCTTTTTTTTTTAAGGCCCTTCTCAAAGTGAGTTCTCAAGGCCACACAGCAGTTTTCTCTTTCTTATTTAAAGACAATTTACTAAGGTCTGCTTAAGGATAAGCAGGTGGGCAGCAGTGGGGATGATGTGTAGAAGTTTAAAAATATGGTTGCAGAATCAAATCATCTGAGTTCAAATTCTGGCTTTTACACCTCCTCTTGTGTAAAATCGGGTAGAGTAACAATACTTGCCCATAGGGTTGTTAAGATTACATTAGATATACATGTAAAATGCTCACATAGTGTCAGCACAATATTAAGGTGCAATCCTAACATATAGCTAACATGCTGTTACGAGACTAAGGACACACAAATAGTGATTTCAGAGAAATTCCTTCCATGTCGTATATTGTGGTTGAGGATTCATTTCAAAATTCCTTGGCCCAGGTTAAAAGATAAATATGATGATATTCTGCCTAGAAAAGAACTCCAAGTCATAGGCCAACAGGTACCTCTTTCCCTGTGGGTTTCACGGGACCTTTGGGATTGGCTGAATCTTTGCCGCTAGCCACGTCATTGGAAACTAGCCAGCCTATGGGCGGGCTGTCCTTGAGTCAGATGCCAACTTTAATTCAATCAGAGGCTACTCAACTATGAAAACCCTTTAGCCTTTGCCTGAGTAGAGGCCTGAGTAGCAGCACATGAAGGCTAGAGGGTAAGAACTGGATGGGAACCTTGTTTTATCAGACAACTGGAGAAACAGGTGGGAAATCTCTTTGTCATTCATCTATTCTATGTACTTACTATTTCCTCTCTCAATCCATAAAGGCTATAATCATATAACAGAAAGGGAAAATCAGGCGAATAAAATATAATTAAAAGTGCAAAGTTGTGGGGCACCTGGGTGGCTCAGTAGGTTGAGTCTCAAGACATCAGCTTGGGTCATGATCTCAGGGTTGGTGAGTTTTGGCCCCATGTTGGGCCTTGCACTGATGAGTACAGAGCCTTCTTAGGATTCTCTATCTCCCTTTCTCTCTTTGCCCCTACCCCACTCATCCTTTCTCTCTTTCAAAAGTAAATAACGTTAAAAAAATGCAAAGTTGAGATGGGAGAGAAAACCATAGTTAATATATGGACCAGAATGGCTAATAGTAAGGGTATCATTGAGCTTCAGAATTAGGCTTGGGGTTTTGGGAAGTCAAGGTGAAAAGATGCACAATCAGCTGCACAAACACTAATTATCAGAAAGGAAGGATACTCGATTCTCTGGGAATACAGCAAAGCCTTTCCTACCTTTGAACTTTAATGTAATTTTTTACTTGGGATTTTATTTTGGGTGATGATGCATGAAGGGCAGGGCAGGGCAGTACAGTCCAGTTTTTGAAAACATACGTTTTGTCGTCATTTGGGTTTGGCTTTGAATTTTGTTTCAGAGCATCTTATTTTGGGCCGCATTTTCTTCATTTCTAAAATGGAGATAATAGGGGCACCTGGGTGGCTCAGCCAGTTAAGCCTCTGATGTGAATTCGGGTCATGGTCTAGCAGTTCATGGGTTGGAGTCACCCCCGAGCCTGCTTCGGATTCTGTCTTTCACTCTCTCTGCCCATTCCTCACTTGTTCTCTCTCTCTCAAAAATAAACTTAAAAAAAAAAAACTAAAATGGAGATAATAGCATCTACCTAGTAAAGCTGTAAAGATTCAATAAGATGAATTGTATGACTAAAATTAGATGTTAATCAAGAAATTTGCCCAATTCTTGCCATGTGCAGTTTAGTTGCAGGGATAGAGTGATGAATAAAACAAGAATTTTATCTTCCAGAAGATTTTACTTTGGAATGGGATAGAAAGACCATAAACAGGAAGGATGGATAAATAATTGCAGAGAGTGCTGTGGAGGAAATATAACAAATGCAAACAAGTATTTCATCTGACTAGTTCTCTTAGCTATTTTCCAGAAAAGTCAAGGGTATACCATTGAAATGCAACTCTGAAGTTAATCTGTTAGGGTCTGAAATAATTCTGGTTTGTAGAATTCTTCCACAGGCTACTGGTGATAGGGTACAATTTTTGTTTGTTTGAAAATTCATTTCTTCCAGCTGAGCTTCAGCTGAAGCAGTTTGAAATTGTATTCGGAGTAGAGCCTTGAGCACATTGTACTTACGTGGATTACATTAAATTAGATTTAGTTTTACCATAACTACAGGTGAAAGATACTGCTATTCTAGCTTATTGGTTAATAGAGTGAGGCTTTGTCTCTATCAGGGCTCTAGAGCAGGGAAAAGATGCCTCCCCCAAATGTAGGGCCACCATTCGTTTTCTTCTTTGCCTATTTCCCACCCGTTTCTGAATTCTTAACCTGGATTTCTCTGTCAGTCTCCCCCATCCCTCCATAGAGCGCATTCCGCTGGAGTGCAGCCCCGCCCACCTCCCGGGGCGTGGCCATCGGTCCGGGCCCCGCCCTTGCCCAACCTGCAAACGCTTGCCTTCTTTTCCCAACCGCGCATCAGGGCCCGAGCGTGCGCGCGCGCCCCCGCTCGCGGCCCGGCTTGGCGTCAGGAGCGCGCTCTGTGTGGCCGCTGCCGCCATGTTGTTGTGGTTGTGAGAAGGCGGTGGCGGCGGCGGAGGAGCAGCCGGACTAGACGCTCCAGCGGCCCAGGCGCTGCCCCCCGCCGGCCCTGGCTGAGGGCCTAGTGGGGTGGCGGAGGAGGCCGTGCCGTGGCGGGCCTCGCCATGTCCTGCCGCCCGGTAAGAACGCCCCCCCTCCCCTCTTCTCCGGGTGTAAGGAGGGGCTGGAGGAGGGGCCGGCTTCGGCCCCGGCGCAGCGGCTGTCACCCTCTGAGGAGGCGGAGGCCCGCGGGGGGCTGGGGACGCGTGCGTGGCCCGGGGAGAGGTGTCCTGGGCGGCGGCCGCGGCCGCCAGGGGGAGGCGTGGGGAGTGGGAGCGCAGCGGCCCTGTCCGGCTCGGCCCGACCCTCGGCGCGGGGGAGGCGGGGTCCCAGGCCCGGGCGGCCATCCCAGACCTGGTGCGGACGGGCCCATGGGGCTAGGGTTGTGAAGTGCTACCCTCGGAGCGTACGGGGAAGTGCCCGTCGACCCCCGGGAGGTGAGTGTATGCTCCCCGGCCCCCCGTTTCCAGACCGGGTCTGTGGGAGTCTGCTGTGGCGAGAGACTGGACGAAGGTCGGGGGCCAGCGGAGCCCCTAAGGCAAGCGGTGAGGGCCCGGGACTTGTGGGAAGGAGGAGTGGCCGACTGTGCATCAGGGCATCCTCCTGACCTGGTAGCACTTGGGTGGGAAGGATGGTTCGGAGGCGGCTGAGAGCTCAGGGCACACTGGGTCAGACAGCTCCGCGAAAGATTTTTATTTCTCAAGTAGAAATTGTGTTGCTTCGGACTCCTGCGATAATATTGTTGCTTGTACTTTTGGCTGGAAAACTTAACTCAAAATAATGGGTAAATTTTATAGGCACTTTAATAAACTTCTCAGGGGTCTGGTAATCTTGTCTGTGAGTTTTGCACTTAATCTACTGTTAGCTGTTGATGGTAAGTGTCTTCTCCAGCCTGAGGCCTAAGTTCCTGATTGGTTTAATATCTTGACATTCACTGTATCTGATGGAATCTGATTTTGCCCACCGAAGAAAACCGGGCATAGTCTTCTAGTTGAGGTTCAACTTCGTTTCTCATAATGTTGACGGTGATGCCATCCAAGGCTTGGGTTGAATTACACGAAATAGTTTTTTACGTTAAACATTTGTGATTTGTACTTGGAGAGGTGATAGGGACTTTATTCTTTCAGGTTAAAGGCTGTTTCTGTAGGGTCAAAGACATGATCTATGTTATTTTTGCTTGGAGACCCAAATAAGGTGGGTTGGTAGCATGCAGAAAGTCTTGCCTAATAGAGCCTGTGACTTTGGTGGGTCACAGAGTTTACAGAATGACAGTTTTGAGTAAACCTAGTACAGTGTATGATATTAAACTAAATTTGGAGGGTTCCAGAATTTTAAATTGGCTGCCTGTGATGGCCTCTTTTAGCTCTAATTCCCTCCCTCATTTTCAGGTGACCCAGAGTGGTTAAACTGACCAGCATGGTGGTACAGCCCCACTTGTGGTTAATAGCAAGCCCTAGGAGAACCCATGTTTCACAGCTTGTAGATTGGGTTTTTTAGTTCAGTGGTTACCTAAACACAGTCATCAGAAATAGTATGGACTGTCTTAAATGTTGATTCCTAAGCTCCATGCAGGGCCTGGTGAATAAAAATCTCTGCGGGTGGGGCATGGGAATCCATCCTTACACAGCTCCCTGAATAATTCTGGTCAGCCAGGTTTGTGAACCTGTGAAAGCTTTAGGTCACCTTTGGTATTCCAGAAGATTCCCATTAATTAGGACTTCTGAGAGTGCTTTTAATTCTTTATAGAGCTTTAATTCTTACAGGGAAGAAGGGGAAGCCTGAGAAGCCTAAACCTGAAGATTGAGCATCTCTTAAAATATAATGGATTTAGATAGGGGAATCAGATTTGTTGCCAGAAGTTATTTGTTCAAGTCTTTGGGAATACACTTCATAATATTAGATGCTGCCTGACTGGAGGTATATCTAGAGATATAGCAAAAGATCCATGGGGAAAAAAGGAGAGTGAGAGGCAGTAGGTCTACTTCTGGTTCACAAAGGAGTCCATGGAATATGCTTCCCAACATCTCAGTCAACATCATGGTTGCTTCTAAGTCATCTGACTCAGGTTTCTAGTAAAGTGAGGGTAAGGTGGGTAAGTTACCAGTCATTTGATATGAGAGTTGTACACCAGGAAGCTTTATTGTGGATTGTGAAAAGTTCTTAAAACTTGCCCCAGGTCATGAAGAATGGTAGAGTCAGCTTAAAAAAATATATATTTTTTTAAGTTTATTTAGAGAGAGAGTGCACTCGAGCGCATGCATGGGGAGAAAGAGAGGGAAGAGAGAGAGAGAGAATCTCAAGCAGGCTCAGCAGCTGATGCAGGGTAGGGCTTGAACCCCTGAACCGTGACATCATGATCTGAGCTGAAACCAAGAGGTGGATGCTTCACTGACTGAGCAGCCTAGGTGTCTGGTAAAGTCAGTTTTTAATTCTTTTGTAGTTCTGATTAACACTTTCTGTGGTAAAGTGGAATATGAATTACCCAAGAGGTATTCATATTATGCAGGGGATGTGGTGAGGTTCAATTTAAATTTGGAAGAATTGGCAGAAAATGTTATAGTTATGTAAAGTGGTGAAGGAGTTTGGTAAACATTCTGTCAAATCATGGAGTAGTATTTTAGAGAAGTGTATCCAGTTGTCCAGTTTGAGAGTCAGAGGCTCTCTCTGTTTTGTTTTCTTGGTGTCTTCAGTACTTAGCGTAGTTCCTAGCATATATTGTGCTCTCAGATATTTGTTGAGCAAATGGATAGTAGTTAACATTAGGAAAAAAGTTATGGTGGTTGATAACATTAGTTATTAAAAGCTACTTAATATCTTGCATTGGATTAGAGAGTCAGTTTTAGCCCATGTGGTTTGGAATTTTGAGATTCCTTCAAGAGGCTCTATATTCTAGGGGCTCCTGGATAGCTTAGTTGGTAGAGCATGCTTGCTACTCTTGATCTCAGGGTTGTAAGTCAGAGCCCCACATTGGGTATAGAGATTACTTAAAAATAAAATCTTTAGAAAACATCATCTTTTTAGTCGTCGTAAACTACCCTGTCCCCAGTTTTTGGGTCTTAAATGTGTCTTAACTTTTTTAGGTGTAGTGGCCCTTTTTAGTAACATTTTATTGATGCAGAGACATTTAGAATAACGGGAGCTGTAGACGACAGATTCTGTCATTAATTGACTATGTGCCTGCTGTTAGGAGTGTCATTTCTCTGATCTGTTTTCTTATTTATGTAATTAAAGGCCTGTACTTGATCTCAAGTAGTTTCCTCAGCCAGATTCTGCAAGTCTTTTTTTCTTTTTTTTAAAAAGAATTATTATAGGCAGCTCTTTCTGCCCATGAGTCTTGTCCCCATGCCATAGTAAAAATCATCTTTTTTTGTACCAAAAAACAAAAGCAAATATATATTTATTTTTTTAGGTAAGCTCTACACCCAGGATAGGGCCTGAACTTGTGACCCCCAAGAACAACAGTTGTGGGCTCTAACAGGCGCCCCTCTGCAAATCATTAATAATTTGTAATTATCTTATTTGGTATTTATCTTACATAGGTAGGTGAACTTTTTTAATAAAAAAAACTTGAACATTTTTGGGTTTTATTTTTAGCTTATAGATTGTTGACATTGTCCAAAAGTGCTCTGGAAATTGAGTGCATGTTGTAAGTACATGCAGGAACAACATGCTTATGCTGTTGTAATTCACTTAGTGTTGAAATCAAAATGGATTTCACATAAGGACCTTCATAATTTAGTGTGAAGCCACAAGATTAAGAATGGTTTGGGGAAGTTTGTGTAATTTATGTGCCAGTTGTTTCTTATGGGCCACCTAATTCTGTAATTTTCTATGGTGGATTTATATGTAATTTTATAATCAGTGAAACATTCACTTAAGACAAAGTGTGAGATCAAATCCATATTGGATTCAAGTAGAATTCCTAATAATTTTAGAGGCTACCAAAATTAACATTACTCTTTTAAAATCTTTATTTTGATACTAATATTGATACAATGTTTTCATCTTCACTTTCGTATCTAGAAACTTTTTAAAAAAATATTTATTTTTGAGATGTGAATGAAGACTCAGAGCGGGACTGAGGATCCCTCTGTGCTGCTAGCAGAGAGCCCCATGCGGGGCTTGAATTTAGGAACCCTGAGATCAGATGCTTAACTGACTGAGCCACCCAGGTGGAGGTAACTCAGGAGAATGAAGTAGAAATAACCCGTAATTCCACTTAAATGTAACGTTTGGTATTTTCCTTTTTTCTTATACATTATCTACTGAATACTTTAAAAAAGAACAACTTTCCATGTCAAATTGGTGTTCTGTTAATGGTTATTTAGTGTTCTGTGATACAGATGCATTCTAATGTACAATTGCTTGTTAGTGGACGTTTTCAATTTTTCTCTTAAAACAATGCTGTCATGAACTCCTTTGGACCTTTTTTATATAATTGTGCTACTATTCCATAGGCTAAATTTCTAAAAGTGGGATTACGTGGTCAAAGGGTTTGTGTGTTAAAAAAAATTTTTTTTAATGTTTATTTTGGACCGGGGTGGGAGCGCAGAGAGAGAGGGAGACATAGAATCTGAAGTAAGCTCTTCCAAGCTGTCAGCAAAGAGCCTGACGTGGGGCTGGAACTCCAGAGCAGTGAGATCATTATCTAAGCTGTAGTTGGATGCTTAACAGACTGAGCCACTCAAGTACCAGGATTTCTATTTTAAAGTCCCACCAACAGGGTGCCTGGATGGCTCAGTTGGTTAAGCGTCTAACTTAACTCAGGTCATGGTCTCGCCATTTGTGAGTTCCAGTCCCATAGTGGGGTCTGATGACAGCTTGGATCCTCGAGCCTGCTTCAGATTCTGTCTCACTCTCTCTGCCTCTCCCTCACGCATGCTCTCTCCCTCCCTTTCTCAGAAATAAATGAAACATCAAAAAAAAAAAAGTCCCACCAACAATATTTATGGTCCGTTTTCTTATATTCTTGCTAGTGATTTATCATCTCTTAATAATAAGAGATTATTGGTGGTGGGAATTTAAAATAGTTTGCGAATAGTTTTCCTTTTGCTCTTTTTTCAGCATCAGGTCTTAGCCTCTACATTTTAACTTTGTGGAAGGGGCAGGGAAAAATGAAAGGGCAGTGATAGAATGTTAGTCCAGTCGTCTCTAAATTTTTTGATTCTTCTAACAGCAAAAAAGTTTTGAGCATTAATCCTCAACTCTTAAGTATTTAATTTATAAAAAATACATATGGTAATGGGTTATTGTGTACCTTATAAAATATAAACAAAGAAATCATGGATATCACTGCTTTAGACTCTTAAGATTAAATGTTGGCCTTTATGAATGGTTGTTTTGGGGCATTTCCTCTGGTTCTGCAGATGGGCCAGTCTAATTGGATTATGATAGCCATTAAAGTGTCCCATGCATTTGAGAGTCCTAATTGCAATACGGACAAATGTAAACGTTCAAAGTACAGTGTGATACCTTTTGTCATTGTTGAGGTAGTTGAATTCGAAAAGGGAAAAATCATAGGATGGGAAACAGTCTAAGTAGTTTATTCCTCTTAGATTTGAAGAATTGGTATTGTGCTTTATGGAAAGCGGTTTGGTTATAACATAGCTCTGTTTTCTAAGAGCTTAGAGACTGAGGGAAGGGATGAATAATTGCTACTTTCTTTTGCTTGTGAAGTACCACAATTAACTTGTCACTGTAACTCCATTTGGAAGAGCCTGAACCTATAACTTTTAAAACATGCTTTATTGGGCTGAAACTTTCAATGGTGAATTTTAGATTAAAAAGTAACTTTATTTAAAGTTTGAATAAGTTGCTTTTGATTTGTGCTGCTTCCTACTCCCTGCCCCTGTAATCAGGAAATGGTGCTTTTTTTACTAGGAAAAATGAGTCTCCCTTTCTCCTTCCATCCTGGGGAACTTAATTTCAGTTATTTTATATGGGCATTGTCATAGAAGGATAATATTAAGGTCTTAGAGATTGTGAAAAGCAAACTTGTGTGATTATTTTTTGCCAGTTAAAAAAATAAGATTTATATTGAAGATGATTGCTGTATACAGTACTTTGGAAAAAAGGCTAGGCATCTCTTTTTTTTTTTTTTAAATGTTTTATTTATTTTTGATACAGAGAGAGATAGAGCATGAGAGGGGAAGGGGCAGAGAGAGAAGGACACAGAACTGGAAGCAGGCTCCAGGCTCTGAGCTAGCTGTCAGCACAGAGCCTGATGTGGGGCTCGAACCCACGAACGTGAAATCTGACCTGAGCCGAAGTCAGAGGCTTAACTGACTGAGCCACCCAGGCGCCCCACTAGGCATCTCTTAAAAAATTTTTTTTAAAATGTTCATTTTTGAGGGACAGAGTGTGAGCAGTGGAGGGGCAGAGAGAGAAAGGGAGACAAAATCTGAAGCAGGCTCCAGAGTCTTAGCTGTCAGCACAGAGGCCGAGGCAGGGCTCAAAACTGAGCTGGGGTCAGATGCCCAGCTGACTGAGCCACCCAGGCATCGTGCTGGGTATCTTTTTAAATTTTATGATTTAGAAGGTGATTTCATGATTTCACGTATATTCTTAGACCTTCAAGCATTTGAGAGCATATTTGATGAGTGATGTGATTTTAATTCCTTTGAGGCCACATGCATAGTGTTTGACATTATATTTAAAGAGGTAGACTGTAAGCCCTACAGAAGGAAGTATTGATGGCTGTTTTCCTTCACTCCCCAGCACTTATGTACTGCCTAGAACACAGTAAACTATCATATTTATGAACTGTTTAAACTCTTACATATATATTTACACATGTAAGTAAGTAATAGTGTTATAAAATCTATAGTTAAAGTTTCCTGTAGTAGATTGTTCTTTCATCTGATGTGCACAAAAATTTTTTGGGGGGAGAGGTCATTAATTTTACATCAGCCTTTCATATATTTAATTTTTAAATTTATTTTAATTTTTTTCAGCCTTTCAAATATTTTACCTTTTAAGGATAGTATCAAGGCAACAGAAAAGTCGATCTTGATTTAATTCCTTTAACTATGTTTGTCTCTTTTACTGCCAAGATCTGTGTGTGCGTGTGTGTCGCGCACGTGTGTGTATATATGTGAGAGATTTATGCAGTAGGCTGCTACTTAAAAAGGAAACATTAGGGTCTTTGGGTATACAGTGATTCTTGAAATATGGACTCCATGGTTTGCCATGGTGTGAATGAAAGGGAGCACATACAATTTTTCTCATTTGTCTCATTCTCTCCAGTTCCATATTTTATGTGGTTTTGGCTTCGAAAACACTGAAGAAAATTAGTCTTCCAAAGAACTAGTACGTTATTTCCCTTTTGTTCAGCCGTACTTAAAATCCTGTTAAGTAAGTGAACTAATATACTTTTATAAATAAGAGAGACCCTGGAAAGATAGGAATAGAAATATTGTAATTAATTTCTGGCTGGTGAGATAGTCTGTTTTCTGCTTCGTATCCTTCTGTAGTTTTCCAGTTTTCTAGGAGCATGCATCATCTTGTGATTAATAAAAATTGCTATTTTAAACTGCATTGTAATGTCTTTAGTTTTCATTGGGTGTCTTATGAGGGTTTAAGTCCTAGTCACCAGTGAGAAAGTGGGTAGTTAACTGGCCCCAAGTTCCTAAGCACAGTGGCAGTTGTAGGACGTGGTAGGGGAGGAATGGGGCAAACAAACTTATTTGAACTTTTTTATTATAAACTCCATTATGACTGAGATTGAGTTTTGATCAAATTTAAACACAAGAAAACTTCATCTAATTTTCTTCTTATTGATTAGCTGATTGAGACTTATGAGTGATGCTTTGAAAGGAAAAATCAAGATTCTGTGAATCCTGTGAAACACAAGACTCAGCCTGAATTCCCACTTCTCTTGCTGACTTGCAATGTGGGTTTGAGCAAGTTCTGTAGTGGTGTGTGTGTATGTGTATGTAGTAAATATCAAGTAGGATTATAGCAACTCAGAGGTGATAGGATTTTATACATGTAATTAAAACTGGAGGTTTGTTTATTTTCAGATTTTATTTTTAAGTAATCTCTATACCCAGTGTGGGGCTTCAACTTAGAACATGCAGCTCTTGATCTTGGGTTTTTATCAATGGAGCCAGCCAGGCATCCTAGAACTGGAGGATATTTAGATAAATGACTTATGATGATGTAGCCTCTTTAGGGTTTTGGTTTTAATATACAGCTGGGAGTTGAGCCACTGTAAGTTTATATACTAATTGTGATATTTAGGAAGATCTATGTAATATATCCTTTAGAGTTTAAGAGATTAGATAGAGCCTATCAGTATGTGTTCTTAGTTTTCTGCACATTAAATTTTACATTTCTGGAGTAAGGCATTTGTACGTATCTATTTTTTTTTTTTTTAAAGAATAAGATTAAAGTTGAGCAGTCAAGGTAATAAAGGTAGGTACTACTAAACTTTATGGGGACTTTTTAGTTAGGAGTTTTATAGTAAAGAATAACAGTCCTGTCAAAAAAAAATACCCTACAGAAGTGTATAAAGCCCATTCTCCTCTGTTCCTAAATTCCACACCCTGCCTTTCCTTTTTTAAAAATAAAATTTTGGGCACTTGGGTGGTTCAGTCTGTTAAATGTCTGACTTTGGCTCTGGTCATGGTCTTTCAGTTCTTGAGTTTGAGCCCTATATCAGGCTGTCTCCTGTCAGCATAGCACAGCTTCAGATCTTCCATCCTCTTCTCTTTCTGCCTCTCCCCTGGTTGCTCACTCTCAAAAAATAAACATTAAAAAAAATAAAAATTTAAATATTTCAAAAACTGAGAAAAAAAGAGAATAACTTAACAAATACCATGTACTTAATAGGTGTTTAGATTTAATAGATGTTGACATCTTGTTAGATTTGTCTTAAAGGTGTGTTTATTTTTTAATATATTTTTTAATGTTTATTCATTTTTGAGAAACAGACAGATGTGGGTGGGGGAGGGGAAGAGAGAGGGAGACAGAATCCCTAGCAGGCTCCAGGCTCTGAGTTGTCAGCACAGAGGCCGATGTGAGACCTGAACCCACAAACTGTGAGATCATGACCTGAGCCGAACTTGGACCCTTAACCCCCTGAGCCACACACACATGCCTAGGTATATCCATTAAAAACATTTTTAAATGTTTGTTTATTTTTGAGAGAGAGAGAGAGAGAATGCATAAGCAAACACGTGTGCTAGTGAGCTTGAGCAAGCTGGGGGAGGGGTGCAGAGAGAGAGAGAGGGAGACAGAATCCGAAGCAGACTCTAGGTTCTGAGTTGTCAGTACAGAGCCCGATGGTGGGGCTTGAACTCACAGACTGCGAGATCATGACCTGAACCGAGGTTGGATGCTTAACTGACTGAGCCATCCAGGTGCCCCATAGGTATACCTATTTTTAAAGACTGTGTAGTATTTATTTTTTTTTAACATTTAATTATTTTTGAGAGAGAGAGAGAGAGGCAGAGAGGGAGGGGGAGAGAGAATCCCAAGTAGGCTCTGCACTGGCAGCTCAGAGTCCAGTGTGGGGCTTGAACTCACAAACTGTGAGATCATGACCTGAGCCATAATTAAGAGTTGGACACTTAACTGACTGAGCCACCAGATGCCCCTAAAAATTTTAAGCTTGTTTACATGATCTCTACACCCAGTGTGGGTCTCTAGCTCACCACCCCAAAATCAAGAGTTGCATGCTCCACCAAATGAGCCAGCAAGGCACCCCCTATATAGTTTTTTTTAAAGCTTTTTATAGACACACTACAATTATTCTAGTCCCTTACTGATTGACATCTAGGGAATTTTTTTTTCTTTTGGCTTTTTAAAAAATTATCAGAAGTGTTGTCTGTAATGGATAGTCTTGTACTTTATACTTTTGAGCAACAGTAGGATTATTTCTACGGAAATAGTTCTACAGAATAAATTCTTGGGGAATAGAATTACATGTAATAAATATTGGTGTTTTTATATTAAAGCTAAACCAATATGCATATTTGTGACTTTCTTAGTCCTGGTCTGTTCATTTGGGTCTGTTCATAATGGGTGCTCTGTATGAGATGCTGAGATAAATAGTTTCCTAGTATACAAACTAATAGATTAAAATTGCATTGTAGAGGGGCACCTGGCCAGCTCAGTGGGTAGGGTATGCAACTCTGGAGTTTGGGGTTATGAGATCACATACCACATTGGGCATACAGCTTACTTAAAAAATTGCATAGTAGAGACTAAGAAGAGTCCCAGCTTTATACAGATAAGGTACACAAAGATGAGATTGAGGAATCGTTTTGGTTTTGCTAGCTAGGACAGAGTAGAAGATCAAAGATTCAAGGACAAATTTGTAAAGTGTGTTGGCTATGAATTGTTGAAATCAGATCATTAAGATGTTTGAATTTTCTTTTACTCTCTTTCTTTTACTGAGCTCTGTTGGACTTTTGAGATCAAAGGAAATTTTGGGGAAGAGATGTCAGGTGACAGTATGCATAACTGGGAGCAGGCAAAGATTGGAAAGCAGTGAAGAATCTGTACTGTACACAAAATTAGGTAACAAGGAACTGAATTGGGGTGGTGGCAAGGTGGTAATTCAAGTGACCAGATTAAAGTAAAAGATTACTAGTTGATACCCTAGAAAAGAAATAGACAAATGTTTGTGAACAAGTTGAAAGGAAATAAGCAGGAATTCAAAGTTGGTGACCGGTTTTGGGTCTTGGTGAATAGTGATAGTATAGAAATGTGAAATTGGGAGGAGGAGCTGGTTTTGGAAAAGGACTAAAATGAAATCCTTCACACATGTAACATTGAGGCTGGGGATATAAAAGTAAAAATGTCCTGTAGGAGCTTGGAGATAGAGAATTTGAGGTAGGAAGAAGAGTAGATAGGCCTTATTTGGTTGTGATCTTGAACCTAGAAGAGCCAAAGATTGAATTTTAGGAGGTGGCAGAAGAAGATAAAATTAAAACTTTTAAAATTAGGTTAATGAGGCACAGTGGAAGGAGAGAAGAGAGGACTTACAAATTAAGCAGTAATCCGTTAAGTTTGAGTGAAAGGAGGGAAAATTGGGGCTGGATTTGGTGATTCATACTAGTCATTGGTCATAAGTTTCTTAGATTAATTTTAGCTTAGGGTTGGGGGTGAGTGGGAGATGAGACAACATATATAGAACCAGTGCTGGGGCGCCTGGGTGGCTCAGTCGGTTAAGTCTGACTCCTGATTTCAGCTCAGGTCATGATCTCACAGTTGAGACTTGCATTGGGCATTGTGCTGACAGCAAGAGCGTGCTTGGGATTCTCTGTCTCTGTCTCTCTTTCAAAAGTAAAAACAAAAAAAACCAGTGCTGGTCAGTAGAACTTCCTTAGATGATCCTTCTGACAGTATCTGCACTGTCTAGTACATATTGAGCATTTGAAATTTGTCTAGTTTGACTAATGAACTAAATTTAGCTGTTTATGGGTAGTGGCTATCATGTTGGATAGCATGGATTATGGACTGAATGAAGCAGATACAGATTAAGCCATGGGAAGAAATCTCAGGATAAAATAGATGCACTTAGTTTTCTAAAAGTTTGTTGCAATGCTATCAAAATGTTGGAATTATATATTCCAGTGCAAACCAGATTTTTACATTTTTTTATGTGTTCAGTGTTGGCAATAATTGATAACTCTTACCAATGTATAAGAACATTAAAGAATGTAATTTTAAGACAATTATGGTCTGAAATATCTTTATGGTGTTTTTTTTTCCTGTCTGGGAAAACAGTTGCAATTCCTATTAGTATATGAATGTATATAATAATATATAATAATGAATATAAATAATCCTTATTGAGACATTTTGAGTCTGTGTTTTTTCCCTCTAAAAGTAACAAAAAATTTCTATCTTAGAAACTTCATTGGGGACTCTTAATCATCAATTTGTTCTCTATAATTATCAGAGGGGTAAGGGGATGGGTGAAATAGGTGATGAATTTTAAGGACTGCATGTGAAATAAAAACTTAAATGAATTTGTGTTTTATTTTTCCAAGAAAAAAAAATTTCATTTGGGAGAGAGGGAATACCAGCTATACTTGACTTTAAATAAATCAATATTTATATATATTATTGCTTGAGAAATGGTTTGCTTTAAGAATGCTATATGGTTTAAATTGGAATATTTGATAGTATTGAGAGAATTCTTTTTAAATGTTTATTTTATTCTTGAGAGAGAGCGCACACAAGCAGGGGAAGGGTGGCGGTGGGGGTGGGGGGACAGAGTCTGAAGTGGGCTTGGGGCTGATAGCAGAGAGCCTGATATGGGGCTCGAACTTGCAAACTGCAAGATCATGACCTGAGCTGAAGTCAGACATTTAGCCAACTGAGCCACCCTGTGAACTAAATTTCTTACCTGTCTTTTTTTTTTTTTTTTTTTGCAAAAGGAATTAGAAGTATACATGAAAGGACCCATTCATAAGACAATCACTGTGTGATTCCATTTCTATAAAGTTTAAATTTTTTTTAATGTTTTATTTATTTTTGATACAGAGAGAGACAGAGCATGAGAGGGGGAGGGGCAGAGAGAGAGACACACACACAGAATCTGAAGCAGGCTCCAGGCTCTGAGCTAGCTGTCTGCACAGAGCCTGACGCAGGGCTCGAACCCACAAATGTGAGATGTGACCTGAGCTGAAGCTGGTCGCTTAACCAACTGAGCCACCCAGGCGCCCCAATTTCTATAAAGTTTAAAAAACAAACAAAAAGTAGATGGTAATGGAAGTCAGAATAATGGCTATCTTGGTGGTGAGCATAAGGGAGACTTTAGGGGTGATGGTAATATTCTGTGTCTTGATCTAGGTGATTTTTTTTTTTTTTTTTTAAAGAGAGAGCACTCACACAGTGCATGCGTTGGGGAGGGTCGGGGGTGGGGGATGGGGGAAGAATCCCAAGCAGGCTCTGCACTGCAACCCTGAGCTTGATCTGGGGTTTGAACTCACCAACTGTGAGATCATGACCTGAACTGATATCAAGAGTTGGATGCTTAACTGACATAGCCACCCAGGTGCCCCTGGGTGATGATTTCATGTCTTCAGGCAACTGTTTATGAGAATAATTGAGTTTTATACTTCTGTGCACTCTTTGTATGTATATTATACCTGTTTTTAAAACTTTACCCTTTAATAAAATTTTAGTCAACATGATCAGTTGAACGTGTCTTCCTTTATCTTTTTTAATTTTTCTACTTCTGTTCATAAAGGAATATACTTCACTACAAAATATTTTGCCTTTTTCAATTATGATATAAAACAAATATCCAGATACAGAGGAGCACACAAACAAGTGTATAGCTTAATGAATTTTTAAAATGAAAAAATTGGAGGGTTTAAAAATGTTTATTTAAAAGTTTTTTTATTTTTATTTTTTATTAAAAATTTTTTAAATGTTTGTTTATTTTTGAGAGACAGACCGAGTGGGACCAGGGGAGTGGCAGAGAGAGAGGGAGACACAATCCAAAGCAGGCTCCACGCTCTGAGCCATCAGCACAGAGCCCAACCCAGGGCTCAAACTCATGAACTATGAGATCATGACCTGAGCTGAAGTTGGAGGCTTAACTGACTGAACCATACAGGTGCCCCTAAATGTTTATTTTTGAGAGAGAGAGGGAGAGAGCGTGCGTGCACAAGTGGAGGAGGAGCAGAATGGGGAGGACAGAAGATCTGAAGCAGGCTCTGTGCTGACCACAGAGACCCGATATGGGGCTCAAACTCACAAGCCATGAGATCATGACTTGAGCTGAATTTGGATGCTTAACCGAGTGAGCCACCCAGGGATCCCAAGGAGGGTTTTTTTTAAAATCGTTGTTTTGTTTTTGTTGTGTCTTACCTGTGTCCATTAGAAGGGAAGGAGTTGATGGAAGGCCAAAATACGAGTAGCAAAGTTTTCTGAAATCTCAGAACAGCAGATCCTCATCTTGGCTCTGCTTTCACCTTACTATCTCTTTGGGCAAGTCATTTAACTTATTTGAGCCTCAGATTTTTCTGTTCAGCAAGGGTAATAATATTCTTTGCAAGGTAACAGTGCAATTCAGATAAAATTATAGGAACATAGAATGGTATTAGTAGATAGGTGTTTGGGGCATTGAATTTAGGTCTCTTACCTTAAAGGGCAGAATTGTGATAGATAAAGGTAAAATGATTTGTCCAAGGACACATAGCTGATTATTATTATTAACTTATATTAGCTTTAAACTTTCTGAGGCTTAATGTCAGGCAGTATTCTAAATGATTACATGTGTATTAACTCATTTGTCCAGACTTATTCTCAGAGGTAAGTATAATTATTCTAATTTACTGATGAGAAGATTGAGGCAAAATGAGGTTAAATAACTTGCCTGGGTAATTGAGTTTTTGAGCCTGAGCTCTTAACCATTTTGCTGTCCTGCTTAGTTAAGTGAAAACACTTAAAAATTTTAGGCAGATGTTAATATCTTTCAGTAATCTCTTGTTGAAGTGAAATTTTGTGTTCTTGAACCAAAATTAGGAGAGGAACTCATTTGTTGTGGCCATTATGATTCTGAAAAAGGTTCATGTTGGTATTTATTGCTTGGGTTTTATTCCCTCCTTGACAAATCTTATTTCTTTTAAATACTACTAGGATATAAGAAGTAGGTAGTTTTCTTTAAAAATTACGTATAACTATATATGAATATGTGTAATAAATACACCACATATGTACACACACACACACACACACACACACACACACATACTTATATATACCATGGGGATAGAATTTACTTATATAGTGGGGCTTGAACTCACCACCACAGCCAACTGAGCCAGCCAGACATCCCTAAAAAAGAAATATATTTACCGTTTACTCCTAAGGGAATTTATAACTACAAATATTTTTATTTCTAGGCAAAATGTTAATGAAAGGAGTTTTCAAACTGGAGGCATATCTAATAAGGCTTAGTGCACTGCTTTGGTTGTTTAAGCGGCATCTGGTCCTGGTTTTCAGAGCAGTAATTAAGATTCTGTCACATCTGGGGTGCCTGGGTGGCTCAGTCAGTTAAGCAGCTGACTTGATTTCAGCTCAGGTCCTGATCTCACAGGTTGTGAGATTGAGCCCTGTATGTGTCAGGTTCTGTCCTGACAGTGCGGAGCCTGCACATCTGTGGTTTGACAAATTTTTGAAACTAAGGTATAATTCACATACAGTAAAACACTCCTCTTTGAGTATAGTTCTGCTAGTTTGGGAAGCATGTGATCATAACAAAGGAGATACAAGATAGTTCCATCACCTCAAAAATTTTTCTCCTGTTCCTTTCTTGTTCACCTCTTTCCCCATCTCTAGTCTCTGGCGAGTACTGATCTGTTTTATCATAGTTTTATCTTTTCCAGAGTTCCATATAAATGGAATCATGCAGTATGTAGCTTTTTGAGACTGGCATCTTTATTTAACACAATGCACTTTGACACATCCATCTTTTGTGTATCAGTAATTTTTATTGTTGAGCAGCATTTCATTATATGGGCATACCACAGTTTATTCATTCTCCAAGCTCATTTGGGTTGTTTCCAGTTTCTGCTGACTACAACAAGCTGCTATAAAAGCTATACACACATAAATATACATACATGCCTGTATATCTTTTTTAAGATTTTATTTTTAAGTAATCTCTATACCCAATATGGGGCTTGAACTTACAACCCTGAGATCAAGAGTTGCATGCTCCACCGACTGAGCCAGCCAGCTGCCCCATGCCTGTGTGTGTGTGTGTGTGTGTGTGTGTGTTCGTGTGTTTGTGTTTTAAGTTTGTTTATTTTTGAGAGGTGGAGGAGGGGCAGAGAGAGGAAGAGAGGGGATCCTAAGCAGGTTCCACGTTGTCGGCCCGGAGCAGGCTCATGACCTGAGCTGAAAACAAGAGTTGGCTACTTAATGGACTGAGCTGCCCAGGCACACCCCTGCCCCCATTTTTTTAAAAGTTGATTTATTTTAAGAGAGAGTATGAGCAAGCAGGGGAGGGGTAGAGGGAGGGAGAGAGAGAATACAAGCAGGCTCTGTACCACCAGCACAGTTTTGTGATACGGGGCTCCAACTCATGAACCCAGAGATCATGACCTGAGCAGAAATAAAGAGACAGATGCTTAATGACTGAGCCACCCAGGCACCCTGAGAATAATTTGTTATATAAATAATCTTTTAGTGTAAACTGTAAATCATTAGAATTTTTTTTTAAGGAAGTAGGCAGTCATACTCAATCAATGGATAAATTTACTTATAAAACTCCTTAGTGCGTTATTTCATATTCTATGTTTTTAGTAGCTCTTAAATTGAGTCCTTGACTTTTATTTCTCTAAGTAGCAAAATGGTTACATAATTAGTCATGAAAATGTAAAAACATTTAGCTACAGAATTCCTGCTCCATCTCCTCCCTTCTCCCAAGATGGCTGGAAGTATTGGTAATGGTAGCAGTAGATTCATGTGAACAAGACCTAAAGCTTACGTTTTGTGGTTTATGGTTGATTAGCTCCTTGAATTAAATTATACTCTTTGTTACTAGGTAGTGAACTTTTATTTTTTTGCAATATGAGGCTGAGAGAAGAGAGAGGACCTTTTTTACCTTAGAAAAGAGCTTGCAGGCAGTTCTTGCAAGTTAATGTTTTGAGGTTCCAATTCTGACCCTGCAGAGGACTACCGAAACCATAGGTGGTTTCACACTTTCAAGAATTGTGTGTGTGTGTGTGTGTGTGTGTGTGTGTGTGTGTTTTGTTTAGTCTAGAATCTTAGCTTAAGCCCTTTAGATTTAAGTCTTATGATTGAAGTACTTTGTATACAGAGCTATAGATTTTTGTAGGAGTGTACATTTCTTCTGAGTTAAAATATTCAGGAAACTGAGTATTGTGTTTAGAACCAAGAGATACTACATTTCAAATATGATCATTTGGTAAGTGAATATATCATTTGTAGGCTATCATGTTTCTAGTCTTTTTACATGTAAATACCTACCTGGGACATGCAATCTTGACAGTAATGGAGATTGCAAATTAACAGTTGGTCTTCTGTATGTGGTCGCTTGATAGGGGTAAGACTTAGGCTTTTGCTTTTTCTGATACCACACTGTTAGTGATCTAAGTCTAAAATTCCAAGCATAAGGTTGCCAGTATTAAAAAAAAGGAGGAATATGGAGGTAACAACTATGAGTCTGATATTACAGGTAAGATTTTAATTAGTTATATTAGTTGCATACTTAATTTTCACTGCTGTCTTTGAAGTAGAGAGGGCAGGCCATACTGTTAGTCACACTTTAGAAGTTAAGAAATTGTTCCACTGGTGTCAAGACTTGTCTGAAGTTGCACTGCTAGTGAATAGCTGAGTTAGAACCCAGATCTTCTGATATCAAGTTGGATATTCTTTGCATTATTGCAGTTTAGTATGGTGAATGGTGAATAAGAGCCCAGGTTTGGGTTTGAATTGTGACTCCACCACTAGTACCTCCCTATGATAGGCAACTTCCTTAACTTTTCTGTGCCTCAGATTTCTCAGCTTTAAAATGGGAATAATGATGCTTAACTCTTAGTGCTTTTGAGGATTCAGCATGCTTCTAATAGTAGCTAGCCTGTAGTAAGCACTCCATATATGATAGTTGCAGTTGCTGCTGTTATTCCTACAGTGATAACAGTAACACTGCCTCTTTCCACAGGGATCAGTGTTAGAGTTGAAAGAAGGTGAATGCAAGATATTCCAAGATGGGGGCCCTGGGTGGCTCAGTCAGTTAAGCATCTGACTCTTGATTTTGGCTCAGGTCATGATCTCACAATTTGTGGAATCAATCACCGAGTTGAGCAGTGTGGAGCCTGCCTGGAATTTTTTCTCCTTGTCTCTCTGCCCCTCTTCCCCCCATAAATAAAAAAAACATGAACAAAAGTAATATTCAAAGATGATAGATTTTAGTACCCAGAAGAATAAGTAGCAAGGGCAATTGATTTTGGCAGAAAGATGGGGAGTGTTGTTGTGTGTATGTGTGCTTGCGTGCATCTTTTAAGCATGGGAACAATTGGACATTGGACATAAGTACAAATAGATTAGGAAGTTAGAGTTTTAGGACAGGGCTGAGAAGGATGAGTAGTGCTGGAGGTAAATTTTTTAATCAGCATCACAGATGATGTATGGGAAACTTACTTTGCACCAAAATTTAAACAGCATCAAGTTTTTGTCCTCTTTTATATATGGTTCTTAGAGCTTACATAAGCAATAAGAAGCTTACCATACATTTTTGGCTTTTAGTGGTTACACAGAGAATAATATAGAAACTCAGCATGTATCCTAGTATACAAGGGAACTGCATCTTTTCAAAATAATAGATTACCGAATATTTCTTGAGCCCTTTTACTATGTATATAACTCTCAAGGGTTAGGGAATTCTGAATTGTAAGAGGATTATGCCTTTTGATGCTTGGGTCCTTACATGTCGATAAGGTACTTATTTGATATAAGATCATGTTCTTTCAAGCATTCTAAATTAAAGTTCGAATTTACTTGTTGGAAGTAGATATCTTTGCTTTACTGTAAAATGCTATATAGAATTATATGTTTTATATATTCTTAATGTTTTTGGATTTGCAATTGTGTACTTAGATATGTGAATATTAAAGCAACTTTTCTGGATTTTTATGGGTGCATATTTTAAATTTATACACTAAAATTCTGTATAAGCATATTTTATTTGTTTTTTAAAAATGTTATTTGAGAGAGAGAAAAAGCGTGATTGGGGGAGGGGCAGAGAGAGGGAGAGAAGGAATCCCTAGCAGGCTCCATGTTGTCAGTGCAGAGACCAACACAGGGCTCTATCCCCCAAACTCGTTAGATCATGACCTGAGCCAAATCAAGAGTTGGACACTCAACTGACTAAGCCACCCAGGCGCCCCTGCATAAGCATATTTAAAATATATAAGGTTTTATTTATTTTTGAGAAGCAGCACCATCAGGGAAGGGGCAGAGAAAAGAGGGAGACAGAGAATCCCAAGAAGGCTTGGCACTGCTAATACGGAGCCCAACTCAGGGCTCCAACTCATGAAACGTGATACCATGACCTGAGCTGAAATCAAGAGTCGGGTGTTTAACTAACTGAGCCACTGAGACACCCCTAAATAATGGTTTCTTAAACCTGTTAATCTATATATAAATATTAGCTTTTTTCCAGAATCATTATGTAACCTTTTACTGCCAAACCTGAAACAAGTTCTGAGCATCTGAAGAGTCTAGATTCATCCTGAATGTTTGCTCTCATATTAGTTTTTAAAGTTTGTAGGAAAAACTTTTGTGTCTTCTAAAGAGAATAATATATGAATATTTATCTTATTTTGTATATCCTGAAAATGAAGTGTTACTACTGTTCATTTTCTTCTCGAGCTAGACAGGAGCTTTCCTATTCTTGCTGTTTGGAACTATTTGGTTGTATTACATGTACTACTCTTCTATTCCAGTGTTGAACCTTCTTGAAACTAAGAGTTACACATTTAAAAAGATTGTTTTTATTAATGGTTTCCTCTAAAAAGGTACAGTGGAATAGATTATTTTTTCTTAGGAGATATTTGATGAACATTCAGAGAATTCTTGGGTATCTCCAGCTTCTATAACTTCAAAATACTTCAGCTCACTTACCTGATATAGAAAAGATAAGATGACTTTTCCTACCTCAGGGGCATAAAAAATTTTAAGTGTACCTATCTGCATAAAATCTAAAAAATATCAGATTTTACAAGACAGTTTTGAACTCTTGCACATAAGAGAATTTTTACTATGATTCTCTAAAAACTACTTTGTATTATTGGTTAGTCATCCCTTTTCTTACTAAAACATGTGAGTGGCTTGTTTGGATATGTATCTGGATCCTTTCTTTGATAAACACTTTTGAGGGACTCTTTTGAAATAGTTTTTTGGCCACCATATCAACTCTACAGAAATATGGTTTCATGATAAACTCAACAAAAAGCACATTGGCAGCAATCCAGAAGCTGACTCATCGAGGAGTAATGATAGACACTTTGAAGGGGATGGCCTATCCCAGGGTCCTATTTCAAAGCTTCATGCTATGATTACATCAATGATAGACAGCCAAGAAATCAAGATGAGATCTTGCTTGTACCTCCTGGGAATAATGGTACGAAGGACTAAAGTAGTAGGATGCAAGTAAGACTTTTCCCTAACAATCTTATGGAACTTGGGGATGGGAAACAAGGTGAAAATACAGGATTGTGGTGACCTTTGTTAGGGCTGCAGCAGCATTTCCTTCTGGGGCTTGCATGAAAATAGTCTTGTAGTGACTAAGGGTTAACTCAGGGAGCTCAATGCTGTATCAGTTTTCTAGAGCTCAGGGAATATACTTAGCTCAGTAGTAAGCACAAGTATCATGTTCATGTCAGACACTGTAGCTACTGTTTCCTACTTGAACAGAGCAGAAGAAACCAAGACCAGAATCAGTACAGTTTTGAGGAACGGACCCTTTGCCTACTAGCACTGCACATTTTAGTAAAAATAGTATGAAGGTAGACTTGTTTCCGAACTGTGAAATAAATACTAATTCTGATTGTGTTTGTGGATTAGAATACTTGCAGCTCTATTTCTAAATCCAATTTCATAGTATTAAGTTTTTCTAGGTGGCAAATTAATCTTCCATAGTCACTAATAAAGATCACGTAATTGTTGGCTCTGTGGAAATAGCGGTATGTCCTTTTTGTGTTCTTGAAGGTTGTCTCTCAGATAGGAAAACCCCTTAATAATCTGAAAATATTTTTTAGAGATAAAGTCAAATGAATATGCCATGCCCATTTTTGATTGTGGTACTTTATATTTCTCAATAAAGATTGTTGCACATGGTACTTCTTTCCTATGGAGTATTATGAAAGATAGCTTTTAGGAATTTGCTACGTTCTTTCAAGCATAATATTTAGTAATGTAAAGTTAGTATTCAGAGTACTGTCATTTCATATGATTTTTCTCCAGAATGTGCCTTTCAAAAGGTAAAAGTGCTCTTTTTCTTTTCTCTTCTCTTTTTGTTTTCTTCTCTTCTCTTTTCTATCTCTATACCCAAGTGCAGCTGGAAGTCATGACCCCAAGGTCAAGAGTCACATGCTCTTCGAACTGAGCCAGCCTGGTGCCCTTGAAAATGCTTTTCTTTCAGAAATAGGTTACTTTGTGATATTTTTGTAGAATTTGCGAATATAGATATTTTACCCTCTAGTGGTCTGGGCCTGGTTTCATTACACTGAGAGAAAAAAAAAATCGTAGTTTCTCTTACATTGTGCTTCTTTTCTGCCTTTTTTGAAATGGAATATTTTGACATTGGCCATTTTGTTTTTGTACTAGTCCTGCTTAATTTCTTACGTAGTTTAAACCTGCATATGTGAATTAGTTATTAGCTAGCTTTATGACTTACAGAAGTTACCTTATCTCTTTGTGCCTTAGTTTCCGTCTTTGTAAAATGGGATAATACCTGGTAGGGTTGTTTTAAGTGCCCTATACGTGTTGGCTATTTCAATTATTATAAATAGGAACCCTACACTATTTGCAGCTCTCCTTTTTTTTTTTTTTTGTAATTTGTTCATAGGCATTATGATTCAATCCAGTAGAACTTTGTTTTAAGATATAATAAACATCACCTTGTATTTAATTCTTTATCATAAATAACTATACATTTGCTACTTGTTGAATAATTGTTATTTTATTCCCTCAGGTTGAGATTTGAAAGATAAGAAATTAGTAGAAAGTGGGCCCTTTTCTTTGTTCTTCTAGGTACCCACATACTACTAAATGTAGGTCATTGTTTGAATTGAATTTTGAATATATATGCAGTTTGCAGAACAAAAACAGCTTTTATGGGACAGGAAGTATTGGGAAGATAAAACGGAGTTGGTAGCAAACTATATGAGTTAAACTGAATGATGGATCAGCAAAGATTTTGGGGCTGCTGGGTTTTATTTATAACACAGTTGTTTTGAAATGATTAGTTGTGAAACAGTAATTTAAAACTTAGATATGCCAGGAAATTTGAGATTCCTTTCCATTTAAAAAGTATCTTTTGGGGTGCTTGGGTGGCTCAGTCAGTTAAGCGTCCGGCTTCAGCTCAGGTCACAATCTCATGGTTCGTGGGTTGGAGCCCCGCGTGGGGCTCTGTGCTGACAGCTAGCTCAGAGCCTGGAGCCAGGTTCGGATTCTGTCTCTCTGTCTCTATCTGACCCTCCCCTGCTCATGCTGTCTCTCTCTGCCTCTCAAAAATAAATAAAAAAACCATAAAGTATCTTTTAAAGAAGAAAGTTTTTCTACAGAGAGATTTAGCTGCCTGAGTGCTGTATGAATGTTAGCTATTGCTGTGGTAATTAACATTGCCAACAGTACGGGTCTTGTGTTATCCTTCAGTTTCAGAATTGTGCCATCACTGAGTGAATTTTTAAAATAAGATTCTTCTGTTTCTTGATATATAAGCCCATCAAATTGAACTTTTCCTTTTTTCCCTCCATCATAGGACTTGTCTGTAATTTTAGGTCAGTGGTTCAGTTCCAGGGGTTTGATTTCCTTATTTTTTACATTTTGCATTATATTTGGAGGGTTATTGCTAATTCTTAGATTGTGTCCTTAAATTAGATTTTTCGAATGTTAGGGACTCCCCCAAAACTTTATTACATATACTAGCAAACGGAGTAGGGTTTTTGAGATCTTGCATTTAATTCAAGTCAGAATAATTTACAGATAGTAGCAGGTCATTGCTTTTAATTTATTCAGCAAGATATCTTATTCCTCATTTTCTGATATCTTAAGGGTTGAGCACATATAGCAGGCCTGGACAATTTTTTTGAGTACTGATTGGCACTTGACCTGTAGGACCAGTAGGAATACTTGACTGGTACTGATAAACAGATGACAGGAGCAAGCTGTCAGTTTTCTTCCAGGCTGGTATAGCTAGGATGCTAGCAGGAGGCAGGAGGTCTGTCTACAGTGGGAGAGAATGAGGCCAAATGAGGTAAAGGAGCATGAGATAAAGGGATGGATCTGGTGGGTCTGAGTGTTTTAAGGGTCCTACTACCTGAAGTTCATTCTTGACTTGTTTTCAGTATCCTGTGAGCCAGTCAGTTCTGATTTTAAGTTAGCTTGGGTTTCTTTCACTTATAATTGAGAGTTCTGACTAATATATTTAATAATTAGTCTAAGTCTGTTTCTGCAGTGACTTTCTAAGTATTTGAAGATAGTTTGGACTTTAATCTCACGTTAAACGTTTAATATGGTATACTCAGCCCATAGTGAAGTGAAAATAAGTATCTTTCCATTTTTAGTGGGGTCTTTGCTTAGAGGGAAAGGTGTTTAGAGGGATTGGTATTCTTTTCCAACCATTTATACCTATCCAGTGTAGAAGTTTCCATTAGAGAAATTATCACCATAATAAGTAGAGGAGCAAAGATTGTAATCATTTCACTGACTAGGCATACATATCCTTTTTATTCTCTTCTCACAAAGCAGCTGTGAGTAAGGTTGATGTGATTAATGAGGTATCAAGAGGAGCTTTCTTGTCTTGCTTTTCAATAAGCTGTTGGCATTATGTTGTCTTCCAAAATTTGATTCTTTTATTTCGTGACTCCATTACTTGTGTTTAACCTGTTAGGTGAGAATGAAAGGTTCTCAAAACTTTCTTTCAGAATTGTTTCGGAAGCCTTTGATTAATAGAATTAATGTGTAGGAGCTGCAGTGAACATAAAGAACTTTAAAATATTCCAACCCCAGAATAAACTTCACCATTGGCAAGAGTGTGGTAAGCCAAGTATTTGAGATGACTGTGCTTGCACTGTCCAACTTTTAGTTTAGTCTGTTTTAGCTGGCTTGCCCTATGTAACTTGAAACTTCCCTTTAAGGCTTCACTGTGGGTTAAATGCAGTTCATGGAGTGCTCTCAGAAGGGACTTAGTTATATAGGTCTCTTTGTCATCCCTAAAGCATACATTCTGAGTTTAGGTTTCATTGTAATGGTCTGCATTCCCAAACATGGTTCTACTAGTTACTGATGGTACTTACTCTAAGACTTAGGAAAAATATTTGCTTTACTCAGCACATGTGTATACTTCTGACTCTTTTGCTGTCAAACGGAAAAAAAATTAGCTTTATTGAAGCATAATTTGCACAAAATAAAATTCACCCATCTTTATATAATTTGGGTTTTGATAAATGTTAAGTCCTATAACCACCCCTACTTCTATCATCTCAAAAAGGGCACCCTTTGTCCCCTTAATGGCCACTCCCCTTTCCTGTCTCTGGCAGTTACTGATCACTTTTTGTATCTATAATTTTGGGTAGAATGTCATATGAATAGAATCCTATACTATGCACTATTTTGTGTCTGCCCTCTTTCACTTAGCATAATGCTTTGAGATTCATCCCTCTTATTAAAAGTAATAGGTTGTAGTTAATTGCTAAATAGTATTCCATTGGATATTCCACAGTTTATTTCCTAGTTGATGGGATATTTGGGTTTCTAGTTTTTGGCTGTTATGAATGAAATTCCTGTGGATGTGTACATACAGGTTTTTGTATGGGCGTGTGTTAAATACCTAGGAGTGGAAATTGCAGTATTGTATAGTAAATGTATGCTTATAACAGCCAAACTGGGGTGCCTGGTTGGCTTAATTGGTTAAACATGCAACTCTTGATTTCAGATCAGGTATTGAGATTGAGCCCAGTGTTGGGTTCCATGCTAGCTGTGGAGCCTGCTTAAGATTCTCTCTCTTCCTCTCCCTTAGCCCCTCTTCTGCTCATGCTTGCTCTCATAAAAAAACACTGCCAAACAATTTTCCAAAGATGCTATATCACTTTGCATTCCCATCAGTAGTGTATGAGGATTCCAGGAGATCAGCATCCTTGTTAACACTTGGTATCGTCAGTCTTTATTAATTTAACCGTTCTGTGGGTCTCTAGTGATATATTATTGTATTATTTTGTAATTCCATATGATCATCTTTTTTATGTGCTTATTTGGCATTTACTTATTTTCTTCATTGAAATGTCCTTTCAAATCTTTGCCCATTAAAAAAGAAAGTGGTTTTTTGTTTACTGTTAAGTTACAAGAGTTCTTTATATTCTGGATATGAGTTCTTGTTCACAGGTTTTACAAATTATATGGTTTGTAAATATATTCTTGTAGTTTGTGGTTTGCCTTTTCATATTCTTAACAGTATCTTTCAAAGATGGAGGAACTTTTATGAAGTCTAAGTTACTGGTTTACTTTTTCTTTTATAGTTAACACCCTTTATATATACCTAAGGAAACTTCTCTAAACCTAAGGTCACTAATATTTACTTAAATTTTCTTCAGGAATTTTTATGATTTTTATATTCTACATTTAGGTCTGTGAAACACTTCAAGGTAAAGTCTATTTAATGAATGAAATAAGGATTGAGGTGGTTCTTTTTGTTTTATGGGTATCTAAATTTTCTCTAATGCTTTAGATGCATCCCACAGATTGACATATTATGTACTTCCATTTAGTTTGAAATATTTTTCAATTTCATTTTGGCTATGGATCATTAAAAAAATTTTTTTTTAATGTGTGTTTATTTCTGAGAGACAGAGTGTGAGTGGGGGAGAGGCAGTGAGAGGGAGACACAGAATCCGAAGCAGGCTCTGGGCTCTGAGCTGTCAACACAGAACATGATTCACTCACTCAGGCACAAACTTACTCACTTGCTCACTTACCCATCCACCCACCCACTCACGAACTCCCTCCCTCACGAGCTAACACTGACTGAGCGAACATAATCTGGGCTGAAGTTGGACGCTTAACCAACTTAGCCACCCAGGTGCCCTTGGCTGTGGATCATTTAGAAATGTATTGTTCAATTAACAAATATTTGTGGTTTTACATATTGTTACTGATTTCTCATTTAATACCATATGTGATCAGAGAACAGAAATAAGATTTCAGTCTTTTGAATTTGTTTTGTGGTGAGGCATATCATGGTGAATATTCTTTGTGTCCTAGAAGAGAAAGTATATCCTGTAGTAGGTATCAATTATTGGTTGGTAGTATCATTAGTCTTTTATATGTTCACATATTTTTTGTCTACTTATCCTATTACTGAAAGAGGAGTGCTGAAATCTTAAACTATATTTGGAGATTCAGTTCTCTGTTTTTACCTCCTGTATTTTGAAGGTCTGTTTTTTAGGTGCATACATATTTTAGGATTGTTAGGTCTTCTCCGTATATTTAGCCTTTTATCATAAATGACTCGTTCCCCTTTATCTTGGTAATACTTGCTATCTCTAAGATGACATAAACATAGCTCTTGTAGCTTTTTTATGACTAGGATTTTCATGTTGTATCTTTTTCCATCCTTTTACTTTCAGTCTGTGTCTTTATATTTATAGCATGTTTCTTATAGTTTACATATAATTAGGTCTTGGTTTTTAAATTTAGTTTGAGTAGCTCTGCCTTTATTTTTTATTTTTTAAAAATAAAAAATTAATGGTCTTTAAAATTTTTTTTAATGTTTATTTTTGAGAGTGAAAGAGAGAGAGAGAGAGCGAGCGAGCGAGTGAGCGAGCAAGAGAGCAAGCAGGGGAGGGACAGAGAGAGATCTGAAGGAGGTTCCAGGCTCTCAGCTGTCAGCACAGAGCCTGATGCAGGGCTCAAACTCACAAACCATGAGATCGTGACCTGAGCCAAAGTTGGACGCTTAACCAACTGAGCCACCCAGGCACCCCTTAATGTTTATTCTTGAGAGAGTGAAAGAGAGAGAGAGTGAGCAAGCAGGGGAGGGGCAGAGAGAGAGGGAGACAATTTGAAGCAGGCTCCAGGCTCTTGAGCTGTCAGCAGAGCCTGATGTGGGGCTTGAACTCATGAACCATGAGATCATGACCTAAGCCAAAGATGGATGTTTAATTGACTGAGCCACCCAGACGCCCGACTATCTCTGCCTTTTAATTAATGTCTTTACAAGATCCATTAACATCTGATGTAAGTATTGATATGATTAGGTTTAAGTGTGCCATCTTGGTATTTGTCTTCTATTGTGGGGATCCACTTGGACCTTCAGAATTGATGTAAGATTATTAATTTATTGAAGTATAGTTGATAACACAGTATTACGTTAGTGTAATCTATGATTTTTAAAATTTATTTTATTTTGTGTTTTAAAGTGTATTTGAGAGTGTGTGTGCATGTGAGTGGGAGAGTTGCAGAGAGAGGTGGAGAGAGAATTCCAAGCAGATTTCCCACTGTCAGCATAGAACCTGATGTAGGGCTTGAACTCACAAATCATGAGATCATGCGTGAGCCAAAACCAAGAGTAAGACGTTTAACTGACTGAGCCATCCAGGTGCCCCTAAGATTATTTTACAGTTTATTTCAGCAGATGCAGAAAGAAGCTCTTTTGGACTATTATCTCTCTCAAACCAAAATCTTTTGGGAATTAGGCTTCTATGAATCTCCTTCCCAGGGAATTTTTATGGACATAAAGAAAAAAAAATGGATAAGACCTTTCATCCCTGTAAAAACAGACATTATCACAGACTTATGTATCTTCTGTTTATTCCTTCAGAAACCCATTTTTTCTCCCTACAGAGGACTTTTCAATTCCTCTCTCTCCTATTGAATTCAGTATATAAAGCCTCTTCTTTAGCTGTTTAGAGAGTCACCATTTTTGTGTTTTCATATACATATGAATAAGTTTTGTCCTCCTTGCCTCCATTTTCAGTTTTACTTGCAGGCCTTCAATATTGAACCCAAGAGAGCAGAGGAAAATTTTTTCTCCCTGACACTATTCTTCTCTTTTATTCTTTTTTAAAAGTTTGTTTATTTTTTTGGAGAGAGAGAATTCTGAGCAGGCTCCACACTGCCAGCGTAGAGCCTAATGTGGAACTCGAACTCATGAACCATGAGATCATGATCTGAATTGAAACAGAGTCGGATGCTTAACTGACTGAGCTATTTAGGTGTCCCACTTCTATTCTTTAATTAAAAACATTTAAAAAAATGTAATCCCTACAACCAAAATAGGGCTCAAACTCATGATCCCGAGATCAAGAGTCACATGCTCCACTGACTGAGCCAGCAAGGCACCCCTCCACCCCGTCTCATCTATTGTTAACTTTTTCTTTTCTTACCATTTTTTAGATTAAGTATTTTGTGATATTTACTTTATCTTCTACATTAGCATATTAACTGTACTTATTTATTCCTCTAGCTGTAGGGTTTATAGTAAGCACTTATAACTTAGCAAATACCTTCAAATAATATTATACTACCTGATATGTAATATAAGAGTCTTATGGTAGTATATCTCCATTTTCCCCTCCCCTTTTGGTCTTTGTGCTATTGTCATACATTTTTCGATTAGGTGTGTTATAAAACCCATAATTCATTGTTATGTTTGCCTTAAAAAAATCATCTTTTATTTTTATTAAAATTTTTGTTTGTTATTTATTTTGAGAGAGACAGAGACAGCGTGAATAAGGGAGGGACAGAGAGAGAGAGAGAGAATCCCAAGCAGGCTCCACACTGTCAATGCAAAGCCCCATATGGGTTAAACTCACAAAACTGTGAGATCATGACCTGAGCTGAAACTGAGAGGTGGGTGCTTACAAAGCCACTCAGGTGCCCCCAAAAAATCATCTTTCAAAGAGGAAAAGATATTCAAGGCTTGTTTTTATTTAAACTTTTGTTAGTGTAGGCCAACAGAGGAAGGAGCCTTTGTCCTAGGGTGAGTTGAGCTCTGCTGATGTCTTCTCAACTGAATGCTCTTTAGTGTTCAGTAAGGTTTCTGCTGCAGTTGGTCAGAACCAGAGGTCTGTAAACTACAGTAGTACTTATGTTTATAGTACCCAAGTAGTTGCTCCTTACCTAATAAGCCCAGTTTCATGTACAGCTTAGTTTAGTAAAGACACAAATATTCCCCATAGGTTATAGCTGCTTCCACCTCTGAAACTTGAGTTTCTGCTGTGTTTCTGCTTTGCTTGGATCCCCCTTTTTGGCCAGGGTGTGAAAAGTGCTTTGGGGTGAAAAGTTCAGGTAGTTATGGTCTCAGGTAATTTGTCTCCCTTCTGTTGGGGGTCACAGTTCTGAGCCAAGAATTGTTTCATACATTATGTTCCAGTTAGTTATGGTGGGAGGGCTAGTCCCAAATCAGTTACTCCATCATGGCTAGACTGATCTTTTAGAAATGAAAAATTCTGCATGATAAAAGCTATTATAAGGAGTGCCTGTTCAGTTAGTCAGTAGAGCTTGGAACTGTCGATCTTGGGGTTGTGAGTTTAAGCCCCATGTGGGTGTAGAGATTACTTAAAAAAAAAAAAAAGCGATTACAGCCTTTGAACAAATTAATATATTGCATTTTATAGGTAACCTTCTGCAGCAGCCCTCCTGGCTTAGACAGTATTCATATTCTAATTACTCATTACAGGATTTTATGTAAATTAAATGTTTAGCCTTTATAAAATAGAATTGTAAATAGTACCCTGATCTACTACCTTACCATTGTTTCCTAATGCCTACAACTGGTAGCTGGAACTATCTCATTGGCCACTGTAACTTCAGTAGTTTGAGCTTTAAGATACAATGTCACTAATAAATTATGGATTCTGTTCTTGTTCTATAATATCCTAACATTTTCAGTGAAGGATTTTGTATTGGCTTCTAGGAGCTTGTATTCATTAGAATATGGGAATAACTAAGAGGATTAGCCTATAAAAATCCACTTTAACATTAAAAAAGGAAAGGTGATTTTAAGTGACTTTTTTCATATGAAAGAGGCATTATATTTTTATGTGTATTGCTTAAAGGAAAAATTTTATGGAAACAGTATCTCTTTATAGTTGGGTTATTGTTTAGAACTACAGACTTCAGTTTGTTTTCTTAGTATTTTTTCCCCCTCCTCATCACTCAAGGAAAATGACCCTTTATAAGATTTAACAATTAAATGCAAATGCTAGGATTTGTATTAAAAGTTGCAACACATACCTAGTAGACTTTATAATCATAATGTGTAATTTCTGTGTAACTTTCACTAAAATTGGGGCAGCTGGCTGCTTCAGTTGGAAGATCATGGAGTTCTTTTTTTTTAATTAAAAAGTTTTTTGTTTTTTTTTTTAATTTTAGAGAGTGCGAGCTGGGGAGAGGGGCAGAGGGAGAGAAAGAATCTTAAGCAGACTCCATGTGCTGACATGGGCACTCAATACCACGACCCTGGGATCACAACCTTAGCAGAAATCGGGTCTGATGCTCAACTGACTGAGCCACTCAGGTGCCTGAGCATGCAACTCTTGATTTAAGGGTTGTGAGTTTGAGCCCCATGTTGGGTGTAGAGACTACTCAAAAAACAAAAAACCTGTTTTCACCAAATTGGACTGTCTCTGTTAACCAGAACCTTTATTTCACTGGAACAAGTCTTTGTGCCAAATTTGGCACCAGTTAAAGAATAGTGCTAGCATTTAATTAAAAAAATTTTTTTTAAATTTACTTTTGAGGGAGAGAGAGAGAGAGAGACAGAGAGAACACGAGCAGGGGAGAGGCAGAAAGAGGGGGAAACACAGAATCTGAAGCAGGTTCGAGGCTCTCAGCTGTCAGCACAGAGCCCAATGGGGGCTCAAACTCATAAACCATGAGATCATGACCTGAGCCGAAGTCAGATGCCTAACCGACTGATCCACCCAGATGCCCCTAATTTTTTAAAAAATGTTTGTTTATTTTTGACAGAGAGAGGCAGAGTGTGAGTAGGAGAGCGGCAGAGAGCAAGGGAGACACAGAATCTGAAGCAGGCTCCAGACTCTGAGCTGTCAACCCAGATCCCAAAGTGGGGCTCGGACTCAGAGACTGCAAGATCATGACCTGAGCTGAACTTGGACACTTACCTGACTGGGCCACCCAGTTGTCCCAAGAATAGTGCTAACATTTAAATATTGGCAAAAGATGTTTAGTAATTTCCCCTTATTTAAAAAAAAATTTTTTTATTATTTTTGAGAGTAAGAGCATGAGAACATGAGTGGGAGAGGGGTAGAGAGAGAGGGAGACCCAGAATCCAAAGCAGGCTCCAGGCTCAAACTGTCAGCACAGGCTGACAGAGGGCTTGATGTCACAAACCTGAGCCAAAGTCGGATGCCCAACTGACTGAGCCACCCAGGCATCCCCATTCTTTTTTAAAGTTTAATTATTTTGGTAGAACACATGAATGGGGGAAGGGCAGAGAGATGGGGAGAGAGAGAGAATCCTAAGCAGGCTCTGCACTGCCAGCACAGATTTTGATGTGGGGCTTGAACCCACATACCTTGAGATCATGACCTGAGCTGAAGTCAAGAGCTGGATGCTTAACCGACTGAGCCACCCAGGTGTCCCTCCCCTCATTTTATTTTCATCATTACTACTGGGTGACTTAGAAGGTTATAAAAATATTGTGCATTTATTTAGTACCTGTTGTTTGCTTTTCGTTTATCTTTTTTTCCCCCCCATTTCTAGCTTTTATGTCTTGGAAAAAAGTCATTTTATTGTGCCCATGATTTAGAGATAAAATTTTAAAGTTATTCTCTTTTTAATATATATATTTTAAATTCTGTTATCAGGAAAAGCATGAGTGTGAGAGTCAGGGAGAGGGGCAGAGGGGGAGAGAGAATCCTAAGCAGGTTCCGTGCTCAGTGCAGAGCTCCACATGAGGCTCAATCACACAGCCCTAGGATCATGACGTGAGCTGAAATTAAGAGTCAGATTGTCAACCAGCTGTGCCACCCAGATGCCCCATCCGTGGTATGTGTGGATAGGTAAGATCTTTGTGTAGCTTGAAGATTTTATGAGTAAACAGTAGTTGCTAATCATTAAATGAGATTTGAATAGCTAGTAAGGGATCATTTTACATAAAGAAGTTGCTTATTTATCTTGAAATTGTAAAATACTTTCCTAAAATCATCAAATATCTTATGTTGCTAATGCAGAGAGTTTAAGTATTTAATTTAGAAAAGATTAGTAATTGCTCATGTTATCTGGCATGAGATGAACCTGAAAGGGAAGTGTTGAGCATTATCTGTCCTTGTGTTGTTTACAACTTTGTTTACACACACACACAGTTCTTATACTGGTCTACCAGTGTCTGTGAGAATAAGGATTTACTTCGTACATATATTGAAAAATAAGTCCATGATGTTAATTGAGCATCTCTAAATCGGTTGTAAAATAACTTCCATGTATTCTAATTAATTTTGAACTTCAAAATTTTCATTTTGATAAGCAGGTAAGAGCTCTCTGAGACATTTCCTCTGTCTTGAAACCTTTTCCTCTTTTACAGTTTTACCTGCTTCCTTTACAGGATTTGGCTTAGGGGTACTACTACAATATTTACCAAGTGCCACCTGTGTACTAGACACTGTTAGGCCCTAGGCATTGTGGATGCAGTAGTGTGCAAGATTATGTGGTCTCTGACTTTAGTACAGCTTGTGGCCTATACAAGAAAAGGAATTGGCATAGGAGTGTAGGAAATTACACATGTATGAATTGCTTTCTTGAATCAGGTGGATAAAATATGCTGAATAGTTAGGATAGTCTTCTGCTTTTTTTTTTTTTTTTGTTACACTAAGGGTTTTACCAGAATCTCTACAGAAATTCTCAGTCTGCTATTATTTAATCAATTAAAAAGGGAAATCAACTGTTAATTAAAAGGGGACATACCCTGGCATCTGGGTGGCTCAGTCAGTTAAGCATCAGACTCTTGATTTCAGCTCAGGTCATGATCTCACAGTTCCTGATATGGAATCCCCGTGTCAAGTGTTGTGCTGACAGTACAGAACCTGCTTGGGATTCTTTCCCTTCCTCTCTCCCTGTGCCTTCTCAAAATAAATAAACATTTAAAAAATTAAGGGAGCATATGTCACATGTTCAGAGTAAAGGGAATTTAAGAACAAAATGCTGCTGGTTGTGGATTCCATATTTTAAATTTAAGTTTATTTATTTTGAGAGAGGGAGTTACCAAGGAGGGAAGAGCCTGAGAGAATCCCAAGCAAGCTCTGCACTCTCAGCACAGAGCCAGATGCTCGGTGGCTTGATCTCACCATCAGTGAGCCGATGAGACCTGAGCCTATGTCAAGAGTCGGAGGCTCTTGGTTGTAGATACTAAAAGGTAGAGGTGCACAATATTATTTGCCTTTAAGAATACACAGAAAGTATTGTCTGTATGTTCAGTTGAATTATTTCTTTCTTCCCCATAAGAGACCTTCTAGTATCAGGCTGAAATTAAAATTATAGATCTCAGTGTCATGTCATATGACCACATAGTTTCACTAGTAGTCACTGGGTCATTAATTGTTTCTTCATTTTATACTTCCTGTTTTTTTTTTCCCTGGGGGAGGAAAAACGTTTTCCCTAGACCTCACCCCTATTCCCTCCCCCCTTTTTTAAAAGTAGGCTTCCACATCCAACGTGGGGCTCAAACTCAACAATCCTAACCAAGGTTGAGAGTTGCATGTTCCATAGACTGAACCATCCAGGCTTCCCAGGCCTTACCTCTTCCTAATTCTTTAGTAGGTCGCATTTTTATTCATTATATGAGAAGTGTACATACTTAAAAAGTAAATGGCATTCTGGAGCACCTGACTGCGCTCAGTCAGTAGAGCATGAGAGGCTAGATCCTCTGGGTCATGAGTTCTAGCCCCATGTTGGGTGTGGTCTATTTAAAAAAAATAATAAAGTAGGGGTGCTTGGGTGGCTCAGTTGATTAAGTGTCTGACTTGGGCTCAGGTCATGATCTCAGGTTGGTGAGTTCAAGCCCCATATCAGACTGCTGTCAGCATGGAGCCCACTTAGAATCCTCTGTCTCCTTCACTCTGTCCCTCCCCTGCTCATGCATGTGCTGTCTTAAATGATTAAAAAAAAATGAAAAAATGACCATCTGTTTTGGCATGGATTTCTTACTGATACGTTTGGCAAAGTGGTTTAAACTGCCCAATTTTATAAACATTGAAAGCAAAAGCCTAGTCATGAGGGAGAAAGGGAAGTTTTCTTATAAAGAAATTAATACAATTACTGTTGTAAAGTGTGTGATATATTCCTCATAAGACATTTGCCTCTTGAAATTTAATAAGTATTTCTAGTCTATTAATTTCTGTTTACCTTTGGGCATGTTTCTAGTCCTGGTTTTAATCTGTAAGAAATATTTTTCTAGATTAAATTCAACCCAGTATAATTATGTTTGTATTTCAGATATCTAACTTTGTTAGGATATCAGATGATGATTCTATGTATTTTATTTTTCCTGTGTTTTTGTTATTTTAAAGATTCAGGTAATTTACTTTAAAACTTTGTAATCAGATGACTAAGGAACGCTGTTATTCCTTATTAGCTAAAACAAAATATTAGATCACTCCATATTGTGCTAATTTAGTGACTCATTTCTGCTAATTAAACCATCTATAATCGTCTAGAGAAAATAACATTTTGTTGGAGTCTTTGTAAAGGTAAGTCCATCAGGAAATTCATGCAAGATTAATACTTTAGGTATACAAAGTACTTAAGCTGAAGTCTGGATATGGGACTTCAAGTACCTTGTTAAAATTAAAAGAAAAAAATTTAATGTTTGTTTTTGAGAGAGAGAGAGAGAGAGAGAGAGCGCGCGAGCGCGCGTAGGGGAGGGGCAGAGAGGGAGACACAGAATCCCAAGTAGGCTTCCAATTCAGGGCTATCGGCACACAGCCCTATGCAGGGTTAAAGCTCATGAACTGTGAGATCATGACCTGAGCGAAAGTCACATGCTTAACTGACTGAGTTACCCAGACCCCCTGACTTGTTAAATTTTTGTTTGTGTTGGTATGTGCTGGTGTTTAGAATATTTGAATGTAATATTCATTTGGATATTTATATTTTGTATCTTACAACAAAAAAAGAAATGGTTGATATTTAAACTTTTTCAATAATAGGAAAAGAATCTTAGAGGTGAAGGAAATCCTATCAAGACCAGTCTTGTACACCTATTATGGATAAAGTGTCTTTTTGTCTTTTTTGTTTTGTTTTGTTTTAACTTTTTAAATGTTTATTTTTGAGAGAGAGAGAGAGCTTGAGAGGCAGAGGGGCAGAGAGGGACAGAATCCGAAGCAGGCTCCAGGCTCTGAGCTGTCAGTGCAGAGCCTGATGTGGGACTTGAACCCATGAAATATGAGATCATGACCTGAGCAGAAGTTGAATGCCTAACCAACTGAACTACTCAGGTACCCCCTATTTTTTAAAAATTTATATTTTATTTATTTTTTTCCATAATATTTTATTGTCACATTGTTTTCCATACAACACCCAGTGCTCTTCCCCATAAGTGCCCTCCACCATCACCACCATCTCTTT